>NW_016690370.1:988053-1049711 GCF_001604755.1 Lepidothrix coronata
TTTTTTACTTTTAGAAGTTCTTTTACAGTTGTGTTTGTTTGTTTTTTTTAACCATTTTTAAACCGGCGCGCGTCGCCCGGCAACCGAGCGCCGCCCACTGACCTACTTCTAAAATTAAAGCTAAACCCTCTCCGCGCGGGGAAGGGTCGCGGGGGGTCGCGTCCCCCTCGCCCCCTAAATGCCTCCCTTCGCCCTGGTTTTGCCCCCGGGTGGCCGCTCCCGGCGGGTCCCGGCGCTGCCTCCCCTGCCCGCGGTAACGAACACAAGATGGCGGGCGGGGCGGCGGTGCCGTTCAAACCCCGGGCCCGGCCCCTCCCGTCCCAGCCTGCCCCGCGCTTTTCTAACGAATTTCGGTTCGAGTTCGCCGTTTCGGCGCCATTTTCGAGTGTGGAAGCGGCCGAGCTTCCACAGCAGTCGCGGCCGCCCGCGCCGCCGCCGCCTCGCCGGGGCTGGGAGCCGCCGGGACGAGCAGGTACGAGCTCGGCGGGAGGAGGCGGCGGCGGTTCGCCCTCAGGGCGGCGGGGTCGGAGGGGCTTCGTCCGCTGGGGGAGAGCGGCAGAGGAGGTGCCCTCAGGGGGGCTGGGGGTGCTGAGGGGAAGGTGTTGAGGGGGAGACAGGGATTGTTGAGGGCAAGGGCAGGGGGTGCTGAGGGGAAGATGTTGAAGGGAAGGCTACGGGGTGCTGAGGAAGGTGCTGAGTGGGAGATAGGAGACGCTGAGGGGGAAGACAGGGCTGCTGGAGGGGAAAACAGAGGTGCTGAGGGGGAATATGGGGTGCTGAGGAGACGGTGCTGAGAGGGACCATAGGGGTGGTGAGGGGAAGGTGCTGAGGGAGAAAGGCTGAGGGTGCTGACGGCGAGGGCAGGGAGTGCTGAGGGGGCGGCGGGTTCTGCCCCGCGCCGCCTTTTTCCACTTCCCCCTCGCCCTGAGGGAGAAGAAGCGGCGGCAGCGCCTCTCCCACGGCCCCGCTGAGGGTCACACCGAGGGGTCCGGGCTCGGCGGGGCCATCCCCGCTGCTGTCGCCTTTGGGGAGGGGGGTCACACGGGGGCTGTGCGGCCCGAGGGTCCCGCTGTGCCCTTGGGGACCCTCGGAGACCCGCCGAGGACGGGAACGCGTTCGAGTAGCGGAGAGACCCGAATTTAATCTACTTGGAGCGGAGACCCTTCTGCAACCAGCTCTGCTTTGATGCTTGAAGGATGAGAGAGAAACCCTAAGAAAGCCCTTAACGACTGGCCATGTACTTAAAAGAGTTGGACTCGACGATCCTTGTGGGTCCTTTCCAACTCGGAATATTCTGCGACTTGGAAAGAGCGTGACAAGGGCGCAGTCGGGCTCCTCAGGCTTAAAAAAAGCCCCGAGTTTGTCCCTGACAGGGGTTGTCGCAATCAGATTTAATCGGCTGTTAATGAGGAAGCTTTTCTGTCCGTCTCTGGCTCTTGTTTTTCGCCGTCCCCGTAAGAAAAACGGCGCTTGGCAGGAGCCCGTGGAGAGATGCTTTTACCAAACACCTTCGAGCTGGCTCGGGGGAGGGGCTGGGCACGAATTTGTTAAATTTGTTAGAGGCTATGTGGCAGCTGATTTATCGCGATGTAAAAGCTGAGGTCAAGTAGTTCGGCTTGTTCGTTCTGTTGAAGTATCTGAGGAGGGGGGGAAGGGTTGGGAAGGTAAATAGGTCTATATTGCACAATTCTGTTGGAGTGGAGCAGTTCGGGAAAAAAAAAAAAAATAAATAAATGTGGTGCTTTGAGAGGCTGTAATTGTCTGAGACAGCCATTGCGGAACACTTCTGAACGGGGGCATAGACTCAAATTGCCCGAAAATGAGTTGTGTCTCTCATTTCCCCCCCTCCCCCATTGTCCCAAATGAAGGACTCTCATGAGAGTGTGGGTTGGGGGTAGGTCTGCAAACGTCAAATGATTGGCACCAATTGTAAGATGACTTTCCAACCACGTCAGTTTTTTATCTTGTGAGAAGTAAACTTTCTCATGTCTGTTTTTCTGCGAACTCACTTCGCCACTTGCTGCGATTTCAGCTCTTTGGGGAGAGTTTCGCTCCTGCCCTCGTCTTTTCTTCTCCTCGGGTGCTTTCTATTTCTCCGGTTTGGGAGCTGTGCTGAAGTGCCAGCTGATGGCTTTTGTAATGCTCGTTCTTGCTCAGTTGACTTTAATATCACAAAGAGATGAAGGTATTTCGTTTTGCTTTCTCTGGGAAAGGTTGAGTGCTGGCAGGAGTGGTCGTGTCGTGTTTTGTGAGATGAGTGTGTCGATTTAAATTGTTTAAGAGTCAAGTCTTTGCTATAATTGCGCAGGTCTTTTGTTTATCTGTGTATCTATGTATGACTATTTTGCACGGATTATTGAAAGTAAAACGAGTGTCGGGTCTGAAATGTAAAGAGTTCTTCCAGGAGAGCACAAACGTGTGGCTACTTAGTTTGTTATTCGAATGTGTCTTTAACTCTTTTGCCCCCAGCATCACGGTGACTTTCTCTGAGCAAAGTCACAGCACAGGACATGTCCCTGCGAGTTTTCAGCAGGTAGATTCTGGCTGTTTTTACAGATTAGGCTTATCCCACTGATTTTGGGGGGTAATGTATCTGAAAGTATATCCTTACAAAGCTAATCTTGATAACTTGTTTCAAATGTGGATTTTTTTGTCTTCTAAATACCTCTAGTCCTTAGTTTCTAAGTGAGTCAAACGGCTGGGCAGACGTGTAGGTAAATTCCTTAGGGGGTTGCAGTTCAGTGCTTAGATCACGGGGTTTTCTTGTTTGTGTCAGCAAAGGAGATAGATCCCTTCAGTAGTTTGAGTGCTTGGAAGGGGAACGGCCAACAGGGATCATGGCAAGCAAGAGCACCAAACCCTCCACAGCAGCCCGTCGGAAGGGCAGGGAGCCCTTGGAGGAGTCCTCCAGCGACATGGAAGTGGAAAACGAAGGCAACAAGCAGCTTGACAAAGGTCCTCCTCAAGGTAGGTCTGGCTGTCGGTGCTGATGTGAGGAGATGGCAGAGCCTTTCAGCAGCAATCGAATTTACCGACTGTTCCCTTTTACAAAGGAATGCTGAAAGCCTTGTTTAAACTGCTTTTAAAATTGTAAAAAGGGCTCGCAAAGAGTTAAAGGGTTTGGCCCAGTGCAAGTGCAAAAGCAATTTGTAGACTTTCTCCTAATAAAGCCTATTTCATATCCCTGATCTGGAACATTGTGCTTAAGATTGTGGTACAACAGCAGGATTTTTCAAATTTATAGGCAGCCAATGGTATGGGATTTCTTGGAATGGAATAAATGTCAAGTTTATTTACTTAACTCTTAAAATGATTTGACTTTCTTTTTCATGAAGCAGTGTATTTTCTTGAGTTCCTCGAGTTGAGTTTTTGCAGAAAATATCTGGCCAAACAGCAGCTGTGTGACATTTTAGGTAGCCAGATGTGCAGTTATTAAAGGAAGGTACTTGACAAATAGATTAATATCTTTAAATCAGTGGCAAAAACTGCTGCCTCTTTGAAGAAGGAGTTGCCGGTGCCTGTTGAAAAGCTGCCTTGCTGATATCCAGGGGGCCAGTTTGTTTTCGTAACAAACTTCCTGTCTTTGCAGAGCAGTTGTGCTGTCATTACAGCTTTCAGAGCCTCGTGCAGAGCTCCCCAAATCTTGCAGAGGGACTCGTGAGCACGCCTGAAATGTGGCTTTGCACTTATTAATTAGAAAGACTTGGCCTGTTTCGGATTTGCAGCCTTATTGTGCTGGTTGGAGCTGCTGTAATTGCAGAGTGCCTGTTAAAGTGTGTTGGAATAAGAATTACATAATGAAGGAACAAACCCCCCAGTGCATCGATGGGACATCCTAAGTATCTCTGAAAAAAGATTAAGTTGGTGGAAAGAAGGATTTTAATTCCACTTAGCTCATGTTAATAATTACAGGCCAAAGTGGAGGTTTGGTTCCTACAGAGGTGATGTTTGCTTTTTCGGTTGAACATTTGAAAAGGTGTCAAGTCATTGAGAGCTTACAGTTGGTTGTTGTTTGTTTTTTTTTTTTTCCCTTTCTGTTTAATTCGGATGGTTTTTAGCAGTGTCAGATGAGGTGGTGGATACTCGAAGTTTAGAAGAGATTTTGGGTAGCATCCCTCCTCCCCCACCTCCAGCAATGACCAATGAACCCGGTGCTCCTCGGCTCATGATAACTCACATTGTAAACCAGAACTTCAAATCCTATGCAGGGGAGAAAACTCTGGGACCTTTTCATAAGGTATCTTTCTTTTCCCTTAAGTATTTTTTTAAATGAAGGTAAGGCTTTGCTGTTGTGTTAGTATTCCTTGCTGTATTTTCATGTGAGCTGACCTCAAAAGAACTGAAAGAAATTTAAGTTTTAGCAATACTTCTGTGGCAATAATCTAAATTTTCATTATTGGACAGTAGAGAAAACAGTTAAGTGCAACTTTCTGGTCCTGTACAATTTTAATTTGTCAGCACAGCCTAAAAAAGCACACTTTTCTCTTGATTTCGTTTGCTGCAGAACTTTTAGGGCCGTGTTTGAAGAATGAGAATATTTTTTAGTGCCCACAAGAGACTTACGTGGCTAATCATGAAACTTTCCTTGCAAACATGCTGGCGAAGTGCAGCTCAAACGCAGAGAGCTGAGCTCAGCTGAGGTGTGGGGGTTTTTATTAAGTTGTGCTGCTTTACCTTTGGCAGCAAACCCCGAGCTCTCAGCCAGTCAGCAGCTGCACGGACCTGGAAGAATTGTGTCTGAAACATTCCAAATGCACTGGGTGATGTGCACTGGGCAGGAGCTCTTTCCCTTTGAATATCACTTTTGTTTTTCTCCCTTTTCCTTGCGCAGCGTTTCTCGTGTATTATCGGGCCAAATGGCAGCGGGAAATCCAATGTCATTGATTCCCTGCTTTTTGTCTTTGGCTACCGAGCCCAAAAAATCCGCTCCAAAAAGCTCTCGGTGCTGATCCATAACTCTGACGAGCACACGGACATCCCGAGCTGCACTGTGGAAGTTCACTTCCAAAAGATCATTGACAAGGTAGGTGTGTTGGAAGGCACAAAACTGGAGCCTTTTTTTTTTTTTTTTTTGCCCCTCTAAGGCTTTGAAAACTTTGAATATTTGCTTATTTTAGTTGGAGCTGGGGAAAACTTTCAGAGCATGATTAGTTTACCTTTGGGATGTAAACCATCAGTGTTAATTAACTTTAAAAAATCCTCTATTGAGTGGAGCAGCTCTTAAATTATTAGTAGGGATTCCTTTTTTATTTTCTGCAGGACTAACATGTGGTAAATATCTGTTTTAAAGCTATTTAGGAATATGTAATAACCATTTTAAGAAGAAGTCGTTTTAGACTTGTCATCTCATTTACCTCAAGTAAATAAAACTTATTTCTGCAATTAAAAGGAGCCCTAAAATTTTATAAGTCTATGTTTAGACATGTTATATATATTATGAAATTTATAACATGAACATATGTATTATGGAATAAAACATTTTTAAACAAAACTTTTGAAACCAATTAGAAACTATTTTAGGTTCTCTAAATTTAGAGAAATATATAATGAATCTGAAACTTATTTACACTTTATGTACTGCAAACATGCCTGCAATTTTAAAACAGATTTTTCATCAGAAATTCTGGATCCCACATCCTACCACTAAATTTTTTTAGAACCTGATATTTTGTTTCAATGAAATAGAAAGTGTTGGCAAATAAAAAAATATTTATTTTGCTTGTCACTTCAGGTATTGATAAAAACTTAAGGGCTTTTTTTGTTGATTTATTGCAATTGCAATACAAGGGATTTATTTCTCTTAATTTAAATTGAATTTTTGTGCACACATCCAAGCTGTTAAATTTGGGGTCAGTCAAAACAGTGAGAAGTGTACTTTAAAATTTCAAAAATTGTGTTAATAAAGTGGCAATATTTATTGCCTTTGAGTGAAGTGCTTTAAAACACATTTCTTTTTTTCTTTTGACTTGACATACATAAATACAAACAAAAGGGGTGTGTTTCTAAATAACCAGATTCAAAAATTATTACATTTATCCTTTTTCCCCCCCCCCACTTGCCTTTGTATGAACATCTAGAAACCAACTTTCTGATCTAAAAACCCTCTGCATGTGTTAGAGAGCAATTTGATAGCTCTTGGGGGTTAATCTGGGGAAGTGGGAGGCCAGTTGAAGTCTTTTACAAGCAGCTTGCATCAGTTTTAACTTTTTCAAGCCTAGTCCCAGCTTTATTTTGGTTGCTGCTTTGTAGGTAAATCGAAGATCTCTTTTGAAGCTGATGATGTCATGTTTGTCACATCTTTAATGTTTGCCTTTTTTATCTTCTACAGTTTCTCTTTAGAGCTGCTCAGCTCAGAGCAGCTCCTTTTCCAAGCCCTAGAAAAGAGGAGCTGAAAATGCAAACAGCAGTCAAGGCACTCAGGGCTTCCTAAGCTGAGATTTCCAGGCTGGAATAGCACAGCCTCCCTAAATTTTCAAGTAGGCCTTTTCCTTTGTGATTTGAAGCAGTGGTGAAGAGAATAAATGAAGGATTTTCAGAGCAGTATCTGACATTAGAGGTGGGAAAGGCATAAGATGAAGGCAATTCAGTTTAAACAATTTGGGCTATTTTTTGTCCAGTTCTCAAAGGGTTTTTTTTTAGTTTTTTTTTTTTAATCTTTTTTCTGAGATGCAGCTTTAAAGCAGTTCCCACTTGTAGCACATCTCAGAGCCCAGTTGACTTAAAACCTGAACATGATGAAACTTCTCTGCTTAATTGTGAAATATGAGGCAAATACACTGATAGAGTGATTGTTTCTCTGGCTTTGTGTTTCCCCAAACCAGGAAGGAGATGATTATGAAGTTGTTCCTGACAGCAAATTCTATGTGTCTCGAACTGCCTACAGAGACAATTCCTCTGCCTACCACATCAATGGCAAGAAAAAGACATACAAAGATGTTGGAATTCTGCTCCGAAGCCACGGGATCGATCTGGATCATAACAGGTTCTTAATTTTACAGGTTGGTGGATGAATAAAAACCAATTTTAAAAAGTTATATTCCCCCCCAAAAAAACCCTGTCTGAGTTTGCAGCCTTGTTTTTGAGGCCTTAAAGTGCTGTAGCAGCACATCATGGTTTGCATGCTGTGCTAAAGGTGCGAATCATTATTTGCTGCTTTAGAAATTTAAGGCAGAGAAGCAGTTGAAGATCCTGATGTCAGTTTTTTCTGCTCAGAAATGTGTGTTCCTGACAAGTGGATGAATGGAAGAGTTGTGCTTGTTCCGCCCTAGCAGCACGTAAATATTGGTGTAGTAAAATAAACCTGAAACCCCAATATTATTGTGCTGCTTAAGCGTGGCAGAGATTCAGCAACTTGTTTGTGCTCGTAGGTAAAAGTGCATCGATGTTAACCTAAACCTTGATGATTCTGCTCTTATCTGCAGCTCCCATGTGGAGACATGGTTTTACTGAGAAGTAAGTATGGAAAAATGAACTGTGCACAGAAACTGAGGGCAAGGGAAAACACATGTAGTGTGCCTGTTGTTTACACTTGTTTAGCTGCTGTAGAGGACTCAAGGAATGGCAGGTTTGTAGCCAGTTCAGGCCCTGGTTTTAAAAGCTACAGTTGACAACCCATACTGGAAAAATAATCACAGAATTTGTCAATATAATATCATTTATATTCATGTTTGACCTTAAAATTGTGAGGCTTGCTTACTTCTGTTTTAAAGGCAGGCTGAAGAGAACCACACTGATTTATTTTTTTTTGTTTTGTTTTGTTTTTTTTTTTCCTAATTTTCAAATGAGAATTTTGCTATGTGCCAAACAATTACTTGAAATGTAAATTGAGTTCAAGTACTTGATGGAAGTATTTAAATCTTAATTAAATTAAATAACTATTTCTGCAATTACCTGTAATTATTTCACCACTAACAGGTCCCAAATCTCCTCTGGCCTAGAAATTAGTGATCAGTGAGAGCCTCCCAAGGCCTGAAATATTTTAATAGAATTTATTTTAAGCCTGTTTCTGTCAAAGGAGCTTCCAGTTCCCCTCTTAAAAAAAAAGTATAAAAAGCTTGTAGCTGGGTGGCTGTGTTTGCTTCACTTCCTCAAGCCTTTCTGTGCCGGCCTTTTTTACAGCTACACCCACAAAAAGAGGATATCTCTGTTTTCAAGTCTCCATGCCAATTAATTATCTCCTCCACCACTTTATCCCTGTATTTTCTGTTTCAAGATGGAGCAAGAAGTACCTCCAAGAAAACAACTACAGTAAATACACCCTTTTTTTTTTTTTCTCCACACAGTTGTTCTGAAGGATCATTTTTGCCAAAATTTCTAGAGGGGAGAAAATGTAAAGTGAAAGATGAAGCTGGGTAGAAATGAGGGTGCAGAGAATAAAGCTCAGTGTTGGAGAACATTCCCTTGGACCACTGGGAACATTTGGGAAGGAGTCTTGCTTTTTTAAATTTATTTTTAATTTTTTTTCCCCCAAATGTGATTTGTTTTCTTCTCCCACTAATTGTTTCCCAGGAAGTTATCAATCAGGGGGACATACCTTTTCCTAAAAGCTGGAGTTTCATGCTTTCCACCCCTACAAAGGGAAACAGGGAGAGGTAAAGCCAATATTTAGAGGATAAACTAGTGATTCACACCATTATTTTGGAATTTCATCCCACCAGAGTCTTTGTCTCAGGAACAGAGATTTTTCTCTTTCTTCAGTCTTTCTGTCTGAGGGAAAGTCCTTTCTCTTTGTACAGCAGGTTTTGTGCCTTTTTAATGTGAAATCCACTGATTTGATCCTTCAAAATTGCATATTTCCAGTTGGGAAATGTAGCAATATTTTCCACAGAATGACAGCAGAACTGCAAACCCCAAATCCTAAAAAAAATTATACTTAGATGTAAATGAGACCATCTAAGCCTGAACCACTGTCACCAGAATTGCTCTTTTTCCCCCCTAATGTTTTTCAAATTATTTAAAATTGAAGGGATAAATAACAGGTTTATTTGGCTTTTACTCTTCTTTTTTTAATAGCAACACTAATAATTTATTTAAACTAAGCTTAACCTGATATACCAAGTATTTCTCATTTAAAACCAGTTATAAATCTCTTTGATTTTTGACTCTGTCAATAGGGTATGATTGAAAATATTTCACCTGTACTATAGATTTGGGGCAAGAAATGTTAATTAAGGATTCTCAAATGCTGGTTTGGGTGTGTGACACAATATTCCCTGGTTAGTACTAAAGAATAAGTTGTAAGAGAACGTGTCCTACATGTAGTAACAACACCTTTAGGTGCTTGATTTTATCTTGCAAGCACAGTTAGCATTACTCAATGGAAAATATTTGCTTTTTACAAGACTGCTTTATATTGTTTTGCTTCCTTCTCCCCACTTCACCCCCTATTTTTCGGTCTTTTTTTTTGCTGATTTTGGTGGTTTTAGGCTAAAATTTGAAAGCTGAGGCCAAGCTGAGTTTTGATGTAGGTATTTCTGCTGATGCCAAACTGAAAATATTAAAACCAAACTGCTGTGACTTCTGTGAGTAACATTACAAAAAACACCTGTGGAAAGACAGAAGATGTGAGACTAATTGAGTGGTTCTAGAACAATTACAAATGCAGTGCCTGAACTGACTAATTGAAATAAATCTGATTTTAAAGTAATTCTGGTTACAGGGGGATGTTGCCAACATAAAACAGGAGGAGTTTGTCACTCTTGTGCTCCTTGGGTTCTAACACTCTAGTACATGTTTTTAAGAAATTGTTCTGTGCTTTTAGTACGTTAGGAACAGACAGTTATTTTGCATTATTATAATAATATTATTATAGCAATTATTACAAATATTATGCATGTTAATGAGCTTGAAACTGCAACAGGGAAAAGTGCATCTTGACATTTAAAAAAGAGGTTCTGGCATCTTGCTGCTGGTTTTTTTTTTTTTGTCTTCCACACCTCATGCCCCCTCTCCAGTACCTTGTAGATCTGTAAAGAACAACAAATAAAGTTATTTAACTTTTACTGAAACACTTGGAGCTGCTCTGACTGGGCTGGGCAAACCCTGAGGGAGTGTGTTTGCTGTTGCTCCGTGGTGACTCCTGACCAGGTTAACCTGGAGGGGACAAAAAAACTCTCAGGCTCTTTATTAATAATTAGGAATTTATTAATAATTAGGAATTATGAAAGAAATGGGAGCCCTGGAAGGAGTGTCAGTTTGGGCCATGGCAGGGGGGGCATGGCTGGGAGCAGAGGCACAGCAACACCCCTGAGACTGGTTCTGCAGCCTGGCAAGGTAAGAGAAGGAGAGTCCATCCAAAAGGGAAGTGGAATTCCATAGGTAACTCCCATCCAGCCACTTTGCAAAGAAATATTGTAGAATTAGTAGCACAAGACTTTAAAATAATTTTTTATTAATGGTAGCGGACTTTAAGTTAATTTTAATTTACTTAAGAAGTTACTTGCAAACCAATTGAAACTGTTCTGAGTAAATTTTGTACTAATTACAGTAGCATTTCACTTAGATGGGTTTGATAGACTTAATTAAAATATTCTCCTGTGATCTTAAGCAGGTATAAACAGTGATTTTTTATGTCTGTACTTCTGTAACTGATTGGAACTAAGTCTTATCCCATGGCAAGGTTATGTTGCCAGAAAGGAAGTTACATCAGGTTTTTCACCTGCTGCTTTGTGGAAATAATGTAGGACTCACTTCCAGTGTTTTGGGGAGGAAATGAGGGAGAGCAGATTTGCTTCTCCCTGTGAGATAAGCCAGAAATTCCCAATTGTTGAGGGCTGTGTTCCTGAGGAGACACACCAACACTGGAGCACAAGGTGGGATCATAAATGGGATTGTAAAAAATCTGTGCTGGCTGGGGAAGAGAGGGTTGTTCCAGTAAGATTTCTTCAGTAAAACAGGGAAATGTGGAAAGGAGAAAAGCCCTTTTCTGGGGGCAGTGTGGAGTTGAGTGATAATCAACCGATTTTTTTAGAACACACCAATAATCTGAAGTCACACGTTGCAGGTTGAGTTTGCCAATTACTGCCTTAAATTCCAGAGTGACTCTAGATTTGCACTTAATTTGTGTTCTTGTATTAAACACAAGAATGCCCTTAAAAAAGCTTCTAAAATTAGACAGATGTGCAAACAGCTCGACAAAGGCTACTTTTAAATTATTTCCAGAATGCAGAATAGTAGTTTTGTGCAAACAGCTGAATAACAGGCTTATTTTAAATTTTTCCTCCTCTTTGCACAGTAGTGACATTGTAGATTTTTATATGTGCATTTATTGCTTGACTTTCTTATTTCCCACCGAGTTTATAACACTTTTTTTGAAGGCAGAGCATAAAGTTGAGTATTTGGTACTTTTTTCTCTCCTGTAGAGTCACCATCTGGTAAAACTGAAGGGTAAAAATGAGATATGGCTGCAAACATCAAGTAATAGCAGAAATAACATGGAATTGTGGGACAAAAAAATCCCCAAACAACCTGTTGTGGCTTACAAGAGCTGTATTACAGTCATGTTTGCAGGAGAATAATGAGGTTACAGGAATATACAGCTTCCAAAATCCATGTATGTTGAATTGGAATTCATGGGCAAAATTTATGTGAGGAGGGAGTATGGGTCAAAATAAAGTCCAATTGAAATTACCAGTCTGGAAAATTGAAGATACACAAATGTAGCATTTATTTTTGCCATTCCTTACTGTACTCCTGCTTAAAAAGTGAGAGCTACTATTTTGTCAAAGTGGGGAAAAAAAAACACCCCAAAGCCAAGTGTCATTAAATTAAATTAAATTAAATTAAAAAAAAAGGGAGAGAGGGTGCAAACAGTGAAAGTTGCAAACAGGGCAATGGAAAGGCTTCTCTCACTAGAGGCTTTTCTAAGAGAAAAAGCACTTTGGTGCCTGTATTAGCAAGACATTGATTGCCCAAAGTAGCCAGGAAATCAAAATACGGTGGGGAACTGGTGTCAGATGGGGCAAGTCAGAACACCCAACTTCCAACTGAGCACTTAGCAAACGGTGTGGCAGCTGGAGACCCCCCTTTAACTCCCCATTTTATCTTTTCCTGTAGAAAAACAGCTTCTATAATAAACATTCCAAATGTTTTAATGTTTCTCCTCCAAGCCCATCCAGTGTCATTCTGGCTGCCTGAGCCATTGCTCCTCGTGCTGATGGTGCTGAGAAGCTGCATGTGCTGTTTTCAGAGCCCTTGCAAAATCTGTTTGTGTTCCACTTGCTTCCCTGTTCGAGAGAAATTCAAATATTACTGTGCTCTGTAAAAAAGATTGAAAATTCTAAGCATTGTTATTTTATTAAGAGAAGTTTGCCTTATGCCAGGGCACTTCTGCCCAGGCTTCCATGTTAAAACTTTCCAAAAATAAATTGAAATTTGGTTATAATTTGGATTGATTGAGATAGATTTGCTTCAAGAGGACAAAAAACCCCAGACTTTTGGCTCTGGCTGCTCTAATCCTCCACAAAACTGGGAATTAAGGTGGCTGTGGGAGCTGCAAGCCCTGTTTTCTGCAACTTCAGGTCAGTGCTCAAAGGACAGGTTTGGTGATCACTGTTGCATGTAAAGAAAACCCTGTTTCCAGATTGTGTGGTCTCAATTTTCCTGTGAACTCAGCTCATTTTTTTAGGAATAAATGTTCCTGCTGTAACTATTTTAATCTGAAATTCATTATGTTTGCATTAAATTTTATTTAGTATAGTATTATTATTATTATTTAATACAGTAGTATTTATTTTATATAATACTCCATCACCATTAATCTTGTGATGCTTGACAAAGTTCAATTAAATATTCTGATCACTCTGCATTCAGAGATCACTTAAATGAAATGGAATTATGTAATGCTATAAAGTTGCAAACTAATTCATTTAATCAGTTAATTTAGTAAGCAAATTAAATGGACTTATTGACGGTATTAGGAAGTTACAAGATGACTGTTGTTATGTTGGGATTCCAGTAAAGTTTGCTGATACCCAGCACCACTCAAAGATTTCGGACTCAATAAGGAAACTTCCTTTTATGGGTCTTTAAAAGCCTTAAAAGCTCATATGTTATAAAAAAATATGCTGCCACTACAGTGAAACTGGTGAAATATTCTTAAAATATTCTTAAAATACTAAATATTAGAACCACAGTTGTCATATCTAAAATGTGGTGGTGGTTTAATGTGATTTGGAAACAAATTGTGTTTTGACTGGTCCCCAGGCACGGGAGGTTTTTCTGAGATATAATGTTGCATTTTCTGGGCAGTGTTTTCTGTCAGACTGTTCCTCCTGAGCAAACCAGCGTGATTTTCGGTCCAGTCAGATGTCACATTACCCACTGTTTGAATCTGACTGGTGCTGACAAAGAAACCCTCAAAAAACTAAACCACAGCAACTGCAACACAAAATTCCCCCCCAAAACCACCCAAACCACCCCGTGCTCCCCCCTCAGAGCAAATACATTTCCAGCTCCTGGGCTCCAACCTCTGTCCCGAAGTTTTCAGCACTTTATTTTAAAGCTTCACATTAAGACACCAGAAATTAAGTGACAACCCAAAATTCTGGAAAACTCTTTTTAACTACTCCCTGCCATAATTATTCTGTAGGACAAATGCTGTATTAACTGTTTGTGTGACAAAACTCAGGGTATTGCATAACACTGCCTTCCAAAGTGATTTTTTCCCAATATTCAGGCATGACAAGAGGAGGCAGTAATCAATAACAGCAAACATCTTTCTAGGCTCTCCAGAAACAACTGATCCTGACAGAGAGCAGGTTAGATTAGATATGGGGATGAAATCCTTCCCTGTGAGGGTGGGGCTGGAATGGATTTCCCAGAGCAGCTGTGGCTGCCCTATCCCTGGAAGTGTCCCAGGCCAGCAACCTGGGATAGTGGAAGGTGTCCCTGCCCATGGCAGGGGGTGGCACTGGATGAGCTTTAAGATCCCCTCTAACCCCCAAAATATTGTTCCAAATTCTCCATGAAGAGTTATAAGGTTGCTGTCAGTAATTTTTGCTGTCCATGTCTCATTTCATACCAGAATTTTAGAATGGAACACACCAGCTGTACCCTGGAACTCCCTAATTCCAGTGGCAGCACCATCCCAGCCTGAATCACTGTGCACAGCACAAATAACCACCAGCCCCAGTTTATCCCATCTGAGGCTGCATCCTGGCAGTGTGGGGAGTAGCACATTGTGCCAGTCAGATCTCTCAGCTTTGGGAAAAAAAGCCCCCAGTCCCAAATGTAAAGGAAGGTTTGTGGAACACAGTCCTGCTGTGTGCCAGGAGCAGCACGTGGGAGTTACCTCAGGAGTGAACAGAAGTATCTCGTTTCTAGACTGGTGTAAGAGTGGCAGAAAACTCCCCTTTATCAGGCATTTTCATAACCTTGATTAAAATTCAGATCCTTATGTGCCAGAGAACCCTTGATAAACTCAGATTAAAGCTGTTTGGAGAGGATTGGCTGCCTTTGCTTAATTTTAGAGAAAACAGTAGTTGTAGGGCAGCCTCAGGACACAAAACCAGTGGTAGAACCTGCTGCTGGTGTTGCCACTCCTGTCATCCTTATGGGCATCCCTGGAATCCTCCTGGGCTTCCACAGAGTGGGCACAGGGATTACTCCTGGGCAGTGTCAGGCACTGCTGCTTCACCCCACACTGACCCTCAGCTGAGTTTAAATATTAATATGAGCAATTCTTACACTAGTTCTTGAAGGCTTTTACGATTTACTTCCTTTAAAGTCTTTGCTCTTTCCTTAGGCACAGTAGAAATCTAAATTTATGAAGTATCTTCAACAATAGCTCACCTCCTTGAGAGTTCAGCTGTGCAGAGAAAGACAGGTCCTAAATTCCTGGAAGTTCCTCCTGATCCTTTTCATCAGGGAAATCACTTTCAGGTGAGAAGGGCTCTTGCCCTTATGACCTTGCAGCCTGGTCTCAAGGAAGGTTTCTCTGGATTTGCCATCATTTCCTTAGAAATGTCTCCACAGATCAGGTTGAGTTTTAGAATGTCCCAGCTGAGGTTTTCTGGTGACTACCCTGAGATGTTGTGTAGAAGCTGTCACTGAGATGTGTGTTCACTGTACAGAGTTGGAGTTTGCCAGCTCTGACTAGTGCTGTACCTGCATCCCAATGGATTCACACTGATGGAGAAGGCTCCACCCACCCTGCATAAGCTGAAATTGGGTCTGTAATTCCATTGAGAGCTCTTGGACTGAGTGTAGAGTCTTCCCAAAAGGCTTGGTGGGTATAGAAATATGGAATCCCAGGCTGGTTTGGGTTGGGAGGGACCTTGAAGCCCATCCAGTGCCATCCCCTGCCATGAGCAGGGACACCTTCCACTAGCCCAGGTTGCTGGCCTTGGAACTTCCAGGGATCCAGAGGCAGCCACAGCTTCTCTGGGCAACCTGTGCCAGGGCCTCCCCACCCTCCCAGCCAACAGTTCCTTCCCAGTATCCCATCTCCCCCTGCCCTCTGGCAGCAGGAAGCCATTCCCTGTTGTCCTGTCGCTCCATCCCTTATAAATATTCTCCGTGTTTCTTGTAGCCCCTTCAGGCACTGAAGGGCCACAGTTGGGTCACCCCAAAGCTCTTCTTCTCCAGGCTGAGCAGATCTGCTGCTTTTCCATATGGTGCTTTCTGAACTTTTGTAGTTCACCATTCCACCATTGGCAGCTCTGCCCACGTCACCAAGGGCTTGGGGTTGCCATCCATTTTGATTGTCTCCACACAGCTTTGATTTCCTTTGCTTTGCACATTGCTCCCTCTCTGAATCCATGACCCAGAGGGAGGCAACTGAGGGACAGGAGCAGAGTTGTCCCGGGGTTCTCTGTGACACTTGGAGCTGTAGGTGTGTGTGAAACGTGCCCAAGCCTGTTCTCATCCCTTCTCCACAAATGGCTGCCTGGGCTGCCTTGGTTTCACTTTCACAAGTGCTCGTCTGTGTTTCAGATCCTCCCCTACAGAAGTGAGCAAAGTTACTTTGGGGGGTTTTAATCCATAATTCAAATAATGGCTCAAGTGATGAGCACAGTGAACAGGTTAGGAAACAGTTAGCAGTGGTAACACTTTTAACAATGCACAGTTGTAAAATGTGTTTCCCCTGTCATGGCTACTTTTTCAGTCCCTTTATCAATCAAAATAGCTGGAAACCTTTTAGTTTCTGAAGTATTTTCACTATAGGAGTGAGAGAAACAGGTTTCTTTATATATTAACTTGGAAAATGCTACAAATATTAAATAATACTTAAAACTCCTATTATTCAGTTAATAGTTCCTAAATATTTTTACTCTTGATAAGAAAATAATCCAAGTATTGCCATTAGTGAGCTACAGAGAAACCTCACACCTCATCATCATCTTTCTTAGATGGTTGTGGCTCAGAGATGGTTAATTATATTCAGCCAAATCAATTAAAAAAAGTTGACTCACATTCCTTGCTTGTCCAGAATTCCTGATTTTTCCTGTTAAATCCAGGGAAGTTTTGTGGTTTACAGCACCTAAATCAGGGGTATACATCCAGTGTAGGAAATTCTCAGCCTTGATGCTCAGCATCTGAATTAATCTTTCCTGGGGTTGTTTTTTCTTGCATGTAAACAGAGGAAATGCTTTAATGCAAGAAGGAAAAATAGAGGCTTCTGACAATTCCACAGAAATTTAGGAGGCTGCACAGTTTCCTACCCATAAGCTGACAGGCAGTTTTTGTGTAGAAACCCTACTTTTGGGGCAGTGGAGCAAATATGTAATTGGAATTTTATACAGTACAGCAGGAGTTTTTAGAAAACGGATTGTTTGGCTTTTTGAGATTTGTAAGAAATCAAAATCAAGAGTTTTGTTGGGTTTTCTTGTCCTGTCAAAGCTGCTGACACTTTTAGGCACAGTGATAACCAGAAAATAAAACCTTAGATGCGTTTAAATGTCAAAGTAAAATCTTAGATGCAGAATTTTAAATTGAAAGAAACCCCCCTGCCTCTGTGTTTTACTCAAACAACAGAACTACTGACAGGAAAGGCTTAACCTGAGTAAATACCAATGCTTAATGTTGTACAGTTTGTAAAAATTCACTTTTTTCTGTTCTACTCAACTAAATAGTTACTATTTGGAAGAAAACCTGGTGTCACTAAGTGTCACTGTGAACTGAGTGTGTGCAACTAAATCACTTGGGCAAAAATGGTCACTGTGTTCTGAGCATAAAGCATCAAGAATTAAGTGTTTTGTTGGCTGATGATAACATAAACAGTCTGATTGGCTCAGCTTAATCCTTCCTAAGTCTTATTTTTAAAAAGAACAAATCACTGTTACTGTTCACCTCAATCATTTAACACTGATGCTGTGCATAAAGGAAAATTAAACCAAGGAAGCCTGCTACTTAAATAATCTTTTTCTTTTTCCAACAAGGAAGCCTCAATTAAACGAATTATGGTTCCAGTTCATCGTCAGGTGTGATTTTATGGACCTTCTGGTTTCTAAAGAGTCTTCAATCCTGATAAAACTGCCCTCAGGCTATTGAGAGCTCCAGCACCAAGGACATGCTTTATTCTCCTCTTCCTTTTTTAGCTTGGCAAAATACATTTTGAATCTTTAGAGAACTGAAGGAATGGTTACACGTGAAGGTTGGCTCCAGAAGAGACACATCACCACCACCTTAGAGGAGAATTCTGTTAATTCTGATCTTTGTTTTCCCAAATACATATGAAGGTTGAACTTAATGATCCTGGAGGTCTTTTCCAACCTTAATGATTCTGTGATGTTCCTGCTGGAATAGTTTTGATTCCATAGATGTTTGTGTTTTTCCAGAATACTCTTTCCCCCAACAAAAANAAAAAAAAAAAAAAAAAAAAAAAAAAAGCCATTAAGAACAGAAACCACCCAACTTTTCTTTTCCAAGGGGGAAGTAGAACAGATCTCGATGATGAAGCCCAAAGGCCAGACGGAGCACGACGAAGGAATGCTGGAATATTTGGAAGATATCATTGGATCTGCACGGCTGAAGGAGCCCATCCAGACTCTGTGTCGCAGGGTAGAGCTCCTGAACGAGCTCAGGGGAGAGAAGGTGAGGCCTGGGAAGCTTTGATTTAGCATTTCTTGTAGAATTATTCTCTAATTCTAGGGATGCACACACAGCTGTGTGAGGAGAACTAAAACCACACTGAATTACTTGTGGAGATCTGTTGCAGGACTTGCTTTTGGAACATTTTATTGATGCATTGACTTCTAAAAGTATTAAATAAATCCTAAAAGTTCTAAATAATAAAAGTTCTTTTTACTTACTGTGTCCTTGGTAAATCCTAATCCTGTTGCAGGCTTGTTTTAAAGGCCATGAAGGAAAACAAAAGATGTGCAGTTGCAGAATTAACTTTAAAAGGTTGAAATATAGAAAATAAACTTATATGTGTTCTTTCAGAAAGCTCGTGCTAAATCCCCTCTCCGAGTTAATTCCTGATCTCCAGCTCTCCAGAGCTGTGTCCTACAAAAGGTCCTGGGGGGTTTCTCCTCGTGGTTTCCCCCTCTAGGCCTGGCTCTGCCCCAGCTCTGACCCTCTGTTTTGTTTAGTTAAATCGAGTTAAAATGGTGGAAAAAGAAAAGGATGCCTTGGAAGAGGACAAGAATCACGCCATTGAGTTCCTGTGTTTGGAAAACAAAATATTTAAAGAAAAAAATCATATCTCTCAGTACTATATGTAAGTTATTCTCTAAAGCTTTGGGGTGGCTTTAGAGGGTGGTGTTAAACTCAGCTTTAATATCTCTAATTAGAAATGTTTTGCATTTCTTAATCAGTAATTAATGTTATAGTTTAATACTTTACATAAACCACGTTGTTACACTGAAGCTTCATGGGAAAAAGTGGAGTTTGAGGGTTTATTGTTGTGGGTTTTTTTTCCCCAGCCATGACCTAAAGAAACGAATAAAGGATCTGGAAATGCAGAAAGAAAAAATTAATGAAGAAACAAAAAGCGTCAATGAGAAAAGCAGTAAACTTGCAGAGGAAACAAAAACCAAAAATAAAGCCCTGAAAGAACTTGAAAAGTAAGTATTTTAGGGATATATTCACAAGTACTGTGTTTTACCACCAAAATCTTAAATTATCTGATGAGCAGAGTCACTTCTGCTGTATCTAAACATTCCCTGGAATGGATTAAATGATCTTTTGCACAGAAATAAATTACAGCAAATTTCCGTTGGTCTGATATGGTTCTGCAAGTTGTTTCTCTCTGAGAACCTGGGTGATATTCAAATATCTGATATTTTTAATGGATTTTAAAGTACATATTTCTTTGTATTGACTGTAAAAAAATAATTGGGAGGTGGTTTTTAGATTTACAACCGTGATGTTAAGGTACAGGGATTTAGATATTTTTCTGATGAAACATCATTTCCTCAGGGAAAATACTGTGAATATGGTAAGTATCGGATGTTGTTATTCACAAAAACTGAGTAATATTGGTTTACATTCTCTCTACTCCACTGACATTATTTTTATACTGTATGAAATGGATCATTCTTTATTTTTTCCTTCAGGAAATGCAATAAAATTACAAAGTTCATAGAGGAAAATAAAGAAAAATTTAATCAGTTGGATTTGCAGGATGTGAGAGTGAGGGAAAATCTAAAACATGCCAAAGGCAAGATTAAAAAACTGGAGAAGCAGCTTCAAAAGGATAAAGAAAAGGTAATTGAACCACAACTTGATTTAGTTGGAGAAGTGTAATGGGCTGTGAGAACATCTTTGGGCAGCTGGGAGAAAATAGAAAAGAAGCCAATTGCAGTTTGTGCAACAAAGAAGATGGAAAAATGAGGTTGAAATCATTTTAATCAGATATTTTCAGTCCTTTAAATCAGCCCGAGATTTTGTATGCAAATCACTTCCTGCAGTAGTGCATTATGTCCCTTAACTGAGTTAATTTAGTGGATCTGTGTTCTCAGGTTGGTTGTTTCCAGCTGTTGTGATCTGAAATCACTCTTTGGATCATGTGGGGAGTTCAGAATTCCCTTGGTTTCAGTGGGAGAGGGAATTAAAAGCCTTTTCCTTCTGCAGGTCGAAGAACTGAAGAAAGTCCCTTCCACGAGCAGCAAAGCCATCGATGAGGCAAAGGCAAAGAAGGAGCTCCTGGAAAAGGCAAAGGAGAAGGAGGAAGCAAAACTCCAGCAGGTGTTGGCCAGCCTTCAGGATGAGACAAAAGAAATTCGGAAGGAAAAAGAGGTTTGAACAGTTCTGGCTTGGAAAACTTGCTGTGTTAACTTTGCAGTGCTGAAGGAAACGATCACAGACACTTAGGAAATGCCATTTTCCATGACAATTCCACTGTTTCATGTGTTACCTCAGTGCAGCCTCACTGGGAAGTTAATCTTCAATTTATAATTAGAGCTAAATCTTTCTTGTCTGCCCTTATAGTGATCAAGTATCTCACTCATGTTTGTAATAAATAATCTTACACTTCCATCATTTAAATGCACTTTCACTTTCTCCCACCAAACCATTTAAGCCAATATGCTACTTGAGTAAAGATATTTTGGAATGGGATGTTCCAAACCTTTCCCAGCTAATAATCTGCCTTTGAATTAATGAACAACTACTCTTGCACTCTGGTGGTTGTTGTTGAAGCTGTTCAATCACTGAACACCTGGAGGCTGGAAATTTATCCTGTAAATTTGGGGGGTTATTTTCTGTACTTGAAAACGTGGATTCTCCACTTGAGCTGTAATTTAGCACAAATTGAGAAAATGATATAAAGCTTATATGAAAATGTTCTGTGATAATTCCCTGAAGTTCTTTATAATTAGGACAAATGCCTTGTTTAATTTCCACCCAGAATATGTTAATAAATGAAGAAATCCTGGTTCTTCTAGAGCACAGGACTGTTTTCTGCTGACAGCAGAGCTGTAAAAGAACATCCCATTTCCTCTTTCTCCTTTCCCACAGTGGCACTGAGGTTACAAACCCCACAGTTGCCTGGTTGATTTGTACCCTCTGGTTGGTTTGCAGGGCAAAGAGAAGGAGCTCATGGAGTTCAGTAAGGAGGTGACCGAGGCCCGTTCCAACGTGGAGCTCAAGCAGTCGGAGCTGGAGATCTACCTGAGCAGGTACAACACGGCCCTGGCTCAGCTCAGCCAGGCCAAGGAGGCCCTGAGCAGCACCTCCAAGACCCTGAGGGAGAGGAGAGCTGCCATCCAGGACATCGCTGGGAAACTACCCCAGGCCGAGCAGCAGCTGAAGGAGGTGACACTTGACTTTCCTGTTTCATTTCTTGGAGTCACAACACGATACTGTGACACAAACCAAAGTGAATTGTTAACACTAATCTCAAACAACATTCAAACCCTCTATTCTAATACTCAGTTCACTGAGGGAATAAGTATTTGATTTCACACTTAGTTTGGGTTAAGCCAATGTTAATATTAAGCACTGAAATTACATCCTGCATATCCCTGCAAGGGAATCAGGTTAAATATCACCCTGAGACACATTAAAGAAATAAATGGGTGTATTTCTGAGCCTTCTTCAGGGTGGGGAGGCCCTGGCACAGGTTGCCCAGAGAAGCTGTGGCTGCCCCAGCCCTGGAAGTGTGCAAGACCAGGTTGGAGCAACCTGGGCTAGTGGGAGGTGTCCCTGCCCATGGCAGGGGTGGGACTGGATGGGCTTTAAGATCCCTTCCAACCCAAACCATTCTGGGATTATTTGAATTTCATTCCTTGCTCCTCTCTTATTCCCCAAAATAAAAGATAATGCCTGAATCCAGTAGTTTTCACGAGGCTGAGTGAGACAGTGTCTTTGTTTCTTTGAACCCCCAGAAAGAGAAGGCTCTGGAGAAGCTGGGAAGGGAGGAATCGGGGGTGAAGGATCTTGTGCGGAACCTGCGGCGAAAAGTGGAAGAAGCCAGAAGTTCTTTAGCACAGAGTCGCAGTCGAGGAAAAGTGCTCGAGGCTCTGCTCCAGCAGAAGAAATCTGGGAATATTCCTGGACTATATGGAAGACTGGTAAATTTTAAGGGGCTCTTGTACTTTTAGGCTTAAACTTTTAGAGGAACTGAGTGGTGTTTCTGTGACTGAGTAAATGTGGGATGCCTCACTTCTCTGGTGCTGGGAATTTCGAGAGCAGACCTGTAAATCCTATGGAATGGCTGTAAGGTAAAACATTTTTCAGTTCTTTCCAGTTGGTTTAAAATTCAGAGCTGAGGTAGAATTGTTCATTCCTGTTGCACATCACTGTAAATGTGCATTTGGTATTCTGCAATTTTTCCCCACCTGTCCATCCAAGGAGAATTATCTCTGCTTCAGAAAAATGAGTCTGTTCAGTGTATGTACATTTGAAAAAAATGCATAGATTTACTAAAAAGGATAAAACTCCAAGAGCAGCCACAGCTGTCAAGCTCATCCATGTGCTTCCACCTCAATTCTCAGGGAGACCTGGGAGCCATCGATGACAAGTATGATGTGGCCATTTCCTCGTCATGTGGAGCCTTGGACCACATTGTTGTGGACACCATTGACACTGCCCAGGCCTGTGTGAACTTCCTGAAGGCAGGAAAGATTGGAGTTGCCACCTTTATAGCCCTGGACAAGGTGAGTCCCAGGGCTTGGGCAAAACTGTTTCACTGTTAATTACAGTCTGATTGTGTTTGCTTTAAAGCCTTAACATCCCTTCGAACGATGGAATGACCTCAGCATTTATCCTAAAGGACATCTCCCTCCTTTATTTTCTTTGTGGGCATAGATGACTGTATGGGAAAAGAAAATGGGAAAAATCCCAACTCCTGAAAATACCCCGCGGCTGTTTGACCTGGTGAAGGTGCAGGACGAGAAGGTTCGCCTGGCGTTTTACTTCGCCCTGCGGGACACCCTGGTGACTAAAAACTTGGATGAAGCCACCAGAGTGGCATTCCAAAGGGATAAAAGGTGGAGGGTGGTGACACTGCAAGGACAAATCATCGAGGTGTCAGGTACTGCAGCACACACTTGTGCTTTGTAGCTGATATCGAAGCCCAGCGTGTTCTCTGACCTCTTCTCATCCCTTGTGCTGCAGGAACGATGACTGGGGGGGGGAGGATCCTGAAGGGCAGGATGGGATCCTCGGTTGTCATGGATGTCTCAGAAGAAGAGGTTAGTACAGAATCCTAATGAAAAGGGGAATTCCCTCAGAGCTCCCTAGGGTTTGGCAGTTCATAGCACGTGTGTGTGTGTCCTTTGAAATCAGCATGAGCAGGGAACAGTGTGGGATGTAACACTAACAATGGTTTATAAAGCCAAAATTCACAAGCTTAGCAGAGGTTATGGTGCTCTTTAGTGCATAAAAGGGTGGTCAGGCATTGGAAGGGGCTGCCCAGGGAGGTTTGGAGTCCCCATCCCTGGAGGTGTCCCAGGAAGGGCCTGGCTGTGGCACTCAGTGCTCTGGGCTGGGGGACAGGGTGGGGATGGGGCACAGGGTGGACTCGATGACCTGGACGTCTTTTCCAACCTCAGTGATCCTGGGATTGTGTATTTTTTCACAGCACAGGTGTCATAAGCCCATTATTGAATGTTTAGTCCCATAGTGGTACCTTTGGTAGCTTGGGAACTGACTGGAGGTAGGGATGAGAACATGGAAGATATGGATCATAAGGAAGCACTTCTTGCAGAGCAGTCCAACAGAAAAGACAGGTTTGGGCCCTCACTGGTGTCCATGCAAGATTTGTCAAGGAATGTCAGAACTTTCCTTCCAGTTTGTATTTTAGGAATACTTCGGCATATCAGGATGCAGTTTGCTTTTCCTTCTGAATTCTTTTAGGTTTTAATCTGTAGTTGCCCCTCATTTTTTACCATTAGAGCTGATGTTCTTTGCAAATTATCAAATTGTCACCTTTTTACTCCACTCGATCCTTGTGTTTGCAGAGCTCACAGACTGTGCTTCGTCTGTGGCAGTGACAGCAGGTAAATGATCCTCTCTTTCTGTGTAGGTCAGTCAGATGGAGGCCCAGCTGCAGAAGGATTCTAAAAGAGCAGTGCAGTGCGAGGAAGAGAAATCACAGCTGGAAGAGGCCGTAAGGAAACTGCAGCAGGACATCTGGGAAATGAGGAACACCTCGGAGAAGTACACGGCCAGTATCCAGGTGAGCAACACCTGAGCTCTGCAGGAGTGTCCTGGGGCACTTCCAGCTCCACACAGTCCTGAGGAGAGTCCAAGGACAGGATCCCAACCCTGTTGTGTTCTTGTTCTCCCCAGAGTTTTGCTGAGCAAGAAATTCATCTAAAAAACCAACTCAAGGAACTCGAAGCGAACGTCGTCGCTGCTGCTCCAGACAAAACCAAACAGCAGGAATTGGAAAAAGCCCTAGAGGGTTATAAAAAAGGTACATTTTGTGGAGGTGGGGGTAGAGATTAAAATGGTAATCAACAGAGGAAGCAATGATTTGGGCTTTGTGCTTCAGTTCCATGTCTTGGTTTGGGACCTCATTTCTTCTAAGGGGGGTAAAAGGTATTTCTAGAGATTAGAGAGTAAAAAACATTTCTTTTTTTGCAATTTCTCAAGCTGAATTAAACGTTAATTTTAGTATTTTGTTTCTTTGGTTAGATTTTTCTGGCTGTATGACATACAGATTCATAGGGAAACTGAGTTTAATTGGAACCAGTAATGAGGAGATAATGTTATTAAAGTCAAGTGAAGGCTCTTTCCATGTTCTAGCTAGACTATTACATGAGTATAAAATAAATCCCCTGTGGTCTGTGTTGTGCACACATCCTTGTGAAATAATACTGTTCAGCAGGTGTAGTAACTGCACAGAAACACCAACAGTTGGTGGCCAGTTCTTAAAATTTAACCTTTGAGCATTTTCTCATTAAATAAATGCAAAGAGTGAGCTTGGAATAGCTGCTTATGCACTATCTCGTGTATTTAAGTACCCTGTGTACATGAAATAATCCAGTTAAGTGTTTAGGGGTTTACACCAGAACAGCTTTGGTAGTAGAACAGTGTCAGAAAGACATGGGTGGTATTTTTCTGTTTGTCACAGTTAAACTCACCATTTTTCACAGTATAAAGAAATATGTGCAGTTCTCAATACAGTGAAAGAGCAGAGCCTAAATCACTTCAATCACTTGATGACTTAAATCTTGATGTTCTCAGCAGTTCCACGGGTGTCAGAGTGATTCACCCCCTTTGTTCCTGCCAGGTTATGAGCAGCTGGCTGAGAAAGCCCAGGAAATGGGAAATGAAGTGAAACGGCTGCAGAACCTCATCATGGACATCACCAATCGTAAAGTCAAAGCCCAGCAAGACAAAATTGATAAGATTGACAAAGAGATAGATGAATGTTCCTCGGCCATCACCAAGGCCCAGGTGGCAGCCAGGGCTGCAGACAGGTACAGCACTCCCACTCCTCAGGGAGCTCAAGGGAAACACCAGTTGGGGGTTTCTGATCGTTTCAAAGTCACATTTAATCAGCAGTTCTCTGATATTTGCCTGGCACTGAACTGCCATATTTCAGCTTAAAGATCCAAACTGCCACACACACTGGAGCAGTTCAGATCTGAGGGCACTGATTTGATGATGAGACCTGTCAGGAAAGAAAACGGGGTCTATTTTTGGTGTTAGCTTAGCAATCCATAGTGAATATTTGGAACAAATGTCCAGTCTGTCTCTGAGAGAAGAAATTAAGTCATTTAATGAGGGTTGGCTGTTCTGAGCTTAAGGAAGACAACTTTGTTTTCCTTGGATGCCTCAGGAGTGTGGGAGTTGATGCCTAAACAAGCACTTCCTCCTTGGTTGTCAGCAAATTGTGTCTCGAGGTTATTTTCTGTCACATTTGCCCTTGTTTGGGGTGCACAAACATCTCTGTCCCCCTGCAGGAACCTGACAAAATCTGAGGAGGCTCTTCAGCGCACGGAGAAGGAAATGGAAGAGAATGAGAAGGACATTAAAAACTTGACAGCAGAGCTGACCACGCTGGAGGAGAAAGCCACAGAGGTGATGAACGACTGCAAGCAGGCTGAGGTAGGTGGCACCTCCAGGAAAACCAGGGTGATGACTGACATCCTCACTGTATCCCACTTACAGCCCAATCCCATGCAAATGTTGGTGTACAGCTGCAGACTGACATTCCAAGGAATGGCAATGGTGTATTTTTATTTTTTTATACTCACCTGGAAATTTATCTTGACCCAGTTTGCTGAATATTAGAAAACAACTTACACCAGGTTTCCCCAAGGAAATTATTGGATTTAAAACTTGCTTAAAAATAGATTTTTTTCCAGTTATGTGGGATTTTAGTTTCCCATCTGGATTTCTGGATGTGAGGGAGAGAAAACAACCAGCATGGCTGAACTTCTTCCAAATACAGCTGGGTTTTGAGCCTGTCTTTCTCTAAAACTGCCTTTTAGCTGAAAGTGTGTGAGTGTAGGACTCAAGATCGTAGTTTGATCCAGATCAGGAATGAAAACATAAACTGCAGCCTATTTTCAGTCACTCCACAGTTCAGGGAGCAGCTCATAAATCCAAGGCTGTGTGTTTGTTTGCATCAATCCCTGTGTAAATAAACACAGTGAAAACAAACCCACAACCCAAGAGAGGGGTGACATTTTTGCAGGTGACTGATGAATGCTCTGTTTTGGTGATCTCTGTCCAGGAAGCTTTGCCAGCAATGCAGGAGGAGAAGAAGAATTTGCTCCAGGAGATTGAAAGGATTCGGGATGAGGAACATGAACTTCAGAGTGAAGCTCTGAGCATCAAACTGAAAATTGAACAAGTTGACAGTCACATCTCTGCCCACCAGGGAAAGGTTAAATACTGGCAAAAAGAGGTAGGGAAATGGTTGAGGTCCTAAACCTTCAGTCATGGAATTGTGGGATGGTTTGGGTTGGGAAGGGACCTTAAAGCTCATCTCATTCCACCCCTGCCGTGGGCAGGGACACCTTCCACTATCCCAGGTCCCAGCCCTGTCCAACATGGCCTTGGACACTTCCAGGGATTCAGGGGCAGCCAGAGCTTCATCTCACAGGATGAGCACATTAACATCTCATTAAAACAGATAATCTGGGAGAAAACTCCTCTTCAGCTCACAGTTTAGTGGTGTTTATGCAGGAACAGGATAACTGGGTAAAAGGATATTTATTGTGTTTTTCACATCCTATTTAAAGGGAGTTGTGAAGAACCTTTGAGTGTTTGGAGGAGCTTCACTATGTACCAACACAGAAAATACTTATTTTAGAGTGATAACTGTTAGGATTCGAAAAGATTCCTGGTAATGGCTGTTGCATTTCAGATCTCCAAGCTGTCCCTGCACCCCATCGAGGACAAGCCCCCCGAGGAGCTGCCCGTGCTGGGTGAGCAGGAGCTGGAGGCGCTGCAGGATCCCGACGGGATCACCAAGAGGATCGCGCTGCTGGAGGCCCAGAGGCACGAGATGAAACCCAACCTGGGGGCCATTGCTGAGTACAGGAAGAAGGTAAAGCCTCACCAGGGCCATCCCATCTCTGGGAATTCCAGCAAAAAGGAGTCCTGCTCCTCTTCCTTTGGGGAATTGCAGTGGAACCCTGGGATTTTCCCATTCCTGTTACCAGCCTGAGTGTTTGTCAGCTCATCCTCAACCAAGTTGTTTTAGGAGCTTCCCTAAGCCTTTTGTATTCCAGACCATCAGCTGAAGGCAACTTCCTTCATGATCTTGGAGGTCCTTTCCAACCTAAATCATTCCCTGAGTCTCCTGTCAGTGTTGTATTTAGAGTCAAGTCTTCACAGCTGAGACAGAAAAAATACTGAAAGTTTTTTCTCCTCAATTCAATAATAGTGGACTAGCCATCAGGTTAAATACTTTTTATTTTAATATGATTTTTCCCTCAGCAGCAAAGGAGAAGAGAGGGATAATTTTGGGTTTTTTGTTTGAGGGCTGTTAGCCTGAAATTCTTGAAAAAGGCATTTTGAAAATGGTAGGAAAAGTGGTTTAAAAATGTAAATCGAGGAGGCACTTCTTTAACTGCATTTCTGTGGTGCTGTTTGTGTTTCCCTGCAGGAGGACCTGTACCTGAAACACGTGGGAGAGCTGGACAACATCACCAACGAGAGGGACAACTTCAGACAGGCCTTTGAAGAGCTCAGGAAGCAGAGGCTGAACGAGTTCATGGCAGGGTTCAATGTCATCACAAACAAGCTCAAGGAGAACTACCAGATGCTCACCCTGGGGGGGGATGCTGAGCTGGAGCTTGTGGACAGTCTGGATCCCTTCTCCGAGGGAATCATGTTCAGGTTGGTCAAAATACTTCTTAATTGTCATATTCCTTTTCTCAACCTGTTTTTAAGTTGAATTTCACTGATCACCAGTGAACCAAGAAGGCTCACCATTGGCAAGGTACTGGCACAATTCACAACTTTTTAGGTCTGGGATTTATTTCTCCTGGAGAAATGGGGAACTAACAGCAGCTGGAAAGCTTTGACCTCATTTCCCAGTGCTGAATTCCCAAATCTGCCCAGGGGATGGGGGCAGTCATGTGTTGTGCCACAAACACTCTGAGGAGCGTGTTCATGATTTAGGAGTTAAAGAGCACTTGGGAAGGAAGTTGCCAGGAGCTGGGAGGTGTCCCAGCTCCCAGGACAGCCCCGTTCCAGCAGGTTGGGCTCAGCCACACCCCAGCTGGGCGAGTAAGTCA
Organism: Lepidothrix coronata; assembly: GCF_001604755.1. Classification (NCBI taxonomy): domain Eukaryota; kingdom Metazoa; phylum Chordata; class Aves; order Passeriformes; family Pipridae; genus Lepidothrix; species Lepidothrix coronata. The sequence goes on from NW_016690370.1 coordinate 1,016,643, forward strand.
GGAAACCCCTCCCTGTTTGCAGCGTTCGGCCTCCCAAGAAGAGCTGGAAGAAGATCTTTAACCTGTCGGGGGGTGAGAAGACGCTGAGCTCGCTGGCGCTGGTGTTTGCCCTGCACCACTACAAACCCACCCCCCTGTACTTCATGGACGAGATCGACGCCGCCCTCGACTTCAAAAACGTCTCCATCGTGGCCTTTTACATCTACGTGAGTACCCAGGGGCACCTCTCTGCCTGTTCCCTTCCCACCAGGACACACGGGCTGGCAGCACAACTACAACACAGTTTGAATCTGCAAGGACAGTTCTCAGGGGAAGCTCAGGAGGAAGCAGATTTCCAGAAAGGGCTTGGAATTTTGCTTTCTGCATGTTTTTTTTAAGCTCCTAAGTTTGATGCTTTCCCAAAGTGAGGGGACTAATAGAGGATTTACGAGTGTTTTCCCTACAAATCCTGTTTCATAAGTTGTCTAAAGAGAGCTGGAATTTGCCAAAGGTGCCACATCTCCATGTGCTGTTTCCTCTTTAAAATCCCCCAAACCCTCAGCTCCTGTCAGCTGAGAATACACAACTAATTGAGCTCTCAGTGATGCCTCCATGTATCCAAGCTCATGATCTCTCAGGAGCAGGCAAGGTTGGATTTATACTTCCATTTCATTCCCATGAGCTGTGTCCCATCAGTGTCTCTGATCTGTCTTGATTAGTAGGTTTTTTCCTGCCTTTAAAAGTCCCGCCCTCACCATATTTAAGCAAAGCAAACCCTTCCAGCTACGGTTGTGGCTGCCAGTTAAACCTGGGATGTTCAGAATTATCCCAAATGTCACCACCAGTTTTTGGAACAGGTGGCAAGGATTAGGATCAGCTACTTTAAATTAGGGAAACACCTGGAAATTCCCTGCCTGCAGCTGTAGGTTTAAACTTGGCTTCCACAGTGTGTCCACAAAGGAGGGTCCATCACCCACAGCTGAGCCAAGGGGTTTAATTCCAGCTGCAGTTTAGACTGACACAGACAGTTAAAACCTAGTACTGAGTTTAGCTTTTAAATGCAAATTTAACTTAATGTAGAGCTGTAGGTTGTATTTTGTGCACAATTTGAACTTCCATGAGCAGCCTAGTCTGTGGAAGATGTCCCTGCCCACAGCAGGGGTGGAACTGGATGGGCTTTAAGGTCCCTTCCAACCCCAACCATTCCATGCTTCTGTCCTGGAGAAAAGGGGCTCAGAGCCCTGAACTTACCCTGAGACTGGTGGGTTCTTAAGCACAAAATCAGTTTTGTTTCTAAAGCATCACCAAGTTCAGACACTGTTACCTGTTGTGCCTCAGGGTCACACAGCCAGTGTTGGTTGAGGCTGGTCCTCATTAGCAGAGGGTTTGCTTTCCCCTCTTCAAATCCACGGGAATTGATCTTCCTGGTCACTCTCAAAGCAACCCTGGCTCTGACAGTCCAGGTGAGTGAGCAATACCCCCCTCCAGCCTTGTGGAATTCCTGGAACGAGGATGGGAGCAGGAACTCTGGCTGGTGATGACTCCTCAGTCCTGTCCCCTGGGCACGGGGCTCCCACCAGGACGGAGCTTTGGGAATGCTGGGCACTAACAAGCCCTTTGTGTTTCAGGAGCAAACCAAGAACGCCCAGTTCATCATCATCTCCCTGCGCAACAACATGTTCGAGATCGCCGACAGGCTCATCGGCATCTACAAGACCCAGAACACCACGAAAAGTGTGGGCACCAACCCCAAAAGCATCGCTCTGAAGGGACTGCAGGAACTGGCTGCCCTGGAAGGGAGAGCCCAGAGCCAGGGGGGACCCCAGAGCCAGGAGGGACCCCAGAGCCAGGAGGGCCCAAGTGCCCTCCCTGCTGCTGCTTTTTAGGTCTGTCTAAGCTACTTTTATTTTGTTTTGTACATTTTGTTAATAAAACCCCACCTCGATAAACTGTCATGTAAAAACTGAGGAAGGGGGGAGCTCGTTGAGGGGGGCAAAGGTAAGATTTCAGTCCATGTCAGGGAAACAGGAGGACCCTGGAACTACCTCCCTGTGAGCCTCCCATGTCCTGGGAAGAGCAGGGAGCAGATCCTGCTGGAAGCTGGGCCAAGGCCCAGGGAGGGAGTGGGAACAGCCACCTCCAGAGCTGCCTCCAGCTCTGGGATCCCCAGCTCAGGAAGGATGTGGAGCTGCAGGAGATGCTCTGAGGGCTGGAGCCCCTCTGGAGACAACTCCCTGCTCCTCCCCTCTCCGTGAGGGATCAGGGGAGGGTCTGCAGTGGGGGAAGGAAGGTGATGTGATGGCCAGTCCTGCTGTAAGAACAGGCTTTATTTGTAGGCAAACCTCGGAAAATAACAGTGCAGTGGGAGTGTTACAGGTGTCAGTCAGCGGTAAAGGCACTTTAAATTCCTGTCATGAAAAATAAGATTGTATTAGAAATTCTTTTAAAAAGGAAAATAAAAGATAGGAAGGGGGGTAGGAAATGCAGCCTCATGGGGCAGTGAACAGACCATCAGGATTGGAGACTGATGTGTCAAGTGCAGCCTCCCAGCAGGGCTCAGGACAAAACCAAATTGCCAGTTTTACTGGGGAATTGGTATGAGAGCACTTACACAGTCCCAGCACACACCTGGAACACCTTTCCAAAGCTGAGCAGTGGGATGGGTGGGATTTGCCACTGAAACTCTGAAAGATGACAGAAAAACTCAGGAACAAATTCCAGGCACAGCTCCCATCCCAGTGTCCTCCTGCTCCTCCCCCTGGGACACTCCACACCCCCCAAGCTGCACCTGGGCTGGACTCAGGCTTTGTCAACACTGGGATAGCAGGACTGGGATCAACTTTAGGCTTAAGGAATGTAACAGTGTCACCTCTGAGGACTGACCTTGCATGAACTGGCAGCAGGTGGGATTTGGGAGGGCAAGTTTGGGGTTCAAAACCCCGAGTTCAAGGAGGATGGGAGAGAAGGAACATGGGAAACACACAAAGTTATTACACACAGGATTAAAAAAAAATTACAAAAAGGGTGAAATTGTGTCCTTCACTCTACCCAGAACCAAAAACTGAGCGCCAGGGCCACGAGCACAGACCTCAAAGAGCACAAATGTCTCTGTTCCAACACGGTCACAGGCCAGGAAGCACAGAAAGGGAGTTTCTTGCACATGAGAGGCAGTGCCGGCCCTTTGCAGCTGAGGGGTCCTGATAACCTGTCATGTTTGTATTAAAAAACAATTTCAGAAGACATTACTAAAAATAGAGTCCATGTTGAAGGAGTTTTCAGAGCTGAGACTCACATTCCCACGTGTGAGCTGGTTCCAGCTGCTGGTCCTGCCTGGATCCCGGCTGGAACAAACACCTCAGTGGGACAGAGAGCCCTTTTTGGTGCAAATGTTTACTTCACTAAGACTTAGCTCAGAGGAAATCCAGGCACTAGAGAAAAGGAAGGATACGGGAATAGAAGGGAAAAGTGTAGAGCTTTAATAATTCAGCTTTTCGGTGGAAATCAAAACTAATCCTGGATTCCTGCACTGGGTCATCACCTACTCATGGAAGCAGTCAAAGGGGACAATTCTCCTGCAGAACCCCATCAGGGAGGTGAATGGCTGGCACAGCCCATCCACGGCCTTCTGCAGGTGGGAGCAGGAATGCTGATAGAGCTGGAGCAGGAATTCCGAGATCCATGTGGGAGCAGCCTGGATGGCCCCGGGGGGCAGTGCCCTGTGCAGGGCGAGGGCGGTGCCCGCCAGGCCCAGCAGCAGCAGCAGCAGCAGCACGGGGGGCAGGCTCACGGGGGGCAGGCTCAGGGCACACACCCACTTGCTGCCTTCCACGGTTTCCTTCCCAGGGCATTTGCTGCACTGTTTCCTCCTGGGAACCAGCATCAGTTTTGGAGGGGGGATCTTGTCGATCTGACCCATTTCGGTTTTAGCCCACACGTCCTTCAGCAGGTCCTCCATCCTTGGACAAATCTCCAGAGGTTTCACATCCGGCAGTTCCTTCTCCCTCAGAGCCTTGACCCGCTGCTTCAGCTCCTCCAGCTTCTCCAGGCACAGCAGGGGGGACTTCTCTTTCCGAATAGAGGATTTCAGGTACTTGAGCTCAATCTCCTCCACCTTCATTTTGCTCACACCCTCCAGCAGGGGCTCGTATTCCCGCAGGAAGCGCCTGTTGAGCTCATCCAGAGCCCCCAGCAGAGCCTGTTTCTTGTGCTCCAAGGTGTCCCCGAGCTTTTTGAAGTACTGCCCCACGACGTCCCTCTCGCTGCGCAGGAGCTTCTCCCACTGGGATTTCTGCGTCGTCAGCTTCATGTAGCACAGCAGCACCTCCCGCCAGTATTTCTCCGGCAGCTGCTCCTGCAGTTTTCCAGCGGCCTCCTTGGCCTTCCTGTGGGCGCTGTGCAGGTCCCCGATGGGGTGCCCGTGGTGCTGCCCTATGGTGAGGCACTGCCCGCACACCAGCTGCCTGTCCAGCAGGCAGTAAATGTTGAGGGGCTGCCGGGGGTGCTCCCGGCACGTCTCCACATCCCAGGGCTCTTCCTGCCGGCACTTCTCAATGACGGCCTTGAGGGCGAAGTTGATGGGCAGGGATTCCAGCCCGGCGGCGGGAATGTCCACCAGGGCCCGGCAGTTGGGGCACTTGAGGCGCCTCCGGATGGAGAAGGTGTCGGAGCGCTGGAGAACCCCCTCCAGGCATTCCCTGCAGAAGGTGTGGGAGCAGGGAAGCACCCGGGGATCCTGGTAAATGCCGCAGCAAACGGCACAGGTCAGCTCCTCCTCCAGCCGCTCCATGGCCTGCGCGGGGAAAGCAAACACAAACAAAGGGCTTCAGCTCTTCCCACAATCACTGCAGTGACCCCAACGTGGCACTTCCTGAGCAGGAATTCCCACCTCGGCAGTTCATTGCCAAGGGGAAAAAAAAGGCAAAATAATAATGAAAGTGAACAGTTCAGTGATTTCAGCAGATTCTGAGCTGCACTCAGGAGCCAAGCGAGCACCCACATCCAACCTCTGCCTTAAAAAGCCAGGGAAAGCAGGAATCTGCCACTAGATGTTTTTTATGGTGGGAAACAGCAGAAAAGAGTGATAAAAGCAAAACTAGAATTTCTAAATAACCTCAGAATTATGAACAATTTCTCCCACCGCTTCCAACATGAGAATAGAACAAGAAGTACAGACGCTTTTTTTTCTCCCCTCACTTCAAATGTTACTTTTGTAACACAAAACAGTCATTAGAGCATTAAACAGTCACATTTACTAGAAGCTCTCTGGAGGTTCTGGCACTAACAATCCAACTCAGCAGCCCTTACAGACACCCCCACTACCAGGATTAGATTTTTGTGTGCTATTCCTGGGTTACTTTAAGCACCAATCTCAAAAACTTTCACTTTCCATCCTTTGTGATGTTGCCTCATGTTTTTTCTTTGCCAGTTTAGTGAAATCAGTGTTAAATCCCAAATAACAGTAACACTAAAGCCAGTTTTCCTGATAAATCATGCTTTTTGTTTCCATTCTGCTAAAAATACGAGGGAATTGGTACCAAGTTCCCTCCTCTTTGTGCCACGTTTTCCTGCCCCTCCACCAGTTTTAGCTTTGCTGCACTGCAACAAGAAATCGTCTGAGTTTTCAGCATCAAACCCCATCAGTTTGGGGTCTAAATCAAAATCTGCAAACAACAACCTGGAGAAGGGCTCACAGTGAGGGAGGGCAGGAGCTGAACACCCAAAGCCCAGTTCTCTGAGGGTTAAATCAGCCCTGAGCACAGAAACCTGCTCTGGTGGCACAGAAATAAGCCTGGCTTATCTCACTGGCTGGGGTTGGGTCCAAAAGGGCAGTGCTGGGCTGCTGACTCTCACCCTGGGCTTAATTAGGGTGAAACAATGCCAAAACATCAACTAAAAACTTTAATTTATTAGTTTATTTTTAATCTATCATCACCCAGATCAGCCAATTCAATCTGTATGTTGTTAAGTCAACTTTATATTCAAAACACAGTCTGATTAATTCAGCTCTAAGAAAAAAGAATAATTAAAAAAATCCATGCAGCACACTTTCAGGTAAATTATCACAAAATGTTGGTTCACTTCTTTGAATTCTTTTTAAAAGGAGACCTTGACAACAGCTGGGAGAAAATCTCCCAGAGGGAGACATAATTCCATATAATTCCTAAGAACTGCCCTTTAGAAGCAGAATGACAAAGAGTGTCAGCATTTATAACCAACTGCTGCATTCTCCTCCGTAAAGAGAATTTAGATCAGGTCCAACAAACATTTAACAAAAGACCTTCATGACAATGACACTAAATCTATTTTTTACTAAATAAAGGCCATGAGGTTATTCCTCTTTTCACTGGGAAGCCACAGGCCTTTATTTCCCAGCTTTTCCAGTCAGCCACTGTGGCAACACTGGGTTATTAATTCCATGTTTTTAAGTGATGCTTCAGACACTGGAACTAAAGAAATGTGACAACAACGAAGGGAGCTGAGCAACAAATCTATTCCACTGTCTAGATAATTATTTTTTGTAATTAATTCCCATAGGAACTACATTTAAAGGTTTTATTTTATTTTTATATATATATAAATAAACTTACTATGAATCTTAGGAGTGTCACTTCCACTGAAATCAAAGGAAAAATAAGTTATATTTTTTTCTCATGGTTAGAAAAAAAAGAATCCTTAGTTAGATATTCACTATTTTCTCTTATATATATGGAATTAATAATAATTTTTAGAAAATCTCCTCGTTTAAAATCACTAACTTGGGCACCTCCAGCTCTTTTATTACTCCTTTTTATTTTTTATTTATTATTCCTCAGTTTCCAAACAGGATTTGGAATGTCAGTGGTGATTTTTCTAAAGCACCCTGTGTCTCCTTAATTTGTTCTAGACAATTACCAGGAGTTGTAGCAAGGAACTAAAAGATTTAGAATTCCCAAAATTTCACCCAGCACTGGCAGCACAGAGGAAATACCCATATATTGATTTATTTCCACTGCTGTTCACCTGCAGACTATTGGAAACAGAGACTGGGAACAGCAGTTGGAAAATACAGAGAAGGCCCAAAATCACAGAGTTAAGCAAAGAGAAAGAAAATAACTTTTCTAGGAAAAGAAAAGCAGCAGCAGGAAGCTGGGAAATGCTTTCCTGCACAGAGCAGATACTTTTCCTGGCATGTTCCAAACAACTGTGGCAGCAAATACGTGTGCCACATGTATAGTAATAAATATATAGATTTATTGTAAGAGTTCCCCCAGCATAAACAAATCACAAACTAGGAGGTATTTTAAAATTCAAAAGTGCCAGTTTTGGAAACCTCCCAGCAATGGGATGCCTGCTAAGGACTGGGATTTTATCCTCCTCTAATTAGGGGTGTTGTAGAGAGGTGAAAACATGTCGTGAGGGCAGCAGAGCTGGAGGATGGGGTGTGTGCCAAAGCGTCCAGTGAAGCGGATCACAGGAATGTGGTGCATTCCTTGATAACTGTGTTCCCAGAGATCTCCTGCTCCTCCAGCTCACTATGCCAGAGGTTGTTTAGAAAAAATTATATATGTTTTTATATGCAAATATACAAACAGTGGAACACAGCATACATCAGTGTTTAGGTGGATAAATAACTGCTTTATAGGACAATCCCCCACACCCCATTCTACTCCAGAGGACTTTAAAAGGTGAATTTGGCACTGGATAACAGCCCGTTCCAAGGGGCACCCCCAGGAGTGGGAGCTGCTCCTCCTCCTGCCAGCAAAGGAAACCTCTGCTCTCTCCTGAAGGACTGCAACACTCAACTTCAAAATGTGCTGAACTTGAACCAAATCCACGCAGAAATGCCCATTCCCTATCCCACACAGATCCATGAAATCCTCTTCATCACTATTGTAGAAGCTCAAGTTTACGTTGTGCAAGAAACAGAGATCGAATGACATTACAGTGTTTTCCATTCATAAATCACCTTCCTGGTAAAGGAACAAAACATAAAACCACCAGGAATCACAAACAGCCCTAAACCTCCCTATTCCAGCCCATTCCAGCCGTGCTGCTGCTCTATCCCACAGCACAAGTCACAGCAATTCTCAGCCTGGGATGTTCTGCCCCGGCCCCTGCTCCTACCACAGCTACTACACCACTGGCACAGTTTTACACTTTTTGGGGTTTTTTTCCCCGCTGTTTTGGGGTTTTTAATGACCTGAAGGAGGTGAACACAGCCGTGTAGTTTCCCTGTCAAAGGGACCTGAGTTCCCTGCTGTCAGTCCCTGCACTGGCTCCTCCTCTGACACAACTCGACACAAGTTACCACATTCAAAAACTCCAAATTCGCGCTGGAATCGCAGTCACTGGTGAGCCCCGAAGGAATCTCTGACTCCTGAGAGCGAGCCGGGCCGTTTCACAGATCTCTCTCATATCATGTGTCGTTTATGTTACAAAAAGAATTCGGTCCCAGCCTTGGTTTGCATGGAACCCACAGCATTTTAACTCAGCCGGAAACTTCCGCGCTCCACCTCAATCTCAGAAATTTTTCCAAGACCGTAATTTCGATTAAAAAGTTTACAGCGGGAACTCGTGCTGGCGATTTTAAAAAACAAACTTCAGGAAAGCGGGGAGAAAGCAGAAAAACCCGCGCCAGGGATCGATGATCCCCTGTGGGTCCTTTCCAACTGTGGTTCTATATCCCCCTCCATCCTTTCTTTCCGTGCTCGATCCCCCCTCCACCCCTTGTAACTCTTGTCAAAGCTCCTGGTTTTTGAGCATTTATCCGTCATTCCCCTCCCAGCACCAGCGGAGGTGAAGGGTGAACACACTTTACCTGCGTCCCCCGCAGGGTCCCTCCTGCCGCAGCCGCAGCTCCCAGACCGGCAACGATGGGACCGTCCCTGAAGGAGTAACCGGGAAACGATGGGATCAACACCTGGAGCTCGCCGAGGTCACACGGATAAGAACGAGCTGAAACACGGCACGGGAGCGGGCGGGCCCGCGGGAGGGCAGCGCTCACACAGCGCTCACACAGCCGGCCCGCACCGAGCCCTCACGGAGAGAGGGAGCCCTGAGGGCGCGGGACCCCCCGGCACCCACCCGGGCAGCGCCGCGGGGCGAGGGAGCCGCTCCCGCCGGGCTCTGCAACGGGACGGGACGGAGCCGCTCCCGCCGGGGCTCCACGGGGAGCAGGGGGCTCCACACGGGGAGCAGGGGTCTCCACACGGGACAAGGGAGCAGCTCCCGCCGGGTTCCACAGCGGGACAGAACCGCTCCCGCCGCCCCGCGCGCCGTAACGGCCGCGGAGTTTGAATGTAAACGGCGGGAGGGAGCGGGCGGAGCTGAGGGCGGGGACGGGGCGAGGGCAGCACCGAGGCAGGGCGGGCACGGAGCGAGGGCAGCACCGAGGCAGGGCGGGCACGGAGCGAGGGCAGGCACCGAGGCAGGGCGGGCACGGAGCGAGGGCAGGCACCGAGGCAGGGCGGGCACCGAGGCAGGGCGGGCAGCACCGAGGCAGGGCGGGCACGGAGCGAGGGCAGGCACCGAGGCAGGGCGGGGAGGACGCGGCCCCACAACGGGGAACCGCGTCCCCGCAGGGTCCCTCGGCCGCCGGAGCTGGCAGGAACCAGGGGGTTGTTGTTGTTGTTGTTGTTGTTGTTGTTGTTGTTGTTGTTGTGTGAGGGACCAGGATGGACTGTCCAGGCAGGGGGAAGGAGGATGCTCACCGGGAATGGCGCCCTGGGTGCCAGCATCATAATCACGGAGCGATACAAGGGCTGAGGGGTGATGGAACCTTACGGAGCACCCCGTGGCAAACCCGTGCCCCGGGCACAGCTGGCACCCACAGGGAGCTCCGTCCTGCTCTCCTCTGCAACCACAATCACCGACCCCATTCCCCTTCACCATCTGAGGACAAATTCACCCCGAAGCGCAAACCAGGAGCCGTGAAACCTCCTGCTTTGGGGGTGCAGGACCCGACCTTCTGGAGCTGCTAACCACAGAAATAAAAATTAATGCATATTTAAATTGAAGCACGTCTACCTGCTTTGGCTACTGAAGATTATTATAAAGCACTTTTGACAAGGGCCTGGAGCAACAGGACAAAGGGAATGGATTTAAACTGACCGACAGTAGGTTTATACTGGATATTGGGAAGGAATCCTTCCCTGCGAGGGTGGGGAGGCCCTGGCACAGTTTGCCCAGAGGAGCTGTGGCTGCCCCAGCCCTGGGAATGGCCAAGGGTTTATTTCCAATTCATTTGAACTCAACTGTAAAGTCATTCTCAGCTGCTGCATTCACAGTGAACTTGAAAGAGAAATGAAATTCATTTCATGTTGTCATGTAGATCATAATAAACCACCCAAAACTCACCTAAACATGTTAAACTGGTATTTAGAGGACCTTATACAAATATCTGGGAAATATATGGAATTATGTTTTAGCTAATAAAAAAATCTCATCCTCTAACAAACTACCTGCCATAGGTTTACCACACATTTTTCCACTCTCATTGTTTCTGACTTTCATTACAAAATATCTATTGGCTGTTAATTACAGTTTCTAATTACACATTCCCTGTAATCCTGGCTCTGTGTACACTGGCTTTCAACACAAAGCCTGTGGAGGGAGCTTGGTAAAATTGTTATTTTTGCTTCTAAAGTGGGCAGGGGAGGAAAAGGGATTAAAAATAAATCAAAGAGGCTCATACAAGACTGCAGGTGCAAGATGTATATATTTTCTTTTTTTGCTTGGAATGAGATAAAATACAAGCAATCCACAGCTAGCAATAGTTACTATTTTCCTACTTTGCTACGTAAATAATCAGTGTATCTTTTAGTTTTTTAGAGTTTGGAGTAAACTGGGGAAATTCCCCCTTTGCTTTCAACACTGAACTATAATTACTGGTTCCTCTTCTCCATATATTCAAGACAACCATATTTTTCTATTTTTCAGATGACAAGTCTGTAGCTGTCCATGGTATTGTACCACTCCCCTCTCTCTCCCACCCCACGCTCAGCAAGGTCTAAATCTATTTAATAGTTCTCCAAAGATGCTTCTCCAGCTCCTCAGCACTCTAATTTAAAAGTACATCCAAGGAATTTACGTACAACAGTTTTAATGACAACTCTTTTTTAATGAAAGCTCTTCCTCAGCTTTGGAGCACATCAAACCAGCAGAACAAATACAGGACCCCCATTTAGAATGGATTTACAAGCAAAAATGGGAATTCCTTTAGGGAAATTAGGTTTTCAATCACTTTTCTGTAGATAATCAACCAATATTACCTTGTTTTAATGTATTCTTTGTGCCATTTTTCACTCCAGCAGCAGCTAAAAATGTTAGAGTTTGTAACTTTACACGTTTCCTGCTACTAAGTTTCCTCTCACAAAGTCTATTTGATCCAGATGCAGGACTTCTCTAATTGCTCCCAGCCTCAGGACCAGCTTTCCTGCCAGGAATTTGGTGACATGCAGAGATGAGGAAACACTTATAGTTAAAGTGGCAAAAATCTACAGGTATCAATATGAAGACATTCTTAAGTTATAAAGCTGCCTTAGCCAGTATTTCCTTTTAAGAGAATGACATCCTATCCATAAATTATTATTTTCAAACAGACCAACCTGTTCCACTACCAGAGCAGTTCACAGCTCAGTGGGAATGCCTGTGATCCACCAGAGGATGGGAAATAGGTCTGTCCAGGGCTCCATGATCCAGGAAATGGCTCTGAAATACTGAAAGGCTTCACACAACCAGAGAAAATTCCACTTCCAGCAGTGGGAGAGAAAGAGGGTCAATCTCTCTCAAGCTACCCCTTTCCATTCAGCATCATATTCTTCTCAGATCCCAAAATTCCAGGGCACTTATTTGGTCCAGCAACGCTGGTCCTTGGGAATAAAAATCCTACCTGGCATTATGGATTATTTATGGATTAATTGTTGTCCTTTTAATATTTTTAAATCTTTTTCTAGATATTTGCTACCCTAAGTTCAGCTGAAACAAGAATTTTTTACTCCAAAACACAGGAAGAGTTGATAATTATCCAGCCTCAATATGATCAATATTCCTAAAGGCAATCCAAGTTATTTACTGTTTATATCCAAGATTCCCAAGCAACTCCCTTTCTCCAACAAAGTATTTAATTCCATTACCACAAACTGCAACTTTGGGGAAAAAAAAAGGCACCGGACAAAGTGGTTTCAGTTTTGCTCCCAAAGAACTCCAGCAGTGCCACCCTGTGGAGGCTGGAATATTTCAGTTATCCATATTCTGGTGAACCAACAAGTGACAGGGCCTGCTGGGAAGCAGGGCAGGAGAATTTTTCACTTAAAAACCCACGAAAAAAGGCAAAAAGCCTGAAGAGCACCAGCTTAAGGTAATTTTCTGTAATTATATTACATCAGGGAAGTGCCAAAAAAAAGCATTTTTGGGCAGTAAATACAGACCTTGCCAGTGTTCTGATGGGTTTTTGTTTAAGAAAGCTGCTCAGAAAGTTCAGTAAAGTTGCCACAAACATCTGTTCTCCCCTTCCCCCAACAAGAAAAGATTCTAATAAAGCGATTTTCTACAGCACATCCTCCACAAAGGTGGTTTAGTGGGAAGACGGTAATTTACTGAGTGGAATTTTCCTTAAAAAGGATTTTGTTTCCCTTCATTTAACATTAAAACATCCCTAATTTATTAGTGAATACATAATTAAGTAAATCAGTTATTTTTTAGGATTTATACCAAAATAATGACGTGCCTCCACACCACACACGGACCTTTGGCAGGTAAAAACCTCACGCCAGAGACTCGGGAAGCCACTTTCTTCAAACAATCTCTGCACCTTTTGATGAAAAATGAATGTATTAGAGAAAGAAGCACCCAAAGCACGAGAATTGCAAGTTTTAATGTTTATTTTCCCCAAGACAGCCTAGCCTGCACTCTACTTGGATAAATTCACAAGCTAGTTTCCGCTGCTTCTAGTTTTAAACTTTTAACCATGTTTCTGATGACAAGGAATGCTGCAAAAATACTCTAGTCCAACAAAGAGTTATGATCACAAAATAATCTTTATCCATTCTACAGTGTTTCAGAATTACCAGTTGATTTTTAAAACACAAGGTAGATATAGATGCTAATGGTGGCTAATCTGGTATGTTTTATTTATTATAGCAAACTGTTGTTCATGCAACACTTGTGCTCAAAGGGGAAGGCACAGCATTTCCTACAATGAGCCACCTTATAAAGAGTTCAGTTTGTACAAATTTGTAACCTCACCTTGAATTTAGTGTGCAGGACCTCAAAACTGAGGCATTCCTCCAATTATAAAAACACTTGCATCCTTTTTGTGCAAGTTTTAAAAATACAAAGTTTTCTCTCTAAAGTGGCTCAAAATAGATTGTTCATGGCTGCCTACATCTAAGATAAAAAGAGTCTAAAACAATTGGATTAGGCATATTAAAGGTGTTCAAACCATGACTTGATTTGTACATCTATTCACACCTCTTTTCTCGGTCTTTATTCGGCAGTACATATGCACCAAATTTCAATTTTTAGACGTTTCCATATCATTTTCATAGAAAACAAAGTTTGAAAACAAGTAACATTGAAACACAGCACGGTATCCTACCACAACAGAAACATTTTGGTTACAGGACTCAACAAAATCTAAAAATGAACTATGCTGTAGATTACCACATGCAAAGGTCTTCATGTTATCTTTGAAAATGAAAAGGATGAGATTTTTTATTACCACATTTTACTGCTTTCTACTATTATGGCAACTTGTGTACTGCAACACAGTCTAGTTTGAAGGGAAATGAATGATTTTTTTTTTTTTCCATGCAAAAATCTACAAATTAGTTTTGATGATATGGAAAAGCTTTTCATAACATCAAACATTCATCTGGTGCAAATGCACAGGGAAGCCTTCCTGAAATTCTGACTTTACAAACAAACTAAAAAGAAGCCGTACAGGAAAGAAATTAAAAATAACTCGAAAGAAAAAAAAAAATAAAAGAGGGGAGAAAAAAAAAATAAAGGAAACAAAACAAAACAAAACAAGAGAAACACAGGCTGCAGGAGTAAACCAGAGTCTGCTGCTAAACCGGTCTGGTGTCCAGTGTAAGGTGACACTCCAAGTCGGATGGGTTAGGTTGTTCCAGCCCCCTGAAGGCGACTCAAGCTCCATGCGCTCACAGACAGCATCACACCCACTCTCTCATCACACGGCAGGCCCGGCGCTGGCCCGGAGCCCCCGCTGGGATCCAGCCCGGAGCCCCCGCTGGGATCCAGCCCGGAGCCCCCGCTGGGATCCAGCCTGGCAGCGAGTCCAGACATTCACTCAACGGTGTCCATTCACACGGTGCTTCATAGCAAGGCCTGGGCTCATTCTCTTGGACTTATGTGGGCATCCTATTCTCTTATGCTTACGAGGCTTGATGATGATATACTGCATTTCCCCCAATTGCTCTAGGAAGTCGGTGTTCCGTCTCAGGCACTGAAGATCTGTGACCTGTAGCCCTTTTTTTCTTTGAACAATCTAAATAAGCATTCAGTGTGAAGTTTTTCATTACATTTTGCCACTCATTCTCACTCGCACCCACTCGCCATCTTGACTTCATTTGGGCTTTTCTGTGATTCCAAATGAAATCTTCACATTTGCTTTCCCGATTTAATGCAGCAGCGGATCCCATGAGCCAAGATTGATGGATCAAACCTTTTTTTTTTTGTTTTATTCAGTGCTGCATTGTACCTAACTTCCAAAATACCACTCTAAAACTGGAACCCTTCTGCTGGTACATTGGCAGATGAATTGAAACCAAATGTTCCGCCTTGTATTGCTTCTGGAACAAGGCTTGGATCTTCATCAATCTGGAACGGAATGGGAACACTGTGAGTGGGGACAGGGACACAAGACCTCACTAAACAGGAGCTGCACACTCCAAAAATCATCTCCCTCTCTACCTAATGAACTTCCCTGCACTGAGTCTTGCCATTCTTCCCCCCAGTTTAGTAGAGCACTAAAATGAAGTAATTTAAGCTGAAATGTTTTAGCTTTTATTTAGCAGGAAAGTCTACATGGCACCCAGTAATATCCTGTTTATGGAATTTTCACTGCTGGAAAAGTATTCTGTCGGTCTTCTAAACAGTCACAGTTCTTAAGAGAGGACCAATATCATTAAGTCAAGCAAGGATTAAATCCAGGCTGCAGTTTCTATTTAAACTGGGTAGCACATATTTGGTAACGCAGGTTACCAGACTGCGTAAATGAAATTAAATTAAATTCCAAGACCTGCTCTTTATGCAAAATTTAAGCTGCTAAACAAGACTTGGATGTTATTGCTCACATAAAAGTGAAAGTCTAACACAAAATGATCTTCAAAGTGAAAACAGGGCACGAATGCAGCTGAGCTCTACCATTTCTGCAGTTCTCCAACCAAGCAGAAACCCCCTCTCCCTTCACGGCACAGACTGCCACGATTGCTCTTCCTTTCTCTGCAATTATGATTTGAAGTGCACACAAATCAAACCTCCCTTTGATTTGTGTCACACCTTTGAAATGAAAACAACATTCTCGATCAGCACATCCCAGCCCTGACATTATTCCAATATTCCAAGGGGTTTGCGCCCGGAGCAGCAGAAGCTCCGACTCGGCACTCGAGGCAGCAGGGAGCTTATCAAAGGGGAAATGTCAGGCTCGGGCAGGGGCTCAGAGGTAAGGGAACTATTCAAAGCCTGGGATTTTAATCCCTAGAGATGAGGCTTAAATTAGGCATCAGATCTTCTTTAGATGCTTCATGGTGAGGAATGGTGAGAGAGGCACTCGGTTCAAACCGGGGCTCGTTCTGCACCGAACCGAACGAGTCCCACAGAGCAGCTTTACCCCGAACCATATTTATAAATATAAACCACCACGAGGGCAGACTGCAGAGAATGACACACTCACATCATCTGAAGAGAAGAACTGATCAATGATCTCATAAGCCAGTTTGTAGATGTCTTCATTTTCATGGTTTTGTAGCTGTTCAATTTTCTCCAGCCCTGTGACAAATGCACGAGGAAAATATCAGAACACCGAGTTCAGGCAAAACAATTTTCCAAGGAAGAAATGAAAACCAAATCTGGGAACAGAGTGACTATGATTAAGGTGCTGTAAACTCATATTTGACTATTTATATATATTTTTATACACATTTATATACAGACAAATAAGTGTACAGTACATACCCGTGTAAGTATTTTTGGAGCTCTGACAAGCAGAGTTTAGGCTCAAACACCTCTTTTCTCCTCCCAGCCATCACCAATCACTTGATTTTTCTGCCCTCCCTCACGATTTGGTATTTTAAAGACTATTCTACTCCGTGTTAACAAATCCCACCCAGTTTTTTACCTGTGCCCAAATTTAATATCACTGTTTTTCATCCCTGAAAAGTTTCAGTCAACTTAAATAACAACCAACACAGAGGAAGTCTCAGAGCCATTAGGAAACTAAAATTATCATATTTTTAAAACCACTGTATCTGGAATTCTTTTTTTCAAGTCCACCTGGACATGACTTGTGCATGACTAAGGTAAGCACATCATCCCTACATTAACAGAAACTAATCTGTCAAGGAGAATAATTTGTCTAATAAATGACTGTTACAAAATCAGCATTTAATAAGTTTTATTGCCATTATCCAGCTCCTCCACATTTTAACTTAGGTAGGAAAAGCTGGGTATATTCATGTGATAGGCATGAAAAGGTCACTTTAAAAAAGGTTTTAACCAACACACAGTAGGAAGCTAAAACATCAATTTCTGCAAAAAAACTCTTGAAATATTGATCCTCCTACCTCCACACTCTTCTATAAGGTTGGCTATGGTTTCTGCTTCATCTTCAGCCATTTTTAATATATTACTTAGTCCATCCAGAACCACTTGCACAACTTGTGCATCTTTTACTGTCAGCAAATTGCAAAAGGGAGGGATTACATTTTGTTGGATTAAGTAAGCCACCTGAGGGGGGAAAGGCAGGAGTTACACCAGGAATGTGGCAGACAGACAGTGCAGCACAAACACAAATGCAAACAAGCTCCATGAAAGCCAAGTACTCAAAGTTACCCAACCAGGTATTCTGCAGTGGCCACTTTCAAAAATCCCCTTCTGGAGCATCAAAAGGTAACATTTATGTTAACTATTATTATTATTAAAAGGTGACATTTATGGATCAAGTTATAAGTATATTTAAGGGCTACAATACACAAGTAGCAGACACTGAATTTTTCAGTATCAGATAAGGAGCTTCAACCTCATCTTTGAAAATCAGCAGCACCACCCCAACCCTGCCCCTAATCTGGGTTTACAATGAACTAGTGTAATTCTACTCATGGGATACTACCCTTGTAATTATCACATTCTGATGGTTGGGGAAAAAAGGTAAAAGGAGATGTGGAATGCCCAGGAATCCCATCAGAGCCTGAATGAAGTCACAGCTCCCAGGCCACCCTAAGATGTCATGTCATTCCAGAAATGAATGAGCTTCCAACTGAAGCTCACTCTCCAATCCCTTGTGGAATAGGGAAGAGTTACTGAACAGTGGAGGAATAAAGACATCCATAATCCTGGCACTCCCTCAAATGCACCCAAGACAGGGAATGGACCTCAAAGTTTGACTCACTTGGTCTTTTCTTCCGCTGATCGTTAAGTTGCTTATTGCCCAAGCAGCTTCTTTCTGAGTACCAAAGTCACCCTGAAAACACAACCACAGACACAAACAATCACTCCAGGCTTTCTGGAACTGTATTCCCAGAAAAGCTTGTACTTGTTACAGTCCACCCTGCACAGTATCACTGTATCAGCTGTGTGTAAGCTGGGAAAGTAACTCCCAAATCCTGTTCTGTTCCTCCCTTCCCTGCAACCACGTTTTCCAATCGATCTTCCAGGGGAAGGGAAATTTGTTTACATCAAAGCACATAAAACTGCAGCACTCACTCCACTCTCTCCCACTCCTTATCAACAGCTGTCATGTCCTACAGGCAGAGATAAGCACTAAGTGTCAGCTTTGATAAAGCCCTGCACACACTGCAACTGTGGCTGCCTCTCAAGTTCCTCAGCTCAGGGCTGTTTATTCAGTTTGAAAGGTCTCCAGTTCTTTTCTCAGGGATCAATATATTGACAGTTAACAGAACTATTTATGAATGGTCTTTTCCCCTGAATACTTCCTACATTCTTTTAGCCACCCCCTTGTTTCTGATAAGGCACAAGGAACACAAGGTGGTTTGGAAACTCACGTTTCAAGACACAAAGAACCCAAAAACTGAAAACAAACACAGGTATTTGAAGTCCCACATGAGCATTCAACACCAATCCTTGTGGTCTAACCTTATCTAGAAGATGAATTATCATTGGAACAAGGTTTGCATCTATTACTGCCTGAACTTGCTGCTGGTTTCCTGCAGTGATGTTAGATAGGAACCACACGGCTTCCTGCAAAACAAAAGGATGGCAGGAATTAATTCAGAGTCTTTTAGAGCATTTATTCCCCCTCCAGCAAGATCCTCTAACATGCACATTTTTCCAACTCCACAAGACTCTCCAATCTTTCACTGTTACCAGTTTACAACCAAACACTTCAGATTAAAAGGAAAAATTATTTGGAGACAAAAAAAAAAGTCACAAATGAGCCCTCAGTAATTGCTTCCACCTCTGACAATGAATGCTGGAGCAGGTTTCAGCTGATGGCCAGAAGAGCTCCAAAATGCATGACAGCATCATGTTTTCCACACATGAGAGTGGCAGGAGATGTTCTTTACCTCCTTCATAATGTCCCTCTCCTTGGCTTCAATCAAAAAACACAACACCTATTACTTAAATGCTTCATTTTCAACAGTTATTGGACCCTTGATGCTCATTCTGTCCACAAGCCCAGGGCTCTCCTTCCAGCAACATCCAAAAGCAGGTGCCTGGCACAGTGGGCAAGAACAGATCGTTTCCCCAGCAGCCCCTCCCAGTCCTGAATTGAATTAAAAATTAAATTAAAAATTAAATTTAAAATTAAATTTTGAACTAAGTCAAAGACTGTGTCTGGATTCTCATGTTCAGTAAGAATCAAAAGTCCCCACACACCTTTTTAAGTGGGAATCGATCCTTTAGTCAAGAAATAACAGTTTCACATGAAATTTTCAGTATATTCAGAGTATCAGCTTCTAATCTTATACTTGAAAGATTTCTGCCTTCCTAGAAACCTTCCAACACTCCTCAATTCCCTTCTCAATCTCTCTGGAAAAACAACTTTTTAGCTGAATGTTCCTCTCCACGTGTGAGTCTGGAATTTTCACATTTCATTCAACTGAGTCTCTGAGATCAGATCACAGGACCACTTTCATCAGTGACCTGTTAGAGATTTCGGATGTCTGGGCTTCTCCTGGTGGGCTTGCTTTGGGCTTTAATCATGGGCAGTGTTGCAGAGTGGCCCCAGAAGTGCCCAACACGCCTCAGATGCACTCCGGAGTCAGCACGGAAGTCAGTGCCCCCATTTAAAGCCTTTTCCATCCATCCCCACACACATCCCCCACCCCACCCCCAGCTGACTTGGTTTAAATTCCATTTCTCACACACACTCCATTCAAAGACATCCAATTATCTCTATTTCATCACTTCCAAGAGAGTCAGTTTAATTAAAGTGACATTTCACGTATCGAGAACTCCCAACTTTTAAGTCAACAGCCAGATTTAGAAGATAAAGCTTTGATTTCATAAAAATTCAATTAGAAGAAAATCAGGAAACAACATCCTCGTCAAGTACAAGTCTGCAGCTCCTTAGAGATTTTCCTGTGGATGTTAATATCCAGGAAAACCTCAGCACTTGCTGCAAACTGCCATGAACTGGCGTAAGGAGCCAATTACTCAAACCTCTGTGACACTGCATCGTGTGGGATCCAAGCTAAGCCAAATATAAGAGTTACCAATCAGGTACAATCACTTGCCTTATTAATTTTTTCTTTGGGATGTGTCAGAAGTGCTGGAAAATGTGAGAGAGCTTCACAGTTGAGAACTACCTGTGTCTGCTCGTCGGTGCCGGTGACGATGTTTCCTACAGCTCTCAGAGCAGCCGTCTGGAAATGAACCACAAACAAAAACACTTCCTTTAAAGGCAGCTCTTTTCACCAAATATTTTTTTTCTGGCTGAGCACAAACAGCTCAGAAAGCAAAAGCTTTTATGCAAATCACACAGGAAGAAAAAAAAAAAAAGCTCTTTAAACTCCAACTCTAAAAAGAAACCAGCTACTTTCTCTAGTAGCACATTTTGAGCAGCACTTCCTTCAAGGGATCCAAACTTACTTGCACTTTAACTTCTTGATGGCTGAGAAGAGGAACCAAATGAGGGACTATTCCGGAGTCTATGACCATCTGGATCTGCTCATTGCCAGCATCCGTTAGATATGAGAGTGCCCAGACTGTATCTACCAATATCTGACAGGAAACAGGACAGAAATAGCACCAGTGTCACCAAAATAATTAAAACTACAGTTAAAAATAAATGAAAGATTAATTTCCATTAGTGCTGTGCATTCACACACAGAAAATCTCATTTGAACAGCTGTAAATCTGAACATTTCGACTGACAGTTTGTAAAAATGGAGTGCTGTTGCAGCTGACAACTCTTGACTGACTGAAATACAGCCGTTTCCAAAATTCAAATAAGCTCAATTTCACCTACTTACAGCCAAGAAATTAAAGAGCATAATTACTGTATGAACATTAGTTAATATATTTAAGACATATTTTGGCAAAGCACTGTTGCCATCAACTCAGACAACTGAGCTACAACTTCACTAGGAAGCAAAGAATCTTAAATTCTCATTTATGTTTAGGCAAAAAGATGAGCTATTTTATCATTTCAGTAAAGTCTTGCTCATTTACTTCACTATTAAATAACAATGTTCATATTTGACACCTCAGAAGCTGCATCTAAACCTGATATTTGACATGTGTAGCAGACACTGGTTTTAATTTCATTTGTACTGATTTTCATTACAGATTCAAGTGCTAGGCACAAAAATTCCTGTATTTATCTGTAAATGAATGCTCACAGAAATACAACTGAAACTGCATTTTATTTTTAAGTGCAGGGAAAGCACATGCAAATAAACACTTGTGAAGACACAGAAATACCAGGGAAAAAACCAAATTAAGACTTAAAAATAAGCAGTTAAAAGATATCAAAATAAGTTTGCCCTAACGAAAGGGAACATCACAGGTTTTTATAAAGAAAAAGAGTTAATTATGACTAATCTTTGTATTTCAGCTACAAAACTATCTCAGAGCATAAAAGTGAGTCTGAGTTTGGTTACTTACATTTACATCCGTGTGGTGAATTAAAACACAGAGCGCTGGAAGGATCTGAGGAGGGAAAGGAACAGTTATTTTTATACTTTAGAAGTCACTTTTAAGGCAGACAAACCCCCAGCAGGGGTCGGGTCCCAATTCCATCACCTCCTGAATGGTCTCCATCGGTGGAGGGGGGTCTTTGTGGCGGCACAAGTTGACCATGACCCAGGTAACGTTCCTTAGGAAGGTGATGGGGATGGATGGGCTGATGAAGGACAGCAGAGGCTTCACTACTCCAAGGCTAATAACATAATCTCTACACTGGGGTCCATCACCTGGGAGAGACAGCACAGAATTACTGTTATTTCAACAGCAAAGTTCCACAATTCACGGATTTAGGGATGTGTGGGCAAGGGAAAGGGGTGGCAGACGACACCAAACCACCAAGAAGAGTGGACAGCCCAACACATTCCTGAAGATTCCATCAAAAACTTTATAAACGACACTAAAACATCCTTAGAAGTTTCCAGGGGTAACACCAACCTATGATATTTCCTAAAGCCCACACAGCTTGCTCACAGACATTTTGATGAGGTGAATGCAGCAGCCTCAGGAAGAGCGGCACAGCATCTGAAAGGCACAAAAACCCCCATGGGATGGTCAAGAAGTGCTTCTCAAAACACCAAATATTCACATCCTCAACTCTTACACAGGAAATTTTTCTCCTGGTAAAGAACTGGTCAAAAGTTCACTAATTTCCCAGGTGACACTGCAATAAAACACTGCAATAATTCTTCCTTTGCTGTGTATTCTTACAGAGCCTGCCCTCCAGAATATTAAAAAAACCCCGACATTGAATTTGTTTGCAAGTCTCACAAGTTTACTGGAGCTTGTCAGGACTCCAGATTTAGCACAGGATTTCTGAATTCAATAAATGTCACTAAGCTTTGCATCAGAATCAACTGCAAAGCAGGAACTTTAAGACCAACCTCACCCACTCAAACAAAACAAATTAAGAGTAAGTAGGGGCCCAGCTCCATTATGGACTGGGAATGTAGGAAGAGGGCAGGAAAGGCTTCCACATTTAGATAATTGATCCTGGTTTATTTTCCCCCAGCACTAAGGTGCTTGCTTACATAATAGTTGAGCCTATAAAAAAACCCATTTACTTCAGATCACAGATTTCAAGAGAAACTGGTATTTTTAGTTGCTCTCTCAATGTAAATCATGTTTTACTAGAGAGAAATAAATCACAGCAGGATTCTTATTTCCTACTAAATAAGGGTATTTTATAATGCCTGGATGCAAGGAGAAAAAAAACCTTCCCAGCAAGCATATTAAGTACTTTTGGAAAGATTACAACAGGCCATCTTTTTCATTGAAATAAATCAAATTTTCATGTGTCAGAGCTATTAAATGGACTAATTAGTGCATACACAGACCTACAGAACACCACTGACAGCAGTGCTCAATTTGTTGATAAACTAGGTTTAAATACAAAGTGTTCTAGATCAGAGGTGTGGGACAGATTATCTATTAATTAGATTTCCAAAAGAAAACTTGGGATGCAACTGGGGAAGGAAGAGGAAGGGAAAAAGGGAAGTTAAAAGAATTAAGATACACAGTAAAAGGGTCAAATCCAAACTAAACAAAATCAACAGGTTTTTAACACTGAGGTTGGGAAAGCAAAGGGCAACTTATCTTGCAACCAACATAAGTGTATTTTTTTGCTTAAATTTTAGGCAAGACTTGTTTCACACTATGTTTGATTATTCCAGGAGGCTCAAGCACCTCTCTTTCATTCACTACCCTCAAAAATCCTGCACACTTCTACTTAGTTCTGCTTTACCAACAGAAGCACTACTTCAACTGAAGACATGCTTGGGGTATAGAAGAAAGTTTCCTTTGTCTGGCAAAATTCAGATTGCAAATCCAACAGCAATTTCTTTCCATGCAGTATGAAGGACAGGTTTTTTCCTTCAACTTGATTTTGGAAGAGTTTGATGCCAGGCACCCTCTGGACTTGGCCCACAGCTCTCCCACACTCTTTGCAGTGAGACATGAAATCCCTCCACTGGGGTTTTTTGGTTGGTTTTGTTGTTGTTGTTGTTTCCTGTGGGTTTTTTGTTGTTGTTGTTTTTTGTTTAGTTGGGCTTTTTGTGTTTGTTTCAAGGTTTTTGTTGGGTCTTCGTTTGTTTGTTTGTTTGTTTTTAAGTTTGCAAACTGGAAACCAGCAGACACAAACTCTGCTAAAATACTGTGAGTTTCCAGAAGATTTTACTCACCATTAGGAAACCCAACTGAATTTAAACCCTGAGAAAACAAAGACCAAAAGCAGGCCTGTGATTCACCTGACACCACTTGCCAGAGGTAAAACATCTGGCAGGAACCTTCATGGGCAGGTCCTTCAGTGACTGACAACCTGATTTCAACCGAATCCAATGTGTGGATTTGTGAACTTGCTTGAGAGGAACAGGGGGGGATGTGGATGTTTTTTACAGGGTGTTTTAGATGATGTTATTGTTGTGGCAGCTTCAGAGTGTTACCCATGAGCAAACCCTGCTGGACTTACTGGACTGAACCACGGCCTGTGTCTGCTCCGAGGTTCCAGAGGCGATGTTTGTCAGAGCCCACGCAGCCTCAAACTGTAAAGAAGGACTGGCAAGGGAAGAGAAACACAACAATTATTGTAATCAGAGTTCTCAGATCAGTCACACATCAGTTACATACCAGCAATGAAAACGTGAAATACTCACTTGTCATCTCTTTCAAGACAGTGCACTAAAATAGGTAATATTCCTGATTTTATTAGATCATCGATGGGTGGGTTGCGGTCGCTGGAGAGCAACTTCCTGGTTGGGGAAGGAGAAAAAAAACCAGATTTAGCAGAGAAATCACAATGAGGAATCCAGAGCAGGGCACTGATGGCTTCCTGTAGCTGAGTTTGGGAAACCTCCAAGCACAGAGTCCCAACAGCCTCCCTGACAAACTGTTCCAGTGCCACACCACCTTCAGGGCTGGGAATTTTTTCCCCGGTGTGTCTCTCTACTCCCAAACACCAAGGAAAATTTTCTCCACTTCAAGTGAAAATAACAAAGCCCCCAAATTAAAATTACTGAGCTATTGGAAAGCCAAAGCCATTACATCCAGTTTCAGTGCCATGTTTTTCTACCAGGGAAGTTTGATCTTTGTTTTATTAACTGGTGACAGTTTTCCAGCTCCACCCTCCTCCACCAGCTCCTTCCTCCTCCACCCACCAAGGGAGATACTCAGACCCTTCTGCATTTAAAGCTGAACACTTTACAGTCCTCCTAATTATATAGTTTAACTCTACTTGTGAGAAGCATCAAGTTTGCACCAAGATAAATCCATGTATTTATCCACAATGACAATCCACGCTACTTAAAAGATGTCTTGATTTTTTCTAAAGTTCTCTATATCAAGTTTTCTTTTTTAAAAAAAAAAATCAGTTAATTACATACTAATTCCAGTTAAGCTAGAACATATTTTCTGACTCCAAAAGCATGATAAAATGAGAATAAAAACCAAGATATTTGAGAAAGCTGTGTTCTTACCTTGCTGCCTGCACAGCACTTAACTGTATACCCTGGTTGTCACTTGAAGCATTCTAAAAGAAAAAAAAAATAAAATTAGATTTTTCACACATTTGTCATCATGACATGAGGAATATTTAAACAATTAAGTTGGTTTTACCTGTACTATTGCCTCCAAAGAAGTGTTTTGCTAGAAAACAGAGACAAAAGCAGTTAGAAATTCAAAATGTTTTTAATGCATGCAAAAAGAAGATATGCTTGAGAGTTAATTCTTACCACTCTGAAGTCACCATCTATATCAGAATCTTCACAGATATCTTCATGGGGAACATTCCTTCTCTTTAGAAGATGCTCATCTCTTTTGTTCTGAAAGAGAAAAAGGAGTGAATACCTTCAGAACTTTGATTTAGGAGGTGTGGGGGTTTAAAGGAAGGACGAGAAGCTTCTGTTTTAAACAAGCATCATAAACATGCTGTCATTGATAGTGTTAAAATTACCAGGAAGTTGGAATGGACTGCACAGAGAAGCACATTTTGGAAACCACTTCTTCCCAAAAAATCCTGCCTCCAACTTTATGGACACAGCAACAAGTTGTGCTGGAAGTTCCACGTGCACAAATCCATCCACACTGACATCACAACCTATTTGTCACCCCTTCTAACGAGACACAGCAATTCCCAGAGGCCAACTTTCTGTTCATCCCACAAGGAAAATAATTCCAGTTGTGATTCCTTTCCTCAGGAGCCAGTTTTCCAGCAATTCTAGTGTTACCTTCAGACTCTCCCACTCTATTGGGTGCTGTAAGAAAACAGCTTTCTGCCTACAGATCAGCAGGAGCATCTGATTTCCAAAGGGAAAACCAAGCTTTTGTAAGTGTTTAAAACCTGGCTGGAGGAGCAAGAGTGATTTATTAAATTACAAATAAAACCCTGGTTTTCAGGACAAAAAATTATGGAACTCTCAGTACCAGGTATAAAAATTTCAGAACTTCCTTCTAAGCCAAAGTTTAGATTAGTAAAGATGAAGAGATAGTGGAACAACATTCTTGGTGGATACAGAAAAAACCAAGTCTTAAACAGAAACTCTTACATTTTACTAAGTAAAATCCCATTTAATAATAAAAATCCTGGATCATCTCACCTTTCTCAATTCCACGACAACTTCATTTCTTTGTCTTCTCATAGTCTGCAAAAAAAGAAGATCAAAATACATCATATTCTGAACTCAGACCAATTTTGAAAGTTCTTGTTTAAGTTGATGCACTTTAAATACTTGTACACAAAGGGTTTAATTTTCATTATAAAATCAGAAATCCTACAGGAAATTGGAAGTAACTATGTTATTTGTGTCTATTTTATTTCACAGTAAAACAGTTTCCTAGGTGTTCATGATGAAGAAAAAAGGGTATATGGAACCAGGAATAAACAGGTGTCCTTGAAAGGGAAAATTGAAAGAGTTGTGCCTAAACCAGCCCCAAAAGCATTACAAAGACCATGGCAAACCAGCAGTGAAGTAGCTTTGTAAACAAACTCAAATTAAGATACCTTGTAAGCAAAGCCAGGCTACAAAACTATTGTTTATAGATGGAAACCACATAAAACACCTGGTACTTTGAGAGCAATTTTTTGGGGGTTATTTTCTCTACAGCTCCCATTGACAGAATTGAGGGGAAAAAAATCAATTTGTAAATATACATAAATTGTTTTATTGTGCTTTGTTACTGCAGTGAAAACAGGAGAATAAATCAGTCTGGAGCGATTGTGTTCCACACTTTGAACTTTGCTGTTCTCATTCACTGCAAAGTTCAAAACAATTCCACTTTTATTGTGACTTCACTTCCACGAGTCCCAGGGAAAGTCTCAAGTCCTGGAAATAAAGGTCTGCACTAACACAGGATAGAAGGAAAAGGAGCAGCTTAACATCAACAGCAAGAAGCTGTTGAAGATAAGGATCAAATGCCTGACTTTCAGAAAATAATTATTTTTTTTATCAAAAATAATGTGCATTTCTTCAGAATCAAATTTCAGCTCTGAGCAAGAGAAATTACCTCCTCAAAGGAAGGAGCTCCAAGAAAAACGAAGAGGACAGGAAAGGAAAAGAAGGGATGGTTCCCCACTGCTTTGGAGGCAGAACTTGTCATGGTTTGAGGACCAAAATGCAGCTCATTATGAGGAGAAAAAAAGGCAGGGGAGGGGAAAATCCAACCCAGGAGCAACTCCAGCAGCTGCAGCAACCAGGGAAGAGTCACAACAGCCAAGTGCAAAGTATTCCAACGCTAAAAATTCTCCTGTGCAGCCACACAGCTCACAGGGTGCTCCAATGCAGGGCAGCAATCCCAGCTGGGATTCCCAGGAGCCTGTTTTTCCCCAGGAAAGGTGTGCTACCCACCTGGACCATGGATGGCTGCTCTGAGGAGCAGGGCTGAAGGCAGGAAGCACTCCAGGGTCAATTCTCTGGGCTCCCAGAGAAGCTGATCCACTCCTGGATCCCATCCCACCACTGAGAGGCTCTGGGAAGATGCTACAACTTCCCAACTGACCGATCTCCTGCAGGCTCTTGCTCTCAGCCTGTGCTACAGTGCTCAGTGCAGCCTCTCCAAGACTACCCTGGCACATCCAATATGAAAATAATACGGGAAAAACCTCTGATAATGAGATTGCAGAACTGCACCACACCCCTGATGAGCTCACAGGACCATTAACACCTTCCCAAACCACAGCCCAACAGAAGAAGCATTCCTATCAGAAAGCTAGAGGGGGAGAGGGATGATCCTTCCCAGACATTGCTGCTCACCAAGAGCAAGAACCCAATGGACATTTCAAGGAGTAAAACACTGAATTGCTGTAACACCGACTTAAAAGGGACATTAAGGTGTAAAGGATACTAAAAGTAATTGCTACAATTAGTGGTGGTAACACAGCACCAGGACAAGCACATGTGACAGAGACAGGGGGAGGAGTGAGTGGGACCTGCACAAGAACAAAGCCTCAGGTGTGTCATTTAGAAGTTTCTTTACTTGAAAAGTCATATATGCAATTGGTTAGACTTAAAAATCCTCTGCTGGAACAAGAATGCCCTCCCTTGGCAGGCCCTTGGTTTAATTCCTGCCTGCTCTGCAGAGACCTGCACACCTTGGACTCACAAAAGCTGCCAGTGAAGTCACTCTTAGGCACAATTTACCAAAATAGGGCTCCACTAAAATAATCCTCTGGGTAAACAGTGGTCTGTTGACAAAATAGTTATTACTGGTCAACCTGTCACTGCTCTTCCTCCTGGGAAGAGGAAAAGCACAACAAAGGAGAACTGAGGTCAGCTCTGTCCCGGAGTTTCACGGCATCACCACCTCAGCCTGGGGATGGAACAGTTTGGAGAAACCAAACTGCCAAGCAGAGTCCAGATCAACTCGTGTTGTCTTCTGGAAAACAGCTCTAAGGGCAGGAAGAGAGGCATTGGAAAGGGACATTATTCCTTCTGTTCTGTGGGAGATCTCACTTGTCAGACTTCTCTGAATCAGTTCCCAGCTTGCACTGACACATCTGTGAGCAGGAAACCATTCTCAACTTAAAAGTTTTGGAAGCAGAGTTCAGGATGGCCCTGGCAAGGGCTCCAATTGCAAAACAGGCATCACTTCAGCAGGAATTCATGTGGCTCTTGCAGTCACTGGATCCTGTTTGTTGTTTGCTACATCAAAAATCAAATGATCTGATCTATTTCTGTCAGCCTGGGATGGCCACCCCTCCAACCTCCTTTTTTTCAATTATATTTAGCTTCAGATTTATCATAAGGGCTATTTCTGACCATTAGTCATGACTGAGCCCTTCAGCTTATCATTAAAATCTCATGGTAGCTGATGCCTGCAGGATCCCCAGACATCCCAGTTTTCACAACAACGCCAGGAACAGAGGCAGCATTCCCAGTTCCACATGCCAGCCCTTCCTAAACACACCTGGAGCTGTGCTCCAGGATCCTGACCCCTCTTCTTTCCCTGAAGCACCACACAGAGCCTTCACTGCTGGGTGGGTGGGTTGTGGTTTTTTTTGGCTGTTATAAAATATTTCACTTGAGCAGCTCCATTTCTACACCTGCAACAGGAAGGTCTGGCAGCACACAAATAAAGGCAGAACTTCACCTGTTCCTCTCATTCCAGGGAATGGTTTCCAAAGGCACAGAGTTTCTGTTGGGGAACTGCAAAGGCAACAGTTACTGCACAGCAGAGTTGGCTGGGCCTTTGTTCCTCCCTAGGAAGTTGCTACCAAACAGAAAACAAACCCAACAAAAAACAGCCCGGGGAGGGTATGGGGTGTAGGTGTGCAAATAGATTATTTACCCCCTCAATCTTTTGTGAGCTGGATGGTATTTTTGATTGTTTTCTTATTAAAACACTGCTTACTCACAGAGCAGCTCCTCAAAGCACTCAGTTTGCAAGGGGAGGATTTGTCTCCAACCACAGCACTGACTAAGAAACCTTGTCCTGTCCTTCCCAGGTCTGAGGCACCAAACTATAAAACAAGGGAAGAGCCCTCCAGGTACATCCAACTTCATATCTGGGTTTGATAAAACCCCTCACTTTTCACAGCCAGTGTAATCCAGTGATCCAGGCCCTGCTCCATCCATTATTTCCCCCCCTATTCTAATCCTTGGATAGTATATATATTATTTCTCTCCTACAAACTGGAACAATCGAGTCTTCTCCCAAGATCACTGATACAAATCCTCTGGAATTTTAAAGCCAACACAGCCTCTACAAGATGCCCCCAAAAACCAAATCTCAGCAAGTGTTCCCCCTTCAGAAGGATAATGGGATTCTCAGTTATGGATAAATAAATACAAATCAAAAGGACACTGCACGTGCTGTCACCCCAGGTTTTCCTGCAGAAGTTGGGCATGGCAAATCAAATGCCTTATACAAATATCTCAGGATCATTTTGAAGTGACAAGATGGATGAGCTTCACCACAGAACTCCAAGTCAGCTTAAAGGAACCTATTTTTAACTCAGTGAGTGAAATTCCTGCTCTCCTTCAGTTCTTCCATATTTAATCCCAAGGAAAGTATTTTGTGTGGGATACAGAAAAGGTTGAAAAGCTTCAAAGCACCTGCAATATTCAATATATCTCCTAACAGCACCCTTCCTTCACTCCCCTGGAGCTTCCTGGGTGTTCTCAAACACATTATTAAAGTCCAGTGAACGTTACTGGTAATTCTTAAAATCCTGACACTGCTAATCTTAAAACATCTTGATTCAATGGCTGCTCCAAAATTAGTTTTGGAGTGCTCTGCATCACAGTATTATCATCATTTCACATCATGCATCACTCAATTACAGAGCAGAAATATCTATTTACCACTATTAAAGCAATTCTTAAGAGTCAGGGAAGGAAAAGCCAGCAGGAACTCAGCAGATTCTTCCAGTATTCCCAGAGAAATAATATGCATGAAATATTTTTTGTTTCATCTCAAAAAAAACCCCAAAAATCTAAATGTCAGTGAGATTTGAATGCTGCAGCAGGCAACAGCCACCACCAGAAAATGAGATGTTGGATCACCTGGTGAAACAAAATGAAGCAAAAATAAAACAGCCCAAATCTCTTCAAACCTTCCCAAAACAAGGCTGTACTCAAGACCCCTAAAGGCAGTATTTAAACAGATATTATTTAAACCCAAACTGCTCATAAAACTATCACAGACACAGTGAATTTACACTTTTCTGTCCTGTTCATTGTAAAGATCTAGTATTTGATTCAAAGGTCTGTGGGACTACAATTAAAAATAAATTGGAAAGAAGATTTGGTGGCAGCACAGCCAGACCCACAACAAACAGAAAAAAAACCAGCTCACCCTTTCTTATTCAAGGGAAAAAAAAAAAAGCTCAAGTAAAACCTGTTCCTCCTTGAAGACACAAGATGAAAAAAGTCACCTTAACCAGCTCCCTAATGGATAAGCATTTGCATGATTTAATATTAGAGTCCAGATAAGCCCTTGTTCAAGGAAGATTTTGGGGCTGGATGTTAAAAAAAAAAAAAGTGACCACTTCTGCAGTTTTTAAGGCTCCTCTTTGTGCTGTAACAACACTATTTTCCCCCCCCCAGCTCTAACAACTCTTAAATCTTGAAGGCCTTAACTAGACCTGACTAGAAATGCTCAAAAATACAGAGAGATACTGCCTCAAATTACTGCTCTCACAGCACAAACTCCCCCAGTGTTAAAAAGTTTATTATCCTGTGTATTCCTTGGAGCAGGACCATAAATAAGGAAAAAAGACAAGGAGATATTTTATGTTTGTGGCCTCAGCTCCCACTTTATTCCCAGCGCCATCACCAATCTGTCATCTCCAAACACATGGCACAATTGTTTACAACATGCCCCTGCACGAGGGTTTACCCAACACTTCATCATATCAGAGAATTTTGCTGAACTTCTTATGTAGAACAGGTGTGTGTGCTTTGGGGTTTCTGTCTTTTTTTACACCTTTTCTCAAGGCCAGAATTTGTATTTTTAGAAGCACAGAAAAATCAAAGTTCAACTTTAAGTCGTTAAGTACCTAAAAAGGTAAATATATGCTTAGTACTTTAAGAGATAAAATGCAGGAAATTCCACGGTTTTTTGTAAGAAACACCAAAATCTTCCGTGAATATTTAAGTCCTGGAAGGTGAGGACAATGTGCCAGGAACTGCTGGCAATGTAACTGCCAATGGACTGATCTGAGCAAGGTGGAATTAGAGAAATATCATTTTTAAGTTAGTATTTTACTACAGTGTCTAGAAGTATCTATTAACTTGGGATTCACCACAATTAGAGGGATTTATTATTTGCCTGGAAACTGTCACGGATAAGAAAAATAAGATTCTTTGGAAAAGCAACACATGGTGAAGGCAGAAATTCAGCGGAGATAAGAAGGGGGAGGAGTGAAGGAGAGGGAGGAGGGAAGGAGATAAAGATCAAGTGTTGGCTTCCTCTGCAAGCAAATAGACAACTTTGTGCCCAAAGCACCAATAATTGGGGTGTTTAGGGGTTATCCCACCCCAGGACACTCTGCTGAGAGTGGCCAGGGCCAATTCCCTCTCTAATGACAACTGGGATGTGTGAGCAGTTAATTAGCAGCAAGGACAGCCAGGAGCCTGAGCTATTGTATGAAAAACAGCCCTGCACGGGGGTTATTTTGGGTACCAGGCATATGCTCCAGGATTTGCTGGATAAATGTCAATATCTAAAATTTAACACGGCCCTGCAGTGGGTTTTCACTGGGTAAAAGGCCATTTAAAGTGCACAAGCAAATAAAGAAACAACGCTGAAGAGATCCCCTGCTTCCTGACACACACACGTGGTTTCCCTGCATGTGTCCATCTTGAACCTTCCCCACTTCAGCCCATTTACCCTAAAACTTTGTGCACAGGCACCCAAGAAGCTGAATTCCAACCTGGATCTTCCTATTCATCCCATTTTTCACTGTATTATCATTTCTGTGTGCCTTCCCAAAGATGCCTTCCTACAGTTGCCTAGTCAATGATAACAGAATTTATATAAAAACAAATTAACACGCGAGGGCAAGTGGTTACTAACCAACCTCACAACAGAGCAATTAATTATTCCTACTCCCAGTATTTTTGGCACCGCCAAACTTTGTATATAACTAAATAATAAACTGTTTTATCAATCTACTTGGAGAAGAAATCGAGGTGTTACTGACTTCTGAATCGCTCAGATGGGAAACTTGGCTGATGTTTTAATTAACGCCAGCAACATAAATGAACCTTTTATTTTGAAACAGAAATGCTGTCCTGTCTTCACATGAAACACTGGAATATCATGGAAAACGCTGGGACACCGTGAGGCCAGTGAAAACCGGCCAAAATTCTCATCCAGAACCCTGCACTGACAATTTGAAGCTCCTGGGTGTGCGCTTAAGGGAGAGGGTTGACGCCTAATTTTAAAATTTTACTATTTACCGAGGAAACCCCGGGTTAATTATATATTTTATATATATTCTGCCGCGTTTAGGAAGCACCTTCACAGCTCAGACAACGGATGTGGCAATGCGGCCACCCAAAAAAAGTTTCGAGGCCCCGTGCTACGAAGGCAGAGCTGCTTCTCAAAAGTAAGGAGGGGGGGAAAAAAAAGGGAAAAGCAGGGAGAGAGTAACATTAAAAAAAAAAAAAAAAAAAAAGAAAAAAAAGAGAGAGAGAGAGAAGTGGTTGGGTTTTTTTTTTAAATAATATTTCTTATAAAGGGCAGGCAGTTATTTATTTATTTGGAGGCACGCAGCACTACACCCGGCTG
>NW_016690370.1:1050501-1145324 GCF_001604755.1 Lepidothrix coronata
CTTTGGGCCGCGCCGCCCATTGGCTGCGCCGCGCGCGCCCCGCGGCCAATGGCGCGCGGCGGCGAGAGGGAGGGAGCGGGCGCGCGCTGACGCGGGAGGGAGGAGGGAGGACGGGGGGGGCGTTCGCCTCAGCGCCGCCGCCATCTTGGGCGGTGCGGGGAATGAGGGGAGGGAGGAGCAGCGCAGCGGGGACGGGCGTTCCCTGCTCGCCGCGGCGCTTGCGCTGCCGCTGTCAGAGCAGGAACTTAACGCTTTAATGAGACCCAGCGCTTCGTTTGGTATTCGCTCCCCTCGTGGAGCCGAAAGTCAGCGCTTTAATCTTTCCCCGCGCTACACTTTGCGTTCGTTTCCCTCGTGGATTCGAAAGTTAATGCTTTATTCCGTCTCCCCACCTTATTTTGTATTTGCTCCCCTCATGGAACAAAAGTTAACACTTCAATGTTTCCCCGCGCTATGCTTTGCGTTCATGGCGCTGAAAGTTAACAGTTTAATCCGTCCCCTCACGGAGCTGAAAGTTAACACTTTAATCCTGACCTGCACTAGGCTTTGCGTTCATGACCCTCACTGATACGGAAGTTGGCAGTTTAATTGTTCCCCTCACTCTACACACTTGACGTTTCGCTCCCCTTGTGGAGCTGAAAGTTAACAGTTTAATCCTTCACCCCGTTTTGTATTTGCTCCCCTCGTGGAGCCAAAGTTAACAGTTCAATCGGTCCCTTCACTACACTTTGCATTCGCCCCCCTCATGGAGTCGAACTAGACCTTGTCTTCGCTCCCCTCATGGAGCCGAAAGTTAACACTTTAATCGTTCCGTTTATCTCCCTCATGAAGCCAGAAGTTGGCAGTTTAGTACATTCCCCTTGTTATACTTTGCATTTGCCCCCCTCATGGAGCCGAACTACACTTTCCGTTCGCTCCCCTCACGGACCTGAAAGTTTGACAGTTTAATCCTTTCCCTCTCTAGAGTTTGCATTTGCCCCCATCATGGAGCCAAAAGTTAACTCTTTAATCCTTCCCCTCACTAACTACACCTTGGATTTGCTCCCCTCATGGAACCGAACTGGTCTTTGCATTCACTCCCCTCACAGAGCCAAAAGTTACCAGTTTAATCTTTCCCCTCTCTAGAGTTTGCATTTGCCCCCGTAATGGAGCCAAAAGTTAACACTTTAATACATCCCCTCACTACGGTTTGTATTTGCTCCCCTCATGGAGTCAAAATTTCACAGTTTAATTCCTCACTTGTAGCAATACAAATGTAGCAATACACTTTGTATTTACCCCTCTTCCAGAACCACTCCTAACTCTAAAAAAATTACTTATTGGAAACTTGTATCTGACAAACTATTGCCTCTTGACAGTGAGTCTTCAGAAATACAAAAGAAATCTCTTAATTATGCACCTTTTCTGTGATGCAGGTGATCAGACCACAGAAAGTTTGTGGTAAGGTGGAGAGATCAACAACAGCCAGGAAAACAAAGTGATTTATTTACAAAATACCCAGGGTATTTCCTTCTGAAAGCTCACAACACCCGTGATATTTGGGACACAGCTTTAACCTATTAAGAAAATATGCTCAGAGTAATACCTGTTCCTCCCAGGCTTCCAGAATATTGGGGGGGGGGAAGCTGCTGTTCAAACTCTTGTTGATTTTTATTGAAATGAGGTAAA
This sequence comes from Lepidothrix coronata, assembly GCF_001604755.1. Lineage (NCBI taxonomy): Eukaryota > Metazoa > Chordata > Aves > Passeriformes > Pipridae > Lepidothrix > Lepidothrix coronata. Next base: position 1,052,170 of record NW_016690370.1, read on the forward strand.
GAGTATTGAAAGAAATAGACATACACTTGCAGAGCAGAGAGGATGGTAAATTTGTTCCCTCTTCTATAATTTGATCTAGAAAATGATACCTCTGTGCATAACTAGACGTACTCTTTGGAAAGTGTGTGTATATGAATATATATATATATATATATATATATATATATGTATATTCTGCCCTGATCCTGTTTGTAGTCTGTACTCACTTCTAGTGACTGGAAAATCAGTCAGGGGTTGTGGGGATTCCTCTCTGTCGTCTTGCATGTTGACTGAAAAGAAGTCAAAGCTCTGGTGGGAAATGCAGCCTCCCAGGCGTGAAAACTGAGTCACCGAGTCACCAACTCACTCAGACACTGACGAGTATCAGAAAAGAGAACTTGGTTCAGTTCTTTGTGAAAACAGAGACGATGATTTTTCAGACCGTGGGGAACTGTGTGTTTTGTCTCTGGATGTTTCTCAGAGGATGAGGCTCTGATAGTTCCAGATAGTTCTCACTGAGACCAGAAGTGGCAGAAGCTGAGTCACCACAGCCACATCTGTTGCATAAATGTAGCAGCTATGTCACAGCAGCATAAGGAGGGTAAATTAGTCAGGGCTAATTAGTCTGCTTGTCTACCAGTATGTAAAGTGTTTTATTCCAGCCTGGTACAGGGACAGCAGCCCTTTCACATTGCAGTCTGGGTAGACAAAAAGGACATTTTCTTGATACACCTATTTACATTTTAAAAAGTAATGCACTTTGTCCATCTGGCAATGTTTTAGAAGACTACATAGAGAAAAAGTGAAAAGATCATCTCTTTAATTAGTGTTCTGTCTCATTTACAGGCTGGGAGAGCTGGGGATGCTCACCTGGAGAAGAGAAGGCTCCAGGGAGACCTGAGAGCCCCTTCCAGGGCCTAAAGGGGCTCCAGGAGAGCTGGAGAGGGACTTGGGACAAGGGAGGGAGGGACAGGACAAGGGGGAATGGCTTCAAACTGAAAGGGCGTAGGTTTAGATTAGATATTGGGAAGAAAGTCTCTGATGAATAATGAAATTGGGCTGTAATACATTGGTACTATGTGTTCCATTCCTGCCCATGCCTTCGGCCTGTAATTAGTCAGGCTATGAAGTAAAAAATACAAACTGTCCAAGGCCCAGCCCAGAAGTTTATGAAAGGAAAGAAAAGCCCTTTTCTCCGATCACCACCCTTTTCATCACCGCCTTCTCCACGTCTTTGCTGACCCAAACCTGCTCATCCCACCTCCACCACCCCCCAGTGCTGCCCCCGATTACCCAAAACGTGTGCTTTGGGAGTGATGGAATTGGAAAGGCAGCACATTCTGGAGCGAACAGACTGACTCAGTGCCCCAGCTGGTGCCAGCGACCTTTCAGTGGAGCCATCCCTGCCGACCTTCCGCCTGTGCTCTTGGAAAAAGATTGACAGAGTCAAGGGGCTGAGAACACTCACGTTTTATGAGTAACCATTTGAAAATAACTGAGAATCGCCCTGGAGGATCCTCCTTCAAATCCAGACCTGCCTACAAATGGCATTGCTGCATCCCCAGGTCTAACAGCCCACTCTGACGTGCACAGTTCCCTTCTGTGTAACTTCATGTGAAATACAAAACATGCTTCGCTCTTCCTAAATTATGTATGTTCCGAGGAAGACAATCCTTCAGTGCTCTTTGATCTGGTACCGTCTGAAGAATAATTTATATTGTGACTTCATTGAAGACATAATCAGCGGTTAATCAAGTGCATTTTGTGTAACTGTAGTCTAATTAATCTGTTTTGCTCTCAGAGGAACAATTACCACGTTATTTGTGTTTGATTTTACCTCAGATCCGCAGTGCAAAAACACTCAGAAGGCAAATTCTGAAGAATAGACAGGATTCCCTCTGAATTCTTGACCCAGTGTCACTGGGCTGTCTTTAAAAACACCCAAACAACTGGATATTTTGAGTCTAAATTAGCTTTTCCTAGAAGGATATTTTTTGGCTCAGCGTAGGTGCCTACAACGTAATAAATTATGCATGTAACACAAATTCTCTTGTTATGATACTGTTCAAACTTCATGTGCTACTGTGGTACAAAGCTCTGCATCTTTGATATTTTTGCATAGTTCTCAGACTGGGAAATAGCAATGCAAGGGGGAAATTTTTATTAGCAACAGATATATATAAATATATATTTACTAAACATATATTTAGGTAAAAGGCAGTTCCTGCGAGTGGCTTTTCACAGCAAGTAAAACTATCTCCCTAATATAAGAAACAAAGTCTTATGTAGAGCTGCAAAGATTTGTGGTGCACGTAGAAAAATTCCCATTAATCCTGGCGTTTATACAAATGGAATAGCTGCTATTAACAAGAAAGCAGCCCACGGGACTGCTGGTAGGATATTTTCTGGATATCTTTCATGTGGTGTGCCAAACACAGGGATGTCCAAAAGACAGGTCTGAAGGTGGTTGTGGATGGAAGTTGGCTGAAGGCCTTTGGGTGACAGTGGGAATAAAAGATGAGGCCCACAGACACTTAAACAGCTCTCCTGTCCCTGGTTATGCTCACACTCAGGGGTCATTCTCTTGTGTGGGGACATTTCTGCTGGATGCCAAAGCTGTGGAGTTCCTGGGCATGTTTTCCTTGGATTTGCTCATTTAGAATCACTGGTTGCACTGTATTTTAGCTTTTCTTGTACTTAAAAAAAAAAAAGAGGTATTTTTCTTCAGAAAATACTCTTTAGTTGGGATGGTACTAAAACCTCACTGTCTAACATCACAGTTTCTTAAAGTAATGGACTGCACAGACTTGAAAAAGAAAATCAGCCTAAAATGTAGGTAGGAATCAATGGCTTTCCATTTATAACACTTTGATCACGTTGTGTGAGACACTGAAATTACTGAGGCTGTTCTGGCTCCTGGAGCCAGTGCTGGCCCCTCTCAGATGTTAACACAGCCAAAGCCCTGTGGATGTCCCTGATGTAGTTTGGGAGCCATCCCTCATTTACCCTGTCCCTCCCCAGGCTGGCTCTCCCGCGTTCCTTCCAGCCTGAGCATTCCAGCTGCCCAGAGGATCTCCTCCCACGAGGCCTCTTTGGGTGTGAAACACCCCCTAATGAGCCCTTTTTTTCCTAATCAAAGACTCTCTATATTTTTATTTTCGTTTTTTGAACCTACCCCATGATTAGTTCTAAGATAACAGCCAGTATTCTGTTCCTCCCAAAGCACAGCTCCCCAGATGGTGCAAATGAAAGGTGGTTCCTCTGGCTCCCGTGGCCTTTGCTGACTCCCATCAGCTGAACATCTGCTCCTGCGAGCAGAGAATCCACCCAGGGCTCCCACATTCCTGCAGACACAGAGCAGGAGGCATCAGCTTCAAATTTATCCTCAGAGTTCCAAAGCTGCCTCTGGAATAACACACCAGCCTATTTCTGATCTCAGCCCTTCTCTTTTAATACCACTTTTTGCCGAATAGAACCTTTGATTTGGGGATTGCTTTTCATTTCCATTGATGACATTTTTTACAACTCAGCCCATAAACATTCAGTTTTTAATGCACCAGATCAGACAAAATTATAGATCAGGGAATAACCGTTGGCAAAAAAAAAGTTTCTTTGTATCAGAGCTGGAGTCAATCCCAAAAATCCATCAGCTGCAAATAGCCCAGGAAGAAGAGGAATTGATCATCAATCAGCAGATTGTGGAGCTGCACTTCCCTGCCTGTGTTCCAGCTGCTCCACCTTTCCAACAGAACAATTGCCCATTAAAGGCAAGGGAAGAAAATTTAACTTGAGATAAAAAGTGAGAAAATGCAGAGTGAAATGAGCCATTTTGGTGTGGCCTGAACGATCCAGGGATATAGTCTTTCCATGCCAAAACAAATCCTTCTTAAGAAGCCCCTGGTAGCACCACTGATGGTAGGACAGTGACAGAAAACATTTCTGGGTTTGGGTGGGTTCCAGAATGTTTCAGAAGGGAAAGGAAAACCTAATATCTGCTGGCAGGCCTGGGAACTCCAGTACTCTGGATCCTGTTCCACTTGTCTGTCTGCAGAAAGGGAAGTTTCTTGTCCTCACACTCCCTCAGGTTTCCAAACGGGAGGCTGATCCTCAGAACTGTGTCAGAAAAATTAACAATATAATATGCTTAGATAATTAAATGCTGGTGTGAAGTGTTCGATAACGTGTGTTGGACACAGAAACACTGAAAGGATCCCAAAGCCAGAGACATTTCTGGGAGCATCTCATATTTAAGCTCTTTTAGCACTGCCAGGGAGCAGAGTTTAGCACATAAAACAGCATCAAATCCAAGATGCATCTTTGAGGCAACAAAAATGTAAATGTCCAGATGCAGATTGCCATTGTCAGGGCTGTGCTTCGGGCTCCTTCTGAGAGGAAACTGGAATACACACTGAATAAGGAATTCTGAAAGGCTCAGGGACTCATATTGGGCAGAAATGTGGAAACACTCCCAAGTTTGCATCCCTCTTTGTTTCCCTGTAATGAAGAAAATGAGGGCTCTGAGCAGCTCTAATGAGGCCCATTCTCCCAAGGATTAGGACTGACATTTCCTTGATTTCCTGCTGTCTGATAGAGAGTGATATTTCTGTTTCAGCTTTTCTTTTGAGGGGGAATAATGGCCAAAGAATTTTCCTGAAATACACAGCATTTTAGCAGCTTCAGGAACTGGAGATCACCGAGATCAACTCTTTCTTTTAATATTCATTTCTTCTCTTTATATTCAAATCTCATTTTAGTTATGAACTGCTTCTCAGGGCTCTTACAAATCACAACCAACTTAATGTAAAAAAAAAACCCCAATAAAGGCAATTCCAGTTTAGGAATCTGCTTGTTTGGACCTCCCTGTTGTGAAATTTCAGTGCCACAAAGTTCTGTACTTGTGAAATATTCATCTTAAGGCGTAATGACAACAAATGTGAATTTGACATATATCAGAAAGTTGTATTTAACAAATTGTTACTATCAGATTTGAAATACTTCATGTCTGAAAATAAGTCCCAGCAACGCTGTAATTAGGCTGGTTTTGTTTCAAAAAAACCGAGGTGCAGGATTTTTAGCTGTGTGGTTTAAGCCTCTCAGAATGAATTTGCCATCCCCCCGGTTTAGTTTTGCTGAGCTGCAGGACACCTGACACACCACAAGATGTCTCAGCACGGAAACACTGAATTTTATGCAGGAATTTTTTTATAATACCACTCGATGAGATAAAGATTTTCTAGTGTTTGCCTTGGGTTTTCCTTAATACTCGACAGGGGCTTTTAGTAGCACACGGGGAAGAACAGCCTCATACTGTCAGCAATAACTGATTATTTTAAATAATCAGTGAACCAAATGACTCATTGGAAAAGCTTAAACTTCCAAAAGGAAAGGCTCAATCAACTCTTAATAAGCATCTGAGAAATATCAAAGTCTTCCCGTGTAGGTTAAATGGAAGAATTATTTGAAACTGTATCTAATTTCCACGACATTTGATTTTAATCGTGCGTTCCGTATTTTCAGTTATTCGTACTCAGGGTTCATACTGTTTAGAGTTACTACAAGCCAGTTATTTGCATAATATTTTCTCTAGGGTTACGTCTTTGGGGCCTCTAAAATCTACAAAACTGTTGCCTTCAGTGTTCAGAGGGAACCCAGGGAAGTTCTGACCTGTTTGTCCACATTAAATGTTGACTTAAAGAGAAGGCTTTTCAACAAACTCTTAGCGCAGGAGTGGTGCAGAAACCACTCCAGACTTGATGGCTGGGAGGTGATTTTGCTTTCTGTTGCTTTGTGTATCTCCACACACTCAGGACTTTGTTTGCCCTCACAACGTTTCTCATTTATTTTTCTTTTCTCTTCCCTTTTCCATTGTGTTGCTTTAGTTTATCTTCCCCCACTTCCCCTCCTGATTAACTCCTGAAGTTCTTTTTTCTGTAACATCCTCTTTCTTATTTCGTTTAACCTTTTTCAGAGGAATTCAGGCTGGGTTTGTATGCACTCAACATACGAGGAGCACACAAACATACTGTGACCAATATATACTTTAAATACATTGAACCTTGCAGTGTAAATCCTCAACAAAGGAACCACCACGTAAATTCAGTCAGAAATCCACTGCCTTTTGCTGGGAAGAGCTGATGGCACCAGCAGTGGGCTCTGGGCATGAGACCCCTCCCATGAGGAGATTAATTTATCATATATTAATTAAGCTGTTTGCAAAAGGACTTTACATTTTGTTTGCATCCAAATGATAGGAGGGATTCTCACAGGAATCTGTGATGGTCCTGTAAGAAACAGAACTTTTCAGACTTCTGAACTGAAGTTGAGGGAAGGTCGAGAGCCCCACATTCTTCAGTGATTAATGTGTGTGCTTTAGATAAAGTAACTGAAAACTATTGATTAAGGCACAGTTACCCTTTAACGGCCAAGGAGAATTCCAGAGGAGATTAGCCTTTGTCTGGATCAATGAAATTGTTGCTGCAGTTGCCATCTAGATTTGCTAAAAAGAAACAACACACATGGCTCAGGTTTCAGAGCCTGATGGTTTATTAAACTCACAAAATTCCTTGTTTTAGGAGATATTTCACCAGATTCAGGCTGCTTACAGCAGAAATGTAAGGCCTAGGAACTTCTCATCAGTGCAGAAGCACAGAATAAACCGGTGATCTTTGCACCAAAGAAAGCACGACAAGGGAACAGATGAATAAATACGGGGAGAACAAGGAAATAATAAAAAATACTCATCAAAAGATATGGGTCAAGGGCCTGGTCGTAAAACCCTAACAGCCATCGGCAGGAGCTTTACACACATCGTGGGAAAGGAGTGCTTTGAGGAAGGACCTGGAGGAAAACAATGACATGGGATTGTAGCTGAGTTTAGGTAATTCCAAGCACAAGGAGTGGCATGAGAACGAGCACAAAAGCACCGTGAAAATCTGATAAAGAGACCAGGAAAACAGGCATTGCCTTTGTGATACCTGGGGAAGGATGAGAGGGTGAGAAAGCTCTGCTGGGGGGGGACCTGCAGGTGTAAATGTGTAGCTGGGGAGGGGACACAGAGGTGACAGGGGTGAGGGGGGGTGTCTTTGGTGACCAAAGAACCCAAAGTTGTCACATCCATCCCTGCCCAGAGCTGGATGGGGGAGACAGGCACACTGCAAACACGTCCTGGATGAGCAGGAGGGGTACGAGAACATTCATCACAGCTGTAGGACAGAACATTGCAGAAACTGGAGCACAAAGTAATGCACAACCTGCTAAAATCCCTTCAAAATCAGATGTGTTTGGACTTGTTGCTGTTCACGAATTTACATTTGCAAATGGTCCCTGCAGTGTGGTGTGTGCTTTGGAAGCAGGGCCTCCACCCTCCAGAGTTTCCATCCTAAATTACAGAGCCTTGGATAATCCAGGCTGTGGGATCTGAGGAGATACGTGTCCACAATCTTGTGCTGAACAGAAATACCTGAGCTAATTAGAAGTGGAAGAAGCCTGGTTGTAGCTTGGGTTATTTGCTTTGAGAAGAAAACCTGCTTTAAGCTCTTTAATGTTTATTCAGCACTTCAAGGCATTGTTGTCTCCCTTTGCAGTAGATTTAGGACTCGTTTATCCAGGAAAGTCTTCCCTTTAGTTCAGTTACTTGTCAGGAATGAGGAGGAGACACAGAGACATTTGAGTAACGCCCAGCACTGCACTGTCTGATATTGGAAAAGCCTTGTCCTGCATTCCTCAGACATTACACTTCCCTCTGATTCTGCAGAGTGCTCAAGTTACTGGAGAGTTGTCTCCCAGGCAAAGGAGGAGGGAGTGTTACCATCCAAACTTGCAGTGCTCCACACCTTCCCTTCCAACGGCATTGCATCCTGCTGGATCTGTGTCTAGGGAGCTCCATGACTTATTTCAGGTCTCTGAAAACCCATCATGACTTCACACCACAGTGATCTCGCCAACAAATGGCCAAAAGGACAGGTCCCCATCCTCAACTTTTAAATTGTCCCATCCAAACACGTCCTGGTGGACGATCTCCTTGAGAGGGCACAGGGTCCTGCATGCCTTGGGTCTCACAGATCCTTCTTCCCCTTGTGACTCCTGATGTCAGGGGTGTTCCAGCACACCATGGATGACTCTTCTGTCAGCAGAAGGGAACAGGAACAGCAAACTGTGTAAGGAATGTGAGCAGACACCGGAGGACTGGAGCAGTTTAGCTGCTTGACAGAATCCAGCGATAAAAAAATGCAAGAATACCAGGATGACTAATGGAAAAAATTCCCAAACCCGAAGCAATACAAATACCTGACCCAAACTCTTTAAGGCCTTCCTTTCATCCCATGCAAACTTTGCAGCTCACAGGCTTCAGTTCCCCTCCCACAGAGGGCAGTGTTCTTAGTATTCTGAGTTCTCACCTTCCCAAAGCCTTCAAAAACCCTAAAATTGTTTTCACTGAGTGACCTATAAGATTGTAAATAATGAAATAAAATAAAAAAACCTATCCAGGAACAAATTTTTCTTATGGTACTGTGGAATGCATTTTTAGCAGCAGTAGAATTCCACTTGGCTGTGCTCTGAAACTCAAAGACGATTCTGCTCATCTTGCTCAGCCAAGCAGCCGAAAGATCCCAAGCTCTCCAGAGCAGGATAAAGCTGTGGAACACCTTTGTGACTCCCTGGATATTGATTTCACCACGGAGCACGTGATGGGATCAGATATCCAACAATTCCCAGGCCCTGGGGCGAGCCTGTGGCACCAGCTCTGCTCCAGCCACAGCTGAGCCACAGAGTTCCGCTTCCTCTGCCCCTTCCTGCCCGCGGAACTTCCCAGACCTTGCTGAGTGGTCACAGAGGTTCTTTGCTGCAGGCCCAGAAAGGCAGTTTTGAGCAGTGGATCCATCTCCTGGGTCTCCCCACCTAAGGAAGCCCCCAAGTATTTTGCTTATTCCTGCAGGATAGAAAAGACCGACCAGCTCCGGGAGCAAAGGAACTAATTAAAGCCAGGCTCTGTGGATTGATGATCCCTTGGCTCTCCTGTGGCTCAGAGGGAACATTTATCTCCATGGGGATTCCTTTTGTTCCTTATCAGCCTTGCCCTCGCCGGGGGCACTGCTGTGGTCACTTTTCTCTGTCTCGCTGATTTTTTTTAATTAAACTTTCAGGCATATAATTCCTTTGAGGACCTGCATCTCCAGCTCGATTGATATTTATTTTAAAGCTTCAAAATTATTCCAAAAGGTTGGGGTCTCCATGGGCAGATATAACAGGCTTCACTTCTCTGGGAAAGCAAGCTCTTAGAAAATTCAATTTCTAAGTACTTGATATTCCGCAAAGTGAATGGAATAGAGTTTATCTCTCTCCTTTAAAGCATAATGTAAAATATTTCTTCAAGCTGATGTGTCATTTGCTGTAATTTGCTAACCTGCAGAAGGGCCTGTGTGCCTGAAAGCTTATTCTCATTTTTAGCTGTATGAGCTGGCCTATTATAGGACTTTATTTCTCCCTTCAGAACTTGCTTCTTGTCTAATTAGAGACCCTGGTGCACCCTCATTAAATCTCTCAGGAGTGTTTCTCCCTGAGGGAGTCCTGAGGCCACAGAACTAAGCTGAGGTTTATAACAGACCCATGATTAGATTAAGAGAATTCAATATATACCATAAAATGCAAATGCTTATGAATGTATTGATTTGAAATATTACTTCTCTTAACGTTGAATTGCTGGGTTTGGAAAACTCATGTTAATGATTTTTAAAGATCTTTCTAGGGCCAGAAGATGGTATTTGATATTGAACCTAAATCATCAGCCCAGGCAATGAGAAATCCAGATCCCTGCTCTCCTTTTAGCAACGGAGTCTCAACATGAGTCAGGATTTAGCCCCTGGTAATTAGTCTGAGTATTAACAACAGCTTCTGTTGAGAAACCTCCCTTTGTTTACTATTTCAGCAAATTCACCTGATGATTTTTTTGCCTTTGAATAATACATTCATGAGACAACAGGGTATGTCCTGGTGATTTTATTGCTGCTTCACCCTCCTGTAACTTGAAAATCCTGCCTGTTTATTAGTAAGAACGAAACACAAATTCCCTCCGTGAATGACTTGGCATCATCATTTTGTCACTAAAAAAAAAAAGGTACACAAGAGGACCCCTTTTCCAGGGTCATGGCCACGACTTTTCCAGAACCCATGCCTGGGAAGTTCATCTTTCTGAGGTGCTGTTGAGGCACAGAGTGGTTGAATGACTTGTCTGTGGTCAAAGATCGTGGTAGGAATAGGGATAAAAAAATCCAGGCATCTAGGAAAGCATCCTAAGCACTGGGGCATCCCATCTTCTGCCAAGGAGGCAGAAGGAATTGAACTGGATTACAACCAACAATTCAATGATCTATTTTCTCCTGCTTTTGCAGAGCAGGCCTTATTGACTCGTCAGCCTTAAACTGCTTCCATGGTTGATAGAGTTCAATTAGTCTTCTAGTTATCAATCCTTCATTGCCTTAATTCAGAGTATTAATTCCCTCCTTCAGCCAGCAGGAAATCTGCACAGAAATTTCCTTTGGAATTGTTTTGTACAAACTGTAGTAATGGGATTAGTTATGTCAAATTTAATCAAACCTAAATTTATCAGTAACAATATTTCAGATGGTTTCAGTAAAGGCAGGACAGGATCTGTCAAGATCTATTAAAAAATGACCAAGGAGCCAATTCTCCCGTTCCTCCCCTGAAAAGACTGGGATTCAGCACTTTGCTGGACTGATCCCATCCCTCTGCTCCTGGCTAAGGAGAGCAATCCAGCAGTGAAACAAGGAAAGCAGCACATGGAAATCTGGGACAACGGGACATCAGACCTACACCTTAGAGACAGCACTGGATCCCAGCTCTGCCTGGGGCTGATTGAGGGGCAGATCCTGCTTGTTAAAACCTGTTTGGAGTAATTGTTTCTAGAATGCAGTAATAGCCAACAAGTTCTCTTGTATATAATTAAAAGTTTAAGCTCTAAACCCACTATTTCAAATATATAAATATACATATAAGAGAAATACATCCACAGAGTATTTATTACAAAACAGCATTTTATCATTGCTGAACAAATGACTCGGTTCATTTATCTCTTACAAAATGACCTGATTTAAGGGATTTAAACACTTCTCACCTATTTCGTTTCCAGGTGCTCAACTCCACCTTTCTCATCGTTCAACAGCCACATTTCTGAGCTGAACAACCCTGAGCAAATAAAAAAAAAAAAATAAAATGCTGCAGAGTCGTATCTCGGAAGCATCTGCAGGTATAACAGTAGACTTCAATATTGTCAAAGTTCTTCATAAATATTTATGTATAAAAGTTCCCCAGACTCCAATATTTCCAGATTTAGTCGGTCCAACAAAATATGTTAACATTCTCCAGAGTTTGATGATAGAAATCCTTAAAATGTTTCGAATTCCTTCAGGATTTTGAAGGACTCCTTGGATCTGCTGTACTGTTTGGCAAACGTGGTCACTCTATGGAGAGCTTCTTCCAGCCCCTCTCCCGTGATGGCACAGCAGGGCTGCACGTACCAAGTCCTGTCACTGCAGTACTTCTTCATCTTGAACCTCCTGGTGATTTCCTCGGCGTTCAAAGCTCCAGGCAAGTCCTGCTTGTTCGCCAGCACCACGACCGGCACGTTTTTTATGGATTCGTTCTTCAAGATGAGCTCAAACTCTCTCCTGGATTCCTCCAGCCGTCGCTTATCAGAGCTGTCCACCACGTACAGCAGTCCATCTGTGCCCTCCAGGAAATTGCTCCAGACCTGCCTCATTTTCTCTTGCCCTCCAACATCCCAAAACGTCAGTGTGAAATCTCTCCCAGTTTCAATCATATCCACATTAAAGCCGATGGTTGGCGTGGTCAGAAAAGTATCTTTATACCTGAGCTTGTACAACAGCGTGGATTTTCCTGCAGAATCCAGTCCCAGCATCACTATATTGGCTTGCTTCTCTCTGTGGGGTTTGGTGTTCTGCTGGCCCATTTCTGCCCTGCAGTTCTCCACTCCAGCCAGGCTGGGATATTCCCTCTCTTCCGTGAAGCCAATTTGCATCGATGTCTTTCCTCCTCTGTGAGATGAAGGACAAAAGAGGCAGGAAGGGGAAGAAGCAGCTCTGTGCTCTGCAGTCAGTAAAACCTCTGTGCAAACACACCGGGTGGTTTATCGGGTTGATAACAGGCCAGCAGCGCTCAGGAAGGTGCACCCTCCGTGCCAAGCCTGTGGGTGGGACACCATGAGTAACCTACCAATTGGTCACGGGCACAAAGGTTACTGCCTTCCAACAGGTCTTCCAAGACTTCCAGGACCAGCAGCCTGGCTATACTCCCTGATCCATGGGCTGGGGAAAGTCTGCCCTGTCTCAGTGCATCCACATCCATTTTGGAAAAGGAATTATGTATAAACACAGCCAGGGAGGAGGGGAAATCCTAAGGTTTGTCCATACTTATCAATCCATAAACTGACAAGGTGCCCTCAAAGTGCATCTTCCAGCAACAAACCAATGTCACCTTGAGTTCTGTGTGCAGTTTTGGGCACCACAATATAAAAAGATATTAAGGTATTAGAGAGAATCCAAAGGAGGCCACGAGGATGGGAAGGGTCTGGAGGGGAAGCCACAAGAGGAGCGGCTGAGGGCACTTGGTCTGTTCAGCTGGAGGAGACTGAGGTCAGACCCCACTGGGGTCTTCAACATCCTCCCAAGGGGCAGCAGAGGGGCAGTACCGATCTCTTCACTCTGTGACCAGTGACAGGACTCAAGGGAATGGCTGGAGCTGTGTCAGGGCAGGGTCAGGTTGGATCTCAGGAAAAGGCTCTTCCCCTACAGGGTGTTGGGCACTGACCAGGCTCCCCGGGGTGGTGGGCACAGCCCCAAGGCTGCCAGAGCTCCAGGAGGGTTTGGACAAGGCGCTCAGGCACAAAGTGTCATTCTTGGGGTGTCCTGTGCAGGGCCAGGAGTTGGACTTGATGACCCTGCTTGGTCCCTGCCAGCTCAGCATTCTCTGTGATTCTGTGTCAGTGGTTTCTAATCTGAGTCTCCCCAGGCCCAGGGACTCAATCAAACTGTAACAGAGCTCCTTTAAAGGCAGGCTCTGCTCCACCCGCCTGCCTCTGACCATGGCACTGCCTCCTCCTGCCAGAGCTGTGAGCTGGGGGTTCTGTTTGTATGAACAACTTTAACTGCACTTTGTATGATGATATAATGAGTAAATATAGACCTTACGAACCAGTCATCGCTGAGACTCTGCTGCCTGAAATTAAAAATCTCTGTTAGCTTCATTCTGCTCTACTCTGCTTGCCCACTGATGAAGATTTCCTTCAGTAAAGGGACAAGAGTCAGGGAAATAACCGTGTCTTGATAATTTCTTTTGCCAGCATTCTAAATAGTAAAACAAACCAAGAGGAGACAGAAAATTTAGTCTGATATTATTGAATTCCTATTAAGTCTCCATTTTTCAGACAGTAGACAGACCTACACCGGGCTGGCCCAACACATACCGAGTACTGCAGTACTAACTTGCTCTCACATCCAAGAAACCATTTGTCTTTGCTTCAGAAAATATATAATCAGCAAAAAGCTGTGAAGGTCTTGGTGGCCAAAGGAGCTGCTGACTGATAGCACAATCATTTCAATAATTACGACATTGATTGCTCACATATTACATGTTGCGTAAAATAGACCTCAGCCTTGTCAGACAAGTTATAATCTGGTATCTCTTGAAGCTAAAAGGGTTAGACCAGAACTAATTGGGGGCAACAAAATATGACAGTGATGTTCTCAGTGCTGTGCATTTTTCATAGTTAATAAGACATATAGATTACGTGGAGGACTTTTTGCAGGAGCAGGTCATGATGTATTAAATCCGGGAAGAAAGGGTTTGTGTTTCCTTATAAATAATGTATATGAACGAACTGAAAGACAGGGAGGCAACTCTGAGATGTGTAATGCAGTCAAATGAATCAGAATTCCCTGGAAAACAGCGTGCAGTTCTGAGGAAACATGGTATCTTGAGCAAGGGCAAAGCCTGGCAGGGATGGGTGGTGCTGTGACTTGAAGCTCACACAGTTCTCTGCTCTGTGTCTGCTCCAGCTGTGTTCACAGTCATTTCTTACATCAGGCCGTCACTTCATGGCAGTGATCAAGCAGAGTCTGATTTTCACCAGCTAATTAAAGTGAAGGCCAGCACAGAGCAGCTGCCCTGGGAGGGCATCGGGGGCTGGTCATTTCTAACAGTACCAGAGCCCACACGAGTTCAGTTCAGAGCAGGATCGTGTGATCCAGAGCTGCTTCCAGTGAGGATTCCCTGCATTGCTTCGGAGTTCATAACCAGTGTGAGATCAAACCACAGGGCAGGGTGTGATGCAGCTCCTGCTGCCGGGTTCTAACCCCATATCTGCTCCCGAGCATGGATGGAACATCCACCTTTGCTTTGTCCAAAGGTGTGTTTGCCGGGCCGGGCCGGGACTATCCTGTGTTTAGGGTTTGCCTGTAGGTTCGGTTGCACAACCCCGAGTCATAAACCCGGGACAGCTGATTTGGCACCAACTAATCTGCGCCCAAAGCACAACAACCCTTTTGTACACCCGGCGGTTTTGTGTAAACTCTGCAGGTCGCCGAGTTGCCCGGGCAGGTTATTCCAATCCCTAAAGTCAGCAGATGGGATGGAGGGAGTGAATCCTCACGAGGGCCATTCCAGCGGCCGAGGCAGGAGGGGGAGAAAGCTCTGCCCGGCCCTGCCCGGCCTTAGCTCGGGATTCCTGCCGGAGGGAGCCACCGGGATGCTCCGGGAGCCGGGCGGGGCAAGGCGGGGATCGGCGGGGCCGCTCCCGGCGCTCGGGGAGGCGGAAGGGGAGGCGCCGCTTCCCGGGCCCGGCAGCGACAGGAGGGACACGGTAATGGGAACGGGAATGGGAAACTGGGATGGGAGTGGGACATTGGGATGGGAGTGGGAGCGGGCCCCCCCGGGCCGCGGTGGGTGCGGTGGGTGCTCGGGGGGAGCCCGATGACCGCGGGCACCGAGCGCGGCTCCGGTGCCTGATTTTAATAAAAACCACTGAAACGGCCTTAAATCGCTGCCTGGGTTCAGCAGAGGGCGGCAGAGCCCCTCGCACCATCCCTCCCTGCTGCTCCTTAATCCATGGCACGAGAGAAGGCGCCTGGAACAGAGAACCGGGGTTGCTCGGGCGGTCAGGAGTGAGAGAAAGTCGTTGTTAAAAGTCCTTTAAAATAGTTCTTAAAGTATTGTTATATTAGAGCATCGTACACCGGCGTCTTGCAAAATTTCCCCTAGATTGGTTGTAAACCGCATGGAATCACTGGCTGGTCGGGGTTGGAAGGTCTTAAGGATCATCCAGTTCCACCCCTTGCCATGGGAGGGGACACCTTCCATAGACCAAGTTGCCCAGAGGTCCATCCAACCTGACCTTGAGGCCAAGGGACAGGAATAAATTTCCAAATAATTTCTGCTGGTAGCTTTATAAAGCAAAAGGATTTGTTTTTCTATACATCTAACATTAAGATATTTAAAAATCTTTAAACTGGACGATATCATAGTTATTGGAATTGTCAGTCTTCAGTGAATATGAGAATTTCCTGCCTTTTTCCTGCCAAGCATGTTCACACTCCGTAATTCCCTGGCTGAAGCAGAGTGTGAAAGATGGATCTAAAATCCCTGTGGAGCATGTTCAGCACATGTTGCCTCACCTTTGTTCCAAAGTTCATCGGTTTGATCTGTTGGCACAATCTCAGAGCCAGGGAGTTGTGAGCTTGGAAGAAAATGAAAGGAATTCCCTGGAAGGAGCAGTTCCTGACCTGGTGCTGCTCCTGATGTGCCTGCTGTACAACTGGAAGGGGAAAACTGCCAGCAGATAAAGCCTGGAAGTGGTGGAGAACCCACCCTGGGAAGCTGGAAGGGCTGCACCTGCACCAGGACCGGGCAGAAGGTCCAGCTCCACTCAGACCTCGCTGCTTCAACCTCCTTCCTTTGCTTTGCCCTTTTGAAATAGGAAGAGGTGGACATTTTCTGAGGGCTGTGTTTGGGGTTTCCCCTTGGATTTGCCTGTTTTCCTGCCTGTGTTTGAAGTGGTCAATGATCCTGGAGGGTGACTGCCATAAAAAATCAAAGTCCTTATGGTTTTTTTCCATTAGGCAGCCAAGAACTGATCCAGCTGTGACATGCTTTTACTTTAAGTTGGTCATCAAACCCTGATAAATGTTATTGATATAATATCAAATAATAAGCACTGATATATATATAAAACTTAAATTATTTTCTTCCACTATGTATTTTCATATTGTTCACTGAAAGCCAAGTTGGTGGATATAGAGAGAAGATTCCTGTTAGTTACTTCCTGGTTTTGAGAGGGATCAGTCCAAAAATCTTCTATTAAATACTTATTTATATAAAATTGCTTGAAATCCATTTTAAAGATGCATCTTTGGTGAATTTTAAAGAAATGTGCTCCAGATTTTTCTTTTAAAGGATGATGAATTTAAAGTCAGAAATATGAGGCAGGTGGGCTCTGGCAAATCAAATTTCCTTGGATTCCAGTGTGCTGTGTATTTGTCAAATACAAAACACTTAGAAGCCCTGTGGTGATATTTTTGAAGATAAACAGTAATTAATTGTGCTGAGAAATTGAACCTTCCCTCACCCTTACTGTGTCTGTGAGCACTTTACAGTGCAGGGTAAATATTATTACTGCAAACATCAGAAATCCTCTGGAATTCCTAAAGATGTCTAATGTATGAGCACAGCATGTGCAGTTTTAAAGAAATACAGGAAAGGTAAACAGTGGTACATGGAGGGTACAGGGTTTAAACTGAGTTTTGGGAGGATGTGTTGATTGGAATCTCTAATCCTGACACTGTAGGAATGGCTTCAGCACGGATTCCATGGGGTTTGGAAGTACCTGCTGAGGAGTTGGGGCTCCAGGCCGAGGTGTGTGTCTCAAATCCAAACATGACTTGGCTAATGGTAAAAATGGTGATGGTTTTGGTCAAAAATGGCTTTATTAAATCACTTAATTTAATTAAATGAGTTGATTTTTACCTTCTTCCTCCTTCAGAACAAGCAGCTGCTCAACCCTTAAATAGGGGATGAAATATTTTTGTGTACTTTTGCTGTCTTGGCTGATTTGCTCCAGCTCATACAAACCAGTAGGAATTCCTGTGTTTAAGAGAAATCCCACATTTTGAAGCCTCTGAACATCCACTTGCTTTGTAGCCACTGGATTTTGTTCCTTCCTGGCGGTGGAATCGAGTGGGAGAGATCGAGATCACAACATGGATCTCTGAGATCTCTGGGATCACAACATGGACCTCTGAGATCTGTGGGATCACAACATTGGCTCAGATCCATGCAGGGGGGATTTCCAAGGAGAAAGCCAGGAGGTTTCAGTCCAGGCCGTGCTCCATGCTCTGCTGGGATCCATGGAGTGCAGGATGGAACAGCTGGATCAGGGAGGCTTGGATTTGTCTTCACTTCACACCACGCTCCCTGCTGACACTTTAGAGAAGGAAAAGGTAATATTTGGATAACACTGCTCTGAATGCTACTTGTTCCTTTTTTTTCCAGCAAGAAAGATGCTTCAGGACTCGTGCAATGGATTCTGAAGGTCACCAGTGCACTTCCACAGATAGACCATGACACTGCTTCCAGTGGGTGCCACGTACAGGAGGCCCTTAAAGTGGGTTTTTGTGTTTCTCCTGGTGTTTTCCATGGTAACAATATTGTACATAACCTCTCCTTCCAACACTGTGCTTGAGAAGGTGAACCTGATGTATTTCTACGAGTATGAACCCGTTTACAAGCAGAACTACCTGTTCACGCTGCGGGAGCGCTGGAAGTGCCGGGACATCCACCCATTCCTGGTCATCCTGGTGTCTTCCCGCCCGAAGGAGGTGAAGGCCAGGCAGGCCATCAGGATAACGTGGGGCTCTCGGAGCTCCTGGTGGGGCCACCGAGTCCTGACCCTGTTCTTGCTGGGGCAGGACACCCAGAGGGGAGACAACGCTGCAGAGCTGTCGGTGGAGGACGAGAGCATCCTCTATGGAGACATCATCCGGCAGGATTTCCTGGACACCTACGACAACCTCACCCTGAAGACCATCATGGGGTTCCAATGGGTCTCCGAGTTCTGCCCCAGCACCAGGTTCCTCATGAAGACTGACAGTGATGTCTTCATCAACACCCCCAACCTGGTGAAGTTCCTGCTGCAGCAGAATTCCTCGGAGAACCTTTTCACTGGTTACCCCCTCATCAACAACTTTGCCTACAGGGGCTCTCACAAAACCAGATCCATCTCCTACCAGGAATATCCCTTCAGGCTGTACCCTCCCTACTGTGGTGGGATGGGCTATGTCCTGGATGGAAAGCTGGCCCTGAGGATTTATGAGCTGATGAGCCACGTCAAACCCGTGAAATTTGAGGATGTTTATGTTGGAATTTGCTTAAATATTCTTAAAGTCAACGTCAGTGTTCCAGAAGATGCGGAACAGTTCTTCCTGTATAAAGTTAATTTTGATGTCTGTAAGTACAGGCACCTGATTGCAGTTCATGGCCTTGCACCGAGTGAACTCATCCAGTTTTGGCAGGATTTGTCATCCAGCAGTTCCGTGACTTGCCTTTGATTCTGGATTAACAAAAAAACTTAAAACCCTGTTTGGTGTAAAAACATTTAAAGGGCAGGGAAATGCAAACCAAAAGCAGTTCTAGAGATGCCTTTGACAACACTGCAGTGGCAGCATTTCCCTGGAACACCCCAGTAGTCTTAAATAAAAATACCAGGAATTCACAAAGCACTTTTCCACGTGGGTATCCCACACACTCAGGGTACTTTGGAATGCTCAGGGTACTTTGGAATGCTCTGTCCCATCTGCCTCTGACACCTCCCCATGTGGTCAGCTACAGGGATTTCTGCCTGAATCTTCTGGAATGGATGAAAAGGAATAACGTTTATGGCAAGAAACCAGCTTTGAGGACTCTTCCCAAATTCCTGCCTGGACTGTTTTTATGGTTTTATAGCCACTCTCCATTATTTGTTCTCTGCCCAGCGTGAAGCAAAACAACCTTCTTTCTGTGTCTCACCTCTGTGACCCTTCTGAGAGTGTCACACCTGGGTATTTAAATGTATCACCTCTGTAAGGCTTCCAAGAACATTCCAAGCCTGTGGGATCTGCAGGAGCTGATGGGAAATTCTGGGAAAGTGGGGCACTTTTTGTGTGTGTCTCTACAGACATAAAATAGAATGGCTTTGGTGTCTTTGACAGTGTTCCCAGACTCCTGGAGGGCAGGTGGAGTTCACTGGTTATGAGACATCCCAAAAACACTGGGGTAATCAACCCCCATATATAAACATCTCTCTGTGTGTACTGATGCATCCCAGGAGCTTTGGAAACCACAGGGAAGATGAAAGCAGAATAATTTCTCCTGTGATTTATGTCTGCTTTTCTCAATTAGTTTCCTTCCCCCACATTTTAAAACGTGAAAAAGGAAGAACCCCCCGATATTTATATTTAAAGAAGACAAACTCTGCCCTGTGTGTAAAGACCAGTTTTTAATCACTTTATTCATATCAGCAAGGCCCAGTTTTCAGTAGTTTACACTTCTAAGAGACAACAATACAGAATTTTGCAATTGCATGAACATAATTAATCTGGACACATCCACTACACGGGGAGGAGACTACGGTGACATCCTGTCCATGGAGCAGCTCCTGTTCCCAGGGATTTTGCCTGGCAGAATTCCACAGTGTCTCCTACAGACAAACCACAAGAGGTGCAGAAACCTCCAGGACCACGGGGGGGAGGTTTCAGCAGTGCCTTCATTCCCTTGTGGTCAGGATTGAGTTTGGCTCTTTTCCAACAGCTGCACGTGGGGTTCGGGTGGGATCGGAGGACGGGTTATTCTTGTAGGTATAAAAGGGAGGTTTTGGGGACAACACTCTCTAGACAAGATGTCAGTGTTCTAAGGATGGATGGTAAGCTTGAAGCTTTTAAAAAATAAGAGGTTTTTTTTTTTTTTGTTAAATAGCTGAAGATACAGAATTGGGTAACTGAGGGAAGGATGCTCTTGTATTTCCAGAAACAGGTACAACTACAGCTGTGCCACGGGTTTAGGATCTGGGGTTTGATTGTTCTCTGGGCAGATCCTGAGAGCTCTGTGAGAAATATTTGCCTCGTTCTATGATTGTTCTTACATCTCAGAACCCAAACCCCTCTGTTTTTTAGAAGCCTGCCGTGTTACGTGTTCAGAAATAAATTATTTGCCACAAAAACACTGATACTACAGCACTGTTTTTATTGCTTCCCCCCCCAAAAAAAAATGTAATTATGACTCTGCAGGCTTCAGAAAATAGATAAAGCAGAGAGTGGTCCTGGTGAGGGAGAAAGGAGGGTCACAGAGGACCAGAAACACACCCATCACCTGCCAGTATTTGGGGTTTCTGTGCCCCAAGTGCTGACACTGCTCAACAAACAAAGGTTTGTACACAGTGATCAGTTTGAAATTAATTGTCACCTACAGTGACAGCAACTCTGCAACGAATCCCACTGGAAAATGAGTCCTGGTTTTCTGAAAAACCCCTCCTTTCCAAATCTGATTTGTGTTTGAGTCTGACCTTATTATTGCTTAAAAGGCTGGAAAATTCCTAACTGTAAAATTCCTAACTAAGCTCCTGTTTCTGCTTAAAGCCGTGATTAGGGAAGTTTTTAGCATGAGCAGCCATGCAAGAGGTGAAAAACCTTCAGACCATGAGCTAATCTAAGAATTGAAGTCAGAGGTGGGCCCAAATTTTATTGCATCTGCCTAAAATATTGTATTAAAAATGCCTAAAATTTTTCCAGATCCTAAGGGTTGGTTTTCTTTTCTCATGCAGTAAGTGGTTTAAAAGCTGTAGTAAATCAGAATTCCAAGTACTTGTGATTTTATAGGAAAATTGGGGTTTCTGACTTGAAAAGCCTAATGGTAATAATCCATTGGGCAAAGATTTTTGGGAATTGCTGCTGGATGGGGAGCAAAGGGGGGTTCTGATGTGGAATTCCCTGCCTGGATGTTACTCCAGAGGAGTTAAAATGCTGAAATGCTTTGTGTGCATTTGGAACAAACAAATTCCAAATAAACCAGGCAGGGGCAGCATTCCCTGTGATCAGTATTCCCAGGACATTTGGCATATTTTCCAAAGTTTTGCCTTATGTTTCCCAGTCCCTGCTAAAGCATTTCAATGCAAGTAACTCACAGATGCCTGGATGCACAGCAAACAATGGAATTTTATCAGGTTTCTGTCAAATTTAAACTAAAACCTGAGTGAAGGATGTGCCACTGAGTTCCTGATCCGGCTCCATCTGTTTCCTTAGGGATGCTGAAGGAGTGTGGAGCTCCATATTTCCCAAATTTCCCTTTGTGTCCAAGCAGCCTGTTCCACTCTGGTCCACTTATGAAGTGTTGACAGTTTGCCCAAGGCAGAGGTGGCAGGGACAGGGATCCCAAGTTTTGGCAGGACAGGGATCTCATTCCTCCCTGTGAGGGTGGGGAGGCCCTGGCACAGGTTGCCCAGAGAAGCTGTGGCTGCCCCTGGATCCCTGGAAGTGTCCAAGGCCAGGCTGGACAACCTGGGACAGTGGAAGGTGTCCCTGCCCATGGCAGGGGTGGAACTGGATGGGCTTTAAGGTCCTTTCCAGCCCAAACCATTCCATGATCCAGGGATTTAATTAGAAACATAATATGGTTCTCTGTTTCAAGTATAAACCCATAAAATAATACCTTATACAGCCAGGTAGGAATTGTTCTGTGTTGGAAATTAAGCTTCAATTTACAGGTTCAAAGTAATTTCTATATATCTCTAAGAACCTGATGTTTCTTTTAATCTATTTTAAAAGAGGGAGTTCTTTTAATTTTTGGGAAGAAAACCCCACATTATGTTGAGATGATTAAAGAATTATGAGGCCTTGGATTTTCAGGATGGTTATTTTTAGGTTCAGACTTTGCAGAACTGACTTTTGAGGAGGAATTTTGTTCACTGGGAGAAGGGGCAGGTGCAGCTCATTGCAGGAAACACCAGCACTGAGGGATTTGGGAATTGGTGCCTGGATGGTGTGTTGGCTGTTTGGTCCCACACACTTTGACAGACATTTGAGGAAAAGGAGGTGGGTGCTTTAAAAATCCACATTTTGAAAGCTGTTGGGAGCATTCACAGGCACTTAGCCCAGCAATTTGCCAAAATTGTGTATTTTGGAGATTATAACAGCATTTCCCCCAACCTGTGGAGCTTCTGCTGAAAGAAGTTACGTGGCTATTTAAGCATTTCATAACCCAGAAAGGAGTGAAGGACAAACTGTTATCTCAGGAATTGCTCCTGAGCCTCTTATTTATGGTTCTAGAAAGGCTTCAGCTGCATCCATTTGCTTACCAGAGCACCCAGACCATCCTGGAGAACTGGAGACACCTGGAACTTTTGAGTTACCTAAGGGAAAACTCTGAAACAGCTGCTTCCCTAAACCTTGTCTGGTCAGCACCACAGAAATAAAACTAATTAAACTTCAACTCAGTAGTAACTCTTTTTTTTTTTTTTGCTGAGTCTTCAGGTTTAGAAAGGTCATTTATGAATATATGGAGCACAGCAAGGGGCAGCAGCTCCAGGCTCTGCAGTTGCCAAATTCCAGCAGAACATTCTCAACTGTAAACTTGGAATTTTGTACAGAGGCCTAAAAACCTACTTTGGGAAAGGAAAGGCTGGTAAGTTTGTTGGGTTTTTTTCTGTAGTATAATCACTCACTAAATGTTTCTCTGTGTAAAACAAGTATCAGCTACATTAGCAATATATCCATATTATTTAAAGCAGGGCTGTCCTGCATCCTGAGAGGCAGCTGGACACAAAATCCCTTATTTTCAGGCCGTGGCGTTGGTGTTTCTGCAGCAAACACTGTTCAGGCTGGTGCAGCACTTCAGTTCTAACTCCTGGATTCGGAAACCTTCCTAATATTTTACTTTTACCTCTGTAAATGGTTTAACTGTGTAAGAACAGCAGCAGCACCCACAGTCAGTGGACAGTCCATGATGCTGGACGGCATTTGCCTTATTTATATTAATCTAGACAATCTATCAGTAAAACTGGCTCATTCGTGTCAAATTGGGTATTTTTAGACATTTTAGGAGTACAGGTGGTGCCACCATCACAGTGCCACCCGTGCCACCCCTCCCTGTGGGATGAGATCCCTGTGCCTGGTGCTGGATGGTGCAACAGAAGAAGGAGTGGGATCGGTTTGGTGTGAAATAAAACGGTGTCTCCTGCCAGCCCTGAGGTGAGCAACGAATTCCTGACTCCAGCTTGGGAAACAAGGGGGACTTTAAATCCCTCCCCTTTGCCACACGGGCTGAGAGAGCCGCTGAGGAATTGGAGGGCATGCTGCGGAGTTCCCATTCCCAGGGCAGGCTCAGACCACTAGACGGAGCCACAGCGCCACCAACCCCAGCCCCGGAGGGACAAGCAGGGAAAGTCCCAGCCCTTCCAGGAATTCTAGGAAGGATCAGCCTGTCTGAACCCCTCCCAGTGTATAATCAGAGTGGTGAACTCCATGGCAATCCATGATCCCAATCCTGATCACTGAACATTAAAATGTCCCACGTGAGTTAACGGGGAGCTTGTGACATCCCTGGGAACAGCCCCAATTCCTTAAGCACCGGACCAGCTGAACTAATGAACAAGGTACATTTTGTCACATTGGACCACAGGGAAGATGCTCTTTGGCAGCAACTCAATCCCTCAGTTCTGTGCCACGGGAGGCTCTTCCCAAGGGAACAGATGTCACCAACGGAGCCACTCGGGCTCGGGCTACAAAAAACTTCCATGGCAAGAGGAGCTCCCAGCTGTGTTCTGGCCACTGCCACCAAAAGGCAGCTCTTTTTTTTGGAGAGGTGCCCAGGCAGGAGAGCAGCAGGGAGGAACCCCTTCTGCCACGGCGGATATTTCTGGCTACAGCACCTGGCAACCCTTCCCAGCTGGAGGATGGAGCGTTAAGGCAGTGGGAGAACCCTGGATTGTTCAGCTTGCATCAGCAAAAGGTACATTACTCAACCTTGTCGTCCCACAGCTGTGTCACGACAGAATTTGGCACAAATCAGCAAAATTCTACATGTCTGGGTTTGGATGAAAAGCTTTGCAGGCTGGCAGCAGGGAGCACAGGCAGGCACAGAGCACAGAGGTGGAAGAGCACACAAAGCCTCTCACCTCCCCCAGGCCTTCAGCTTCACACCTAAAGCAGCTGAAACTCGTTTTTTAAAAGTAATAAAAGCCAAAATCACCAGCTCAACAGAGATGATGGGCCTGGATGGCCAGGACAGTGCAGAGGGAGGGGGAGAGGAGGCTGCAGAGGAAGCTGAAGGTGCTCCAGCAGCTCTTGCTGCAGCTGCAGACACTCGAAGGCTAGAGCAGGGCTGATTGGTGCCTGCCTGGAGGGGCTGGGAGTGACAGAGGGAATGATCCTGGAATAAACATCCAGGCAAACCCCTTCTGTACTGCACTGCACTGTTTTCCTAAATCCTGTGAGCAGGGCTTGCTTCCAGAGTGCTCCCACTGCTCCTCATGGCTGGGAATTCCTGCCACCTTCTCTTCCTGTCTGTCACGAGTGCTGGAGCACAGCCAGTGAGCCAAGCTCTGGAGAAGGTCATGGATCCCTCAGGGATGCTCAGGAAAAGGTCACAGATCCCTCAGGGATTCTCACTCACCTCGGGAGTGGGAGCTGCAGGAGGCTCAGTGCAGCCAGCAGCTTTCACTCCAGTGCTTTTAATCTACTATGTTTTTTTGGGAGCTGACCATCATTCCAGTTCCAACTCCCCCAGTTCCCGTGAAGGTGATGCCTCTGCTACACAAACATCCCTCTCCTTTGGAGCTGCTGGGTCAGATTCTCCTTCTCCCTGGGCAGCTCCCCAGGCTGTGTCCTCCAAAGGAGAGCTGGTGCAACGGAACATCTCCTGTGAAGGACACAGGAAAGGCTCTGCCTGGAGCTCTGATACTGCTGCTGTGCCATTCCTGGCTCCAGGACTGAGCACTCCCAGGGAAATACCACACAAGGTTTGCATTTCCCAGCCTTCTGACCTCAAACACCTTCTCAAAGTAAAACAACTGAAGTGCTCTGCAGTTTTTAACGTTTCCTGGGAGCTGCTCAATTGAACTGCCAAGCTGCATTGCCAAGTCACTGCATGTACTTCTCAAGGGATTAAAAAAGTCGGGAGCCTCTCATCCTCCAGGGAAAGAGCAGTGCTGGACACTTCCCTCTCCTGCTTTTCACTTTTCAGAGTCAAAGGGCTCCACTTGGAGTCTGGGATGAGCAGAGGCTGCCAAGGGATCCCCTACACGTTTTGGACAGCACTGGTAAAGGCAACAGATCCAATTAAGAGCTGTGATTATCCCCAACAAATTAAAGGAGGGAGGTCCCTTGGGGAAGAGGTAACCTAGGAACAAAACTGAAAAGACTAAGATAGGAATTCCCTCTCGAGCAGGATTTTGTGCTCTTTGATTTTCTCCTTGAGAGACCCAGACCTGCTCAGCACCCAAGAACAGGCAATGCCAGTTAATGCAGCAGATCTCTGATTCCCCTCCAGACCCAAACACCAACAACCTCCAGCGCCCTGAACCTTGAGCAGATGGTCCAGGACCACGTTTTGCAGGGAGATTCCAAGGATTATTACAATTCTCCAGCCTGGTCCGTTCATCTCATACACCCTGTCCCTCAGCAGTTGTTACCACGTGCAGAACAAACTCACACTGTCCTCCTTCAAACTTACAGCAGCCACAGGTTCCAAAACACAATTAAATACTGAAAGTTAGATCTAAGCAGGCTTTTCTCTAGATTTAACACAAGCTTTCATCTCTACAGTGCAACGATGCTGCCTGGCATTTGTACATTATCCCAAAACACGGCTGTGCCCCGGGGTTAACACCATGAATCCATCTGCAGTTGGTACCAGGAATAACCATGTGAGCAGCCCTGACTCAGGCAGCTCTGAGGAACCCCCTGCTCTGAGGAGTTTTCCAAAAGTCACTAATGAAATTAATTTTACCTTGCATTGCTTTCCAAGTCCATGCCAACAAAATAAGGTCAGGGTGATCCTTGGTGGAGGACAGACCCTCTGCTCTCACAGCTGAGCTGTTTTCTCACACAGAAGGTGTCAGACCTCAGAGTATTTTGCTGAAGTTTACCATGAGTTGGTTTGGATACAACATGGCCTAGAATTGTTATAGAGTAATGCACAGCCTGAATAAACATGTGGCTTCAGGTAATTCAGTATCTCTACCTACTCACATGCTCGGCAGGGATTTGTTGAAGGGGGGTGAGGTTAAATGAAGCGAGAGAGCCAAGAGTGTGGCAGCAGGGGGAGAGTTGGCTCCTCTTCCTCCTTCATATAAGAGGCCAATAATCAGAAACCTTTTCCTATTCAGCCTTATCACTGTGGGTTAAAGGGATGAGGAACTTGAGCAGTCCCAGCTATGGGGGAAAAGCAGCAGCACTGCCCTGACCCTGCCGTGCACCTGGACCGACCTTGGAGACGGGAGGGGAGGAATCCAACGGGAAGTCTGCACAGGATTCGTAAAGAAAATGGTGCAATGGAAGGTTCCAGTCAGTTTTGGAGGAGCAGCAGCAAGGTCACCGGAGGCAGGGACACGTGGACAAACTGAATTCCTGTCATTGCTCAGCATGGATTTGTTGTATTGCTCCTGTTGTCAAGCACAGAACAAAGAGCAGAGGCGTCCGCTCCTCCCGCGGGGAATCGGAGCGGCTTTTACTCGAGCTTCCTACTGTGTTTGTGCCGAGTTCAGAGGGAGCCTCTGCTCACTGCTGCTCTTCTGCTTTGCTGCTACTCCTGAACTTCACCACCATGACTGTGATGTTGTCGGGGCACCCTCTGTAGAAGGACTGGAGGACGATGCTCTTGGCCCCGAAGTGCGGCTCGTCCAGGCGCTCCTTGATGAACCTCACGGCCTCCTCGTTGCTGAAGGCGTCCCACAGCCCGTCAGAGGCCAGGATCATGAACTCTGGCTGCAGTTTGTCCAGGTCAAAGCTGAGGATGTCGGGATCGGGGATCACAACGTTCAGGTTCTTCAGGGGGTAGTCTCCCAGGGAGCGGGACATGGCCAGGATCCCCTGCACGCGCCACGAGCCGTTGAAGCTGATGAAACCACCTGCAGAGAGACACCAGCACTTAGAGCAGCTCTTTGAAACCTTAAAAGCATTTCTCTGGTTCATGCCAGACCCAGCCTAAACCCCATCCTGAGGGATACAGGGGTTACAGAGCTCAACATGCAGGAGATGCCTTCAGCACATCTCGGAGTGCTGAGCCGGATTGCAAGAGCTGAAGCAGAGGAATCAGCAGTGGATCTGCCTTCAAACAAAGCAGCTCCCCCAGAGAGACCCCCAGCTCATGGAACAGCACAGGAATTCCTGTTCTACACAGCTCAGTGCTCAGGAAAACTCCCGGTGATGCGCAGAGGAAAACAGCAAAACAAATCTTTCCATTCCTGTCTGTGAACACCTCTTCCTGTGTGGGTCACGTTTCCCATTTCACATCCCTGAAGGAGACAGCACTGAGAACACCCTGCAGTGGGACACACGTCTGCCTTCAAGGCACAAAGCAAAGAAAACAAGTGCAAAAACATTTACAGGCTCTTCCCAATCTGGCTCTGTTAAACAGGACCAAAATTCTGTCGGGGACAAACCGACGGCAAAACTCGACTTCGAGTTAGGAAAATGCACCGTGGGCCCTGACTGGTTTTGCCATCACCAGGATTTAAGGATCTGGTTGAATCTCTTTTCTTTAGGGCTGGCTTGGAGGGAGGTCTGTTCTGCACTGCACTTGCTGGCTCTGCCACAGCCACACCTGGCTGCTCCACGGTGCCAGTGTGCCAGGAACAGGAATCAGGCAGCACTCAAGGTCACCCAGGAGACTTGTGGCACCTCCAATTCCTGTGCATCCATCTGCACACCAACAGCTGTTCCATCACAGTGTTCCTGTCATCCTAACGGGAAGGAGAAGTCACTCGAGGACAAACAATTTGCAAACAAGGAACATTAAATGTAGGACAGGATTTTCTATCTGCAAACTGTCTGCTCTGGTGTTCTTACAAATGTCTTTGTTCTTCCTTCAGCCTGGGTGTTATTTGTCACCTGTCTCCTAAATCTTCTCATAGCATTCCCATTCCTGGCTGGCTGATCTTATCTGTAAATTCCTTCTGCTTTCAGGTGAAACTATTTCATTTAAGGATTCATTGTTGCCTAAAGCTTGAAACTTGATCTGTGTTAAAACCAGCAGAAACAAAGTTCTTTAAATGGGTGTTCTTCTGAACATTCCTCTGGAGCCTCCATGAGGAAGATGTTTCCTTCCATAGTCCAAAGAATTTGGGAGCATCCTCTTTGGATCCACAGCCATGCAAACCTTACTCCACACTTACTCCAGGCTTTGCAGGTCCTATGTGGACAAAGAGACTTTTGGTGCCATTCTCAGGTGGCACCTGGAACTGCCCGTGGCACAAGTGGTTTCCTCAAGTGTCTTTGGCACTTCCAATATTTTCTTTTGTAAAGGAATCCCAATCAAATCCATAGAAATGCTTGGGAAAAGCAAACACTGCAGTGCTGGCTGTGCCTGGAGAAAAAGGCATTAAAGGAACTGAGGCTTCTTGGCAACAGCACAAATGTTTTCCCTGTGAACGAGGGCTGAGCTCACAGGATTATTCTCAAGGTGAATAACTTGAATTTCTGTCAGTGACAGTCACCTTGTGCTTCCTCCCAAGCCAAACCCAGGCTGTTCCAAGGCCATTCTCCTACACCAACAGGGCAATGTGAAGCTGGAAAATGCCAGTGAAACCTGGTGATGTGGTTATTGTCACCTCCTCCAGTTCCTCCCAGCAGGGATCTGGATGCTGGGAAAAGCCAGGTGCCTTTTGTCACAGGAGCAGATAATTCAGCTGGGGCACTTTGCTTCAATTTTACACTTAGTGGATGGAAAAAAAGGGATGTTCCAGAACGTAAAAGTACCTGGCAGTGGAATAAAAAGTGGATTGTATGTTTTTAACAGCACTCTGAGGCCATAGCAGTGATGAGGTAACAGAGGAGGGAATTCATTAAGTCACAGGTCTAGAGAGAATATTTCTTGTCCTAACATTTACCTGCCCATTAAAATAATTTCTTCCCGAGTTGGAAGTTCCTGCAAAAATCCAGGTTCATTTTACCTGCTGCTGTGTTATAAAGCCTCATTTTCAGACAAATCAAATAATCAGATTATTTTTTTCTCCTCAGTGAATTCCTCCTGGGCTTGGCTGAGAGGGAAGTGATTTTATAGATAAATTTTATGAATACATCCCCCAAATACAAAAGGGGAAGCAAAGAGAGACCAAGATTTTTCTATTCCTTCTTCTCAGGACTTGTATGGTTTTCCTTCCTTCCCCTGGGGGGAGCACACGTGGCCTTGGCTCCATCATAGTGATGACCTGTGGGTTTTAAGTATGTTTTGTGCTCATGGAAAATCTTGTTATTTCCATTTTACAGCCAGAGGAAGGCTTGGAGGCAGAGAGGCCCTGCCCCTCTGGGGGCAATGCTCAGGGTGGGGTTAACACAAACCAGAGCAACTCCTTTCCTTCACCAAGTAATTTGCTGCTGCTGTGGGAGCCAAAGCAGAAATGGGTTCAAAAAGACTTTGACAAATTCCTGGAGAATTGGCCATTAAACTTGATGATCCCAATGTAATTTCTAGCCCAGGAGGTGGCTGAACTGACGAGTGATGAAAGCGAGGAAGATTTATTGCAGAAAGGCTCCTGTTTGTTCCATCCTTTCCCTCTACTCCTGCCACAATTTCCATGTTTGTGCTCATTAGATGGGAAGAAAAAATAGCTTTGATGAATTAGGTTCATGCTCTGCTTATTTTGGAGACTAAAGCTGGCTCAGGCTCAGACCCAGCCAGGCTGTGGGCAGGGTTGGGGTGAAGCAGCTGCTGCTCCTGGTTGTTCACTGCTCCCTGCAGAGATCCCAAGGGATGGGATGGTCCATGGGCTGATGTTGGTCTTTCTAACCCAACACCAGCTTGTTAAGGAGTGGATCATCTGCTGCCATCTCTGTCTGCACTGTGATATCCCACTGGAAGTGAGAGATTTGCTCTGCTGATCCCTCAGTCGGGCACTTCCCAGCCTCTCTCAGGGAAAAAACTGTATTTTATCGGCAGGACAAAAAAGATGGACTTTCACCCCAAAGCCAAACCAACTCACCAGCTCTCTTAATCCTCTTCCTCTCCTTCAGCTGGTAGGGCTTGTGGTCGTGGGACAGGGGGATGGCATTCCCATCCTTGTCACACAGGACTCCTCGGGAATCCCCCACGTTGGCCACGGTGAGCTCCTTGTCGGACAAGAGCGCGATCAGACACGTCGTACCTGGGAGAGCAGAGGGAGTGGGGAGCAGAGCAAACACACAGGGGGGGTGTGTACACACAGAGATGTGAGTTATTAGCTGGGAAATGTTCTTCCTGCCACAGAATCCCCGAATCACTGAGATTGGGAAAGCCCTCCAAGAGCAGCAAGTCCAAGCTGGTGACAATCCCGGCTTGTCACCCAGCCCAGAGCTCTGATCCACACTCAGAGAGTGGGAGGAGTGTTTCCCATCTCCATCCTGGAACTGGGCCTTTCCTAATGGCCAAGGAAAGTAATTAAAGCACAAATTAGCCCCAGAGCCCCCTGGCTGCTCCCAAGAACTGAACCTGCAGCTCTGGGATAACCCAGAGCTTCCCCCCCCTTGTCCCCTCCACAGCTGAGGTCACTTCTTTATGGTTTTACTGAAAAAAAAAAAGGAAAAGATTGGACATTTTTAATTACTTTAGCCTCTAAATACACAGCAAATGTAATTAGTCATTGATCACTGTATCCAACAGGTGTTTTTTGGCTCACATGGCAGGAAATCATTGGAAGAATGGGGTGTTTTTCAAGTATGAACATTATAGTTTGTATTTTCCTCGTTTAATTGATAGAGTGGGATGGATATTGAACACAGCAGACCTTATTAAGACCATGACTTTTCTATATTTTCCCTCCAGCTACTAGGAGCTGCATTTATAAAAACTCCAGCTATTACAAATATTCCTTGCACGGGCTTTGGACCAGACAGCACCATTTCATCCATGCCCCAGAATCCAAAGATGGAAAGGAAGTTTTTAGACACACAGGTAAAAAGGGAACAAAGATTAAAAGGGAATTTTAGCACTGATGGCACAGTTACAAAAGGCACTCTGGTATCTCTCAACAGTAAATCAAATTAACTTAATGCTGTGCTCTTTTTCTTTTAGGCAGACCAGAGAAGCACAGGGTTGAGTTTTCACCTCTGTTATTAATTTACAAGTGATTATTCATTGATAAAAAGGTTTATCACAGCTCTGGGAGAAGCCTGCCCAATCTTGGGGATGAAACTCCAGCACCAGCACTGGGACAGAGCAGGGCTTCAGCCTGTGCTCTGTGGCCTGAAAACCAATTTCTCGTGGCTGCTGCTTGTTGCATCTCTGCCCAAAACACAGTTACAAGTTCTGCTTTGCTGTTCCCATGTCAGTAGCTAAATATCCCATGACTGGTATAAATAAAATAGCCAGTAATAAACAAATTGTGCCCAGATGCCCTGTGTCCCCAGGGTTTATTTTTGACTGCCCTGCACAGCCCTAAACTAGAGCTATTTTTTCACAAGGCAGGCACAGATAAATATATATATTTATTAGTAATTTTTTTGCCATGGATGGACACATTGTAGACCTGTATGGACATAGTTTCTCATTTGTTGGTAATGGCTCACTGCTGACAGGACACAGAGAGGAACCTGCCCACCAGGATCCCCTCAGGAACCCAAAAACTGAGTGTCCTGCTCCAGAATTATCTCCTCTGAAGCCTCCAGGATTTGGCCCTGAGGGCGTGAAGGCTGTGCCAAGAGGGGCAATAAGAGAATTACAGCAACAAACAGCACCTCCCTTGCTTTTATTTATGGAACTTTCCCTGACAAACATCCCAGCAGCCTCGGGCTGCCCTCCTGCATCCTGGAGGGCTGGGACCTGCCCTGGCTGGGCAGAGATTCCCAGAATCCACCGGGTTGGAAAAGAAATCAGCAACTTCAGGGAGAGAAAGAACAGCTGCCTTAGGAGTTTGGGTGGGAAAAAAAACCTGAGAGATGTAAAACTGAGTCCTGCTGGAGCCAAAACAGCCCCAGGAGGACCCCGGGGTGCTGCAGGACAGGGAGGCTCCAGGATCCACCACCCAAGGTCAGAGCTTTACCCGCCCAACACTTCCATGTCTAAATTCCTGGATTCTCCTGCATCCCAGCCCACCCTCCTGCTCTGCACCCCCCCAGAGTGTATTTTTCCCTCAGGGAGCAACAACATCATGTTTCCTACCGAGAAAAACTGCGAATAACCCTGTGCAGCCCCCGTGCTCAGGAAGCGAAATGCTTCCCAAATAGAGCCATTATGAGCACAATTTATATAAAAATGATAACACTGAACACAGTCTTCTCGGTTATATGATCTGTGTGGATGAGGGAGAAGGAGGCTCTGAGGCAGAGGGTGATTTGCAAGGTGATTTAGGAAGGATCAGCTCTCTCCAGCTCCCTGATGGATGGCTGGGATATCCTTCCATCCCCCACCTGCCCTGAGAAAGCAAAACTCATTTTGCTTTGTTTTCCTTCCCATCTATTTTTATTTCAGTCGTTTAACCTTGTGTGGAGCGAGGGAAACACCGAGCCCTTGTCAGCAGCCTCAGATTTAATGCAATTGCCCGACGGAAAATTCCCAGCAGAAAAGGGCCTGGAATTGAGAACACATGTTGGATGAGTCCCTTGGGGTGGCAGCCTCAACAACGCCCTGCCCAGCCCTCTGCAAAGGAAAGCAGCTGAAAAGTTCAACCCTGGACTAGACTGGCTGTGGAGATGCTGTTATTTTGTAAGTCAGGTAAAATTATTGGTGTATTTTAGTACTTTAGCATCAGAAAAGGCACTTGGTAGAAGTCCAAGTAGCAGTTTGTGGATAATTGTTTCAGAAGGGGAGAAAACACCTGATTAATACATTAATTATATTCATATAATATTATATATAATTTTATATATAAAATATATTTAAAATATATTTTATATATAATAGGGAATATAATTAAATATGTTATAATTAACACATCAATTATATTCATATAATATTATATCTATAATGTATAGGAATATACTTTATATACTAGAATATATTTTATATGCATTATATATAATACATATATAATACATTATACATAATACATATATATAATATATAATACATATGTATTATATATAATACATGTAATACAATATATATTATATATAATATAATATATTAATACATATTAATATTTAATATATAATATATTATATAATATACATTATATAATATATATTATGCATAATATATATTATATATGATATATGATATATTATATATTATTATATATAATATATATTAACTACAATATATAACATGTATATATTTTATATATATTTTCTATATTGTATATAAAATATACATTCCTCTTTCTGGCTCTTCTCTTCCTCCTTTATGACTGTTGTTTTTAATCATATTTAGGGCATCACTTTATTTCCTGCTCTTATAAACCCTCCTAAAAACTTATATAAGGATTTTCAGTCATTTTTCAGGCCCAGGCCATTTCACTTCCAGCACTATTCCATGTTCCTGCAGGATCATTGTCCCTGCACAGTTGTGGGGTTACAGATGTCAGCAGGGCGAGCCCAAGCTCTGCCTCCCTGGGAACAGTTTTAGCCAAGGCTGGGAGAGAAACATTCCCAAAACTCCTTGTCAGGACAAGGATTTAAACACACCTGGTGAGTTATTACTACTGGAAGTGTATTCCCATATTTCCCCAAAGGACCAAACAGAGCCTCAAAGCACAACCCAAGAATGACTCTGGATCAGTATTTTTTTTTTTAATTTTAAGGAAAGATATAAATCCAGCAGATTTATTCTTCATTTTTAACGGGTTGCTCTGACAATGACCCACAGCATCCCAGCACAGGTAACTTATTTATCCTCACAGCAATGGAGCATAATGATAAATTCCCTGTTAAAGCTCTTTGCAGAGAGAAAAAACCCCATTTTTCCCTAACAAAGCATTTATTATCCCCGTTATTTATGATTTCTGCTGCAATTTTCCTGCTTTAATGTTCTCATGTTCTCCTTGTAAGCATTTTCTCTGGGGGGAAAACACCTCCTTCCTGCAGTGGCAGAAAGGGAGCAGTGTCCTGGGAAAAGGGGCATCCCAGGGAAGGCCGAGCTCAACCCCCCGCCTCACCCACAGCTGCACCCAGCAAACATCAGCTCAGAAAACACATTTTTGGGCTGACACCTGGCTCTGGATGCAGCTCCTAAATATCAATATCTTCCCTGACTGCCTGACAGCAGGGAAAACTGGAATTCATCTCTTTTGTCGGGCAATAATGAAACTCAATTTCTACAGGACTCTGAGGGGAGAGGGACCATCCATTACGGAAAAACCAATTGCTCACAGGACAAAACCACCTCTGGAATCTCCCAGCAGGTTTGAGCTCCCTGCTAAAATGCCAAAAATTGCCTTTAAATGCCCAAACTTTGCGTTTTTCCACCCCGGATGTTTGGAGGAGCCACAAATCAAAGGAATAGGATTAAGGGGCCGACAAAGCATCGGCGGGAGAAAATATTCCTGCACAAAATTACCTCGGCCTCAGTCAAGAATGCCACTTTTTAAACGAAGGGATTTAAAGATTATGAGAGGATTTGTATCCATCTGTCACTTTTGGCCTCCTTTCATTTTGTAAAGCTTCCTTAGTCAAACCCCAAATCTTGCCAGCGTTGGCTGTTTTCAGACGGATTCGTTTTATTTGGGTGCTCCGAGGGATTGATTTCCTGAAGGGAAAAGATTCCCAAAGAGGCACTGGGATGTTGAGCCCACGGAAGCTGAGTTTTATTAATATTGAATCTCGTCAGAAAGGCCAAATCAACCTGCAAAATTGTGCCAAAGCCCAAGGCATTTTAGGGCAGTTCTGTTCGATCCCGGGCAAATGGATGCAACTGGATTCTACCCCCTTTGGGAGACACTCCTGGGAGAATGGAGTGAGCTGGGGGTGCAAACTCTTGGAAAATGGCCCTTCCAAGAGGGATGGGAAAGGTTTCCTGGATGGAAAAGGTGTGGAAATGCTCCTGTACATGCAGCTACTGACCCCTGGATCACCTTAAACATCTCCCTTTCCAGTTCCCCCAGCTGACGTGTGGCAGAATTCCACGTGATTACTGAAATGAAACCCTTGACAACACACTCCAGAGTGGGTTTGGTTGATCCCTCAACTAATTCCCTGTCACCACAATCACTTCATTTTCCCAATTTGGATTTTGAAAGATTGTTTCTTTTGTTTTTCCTGTCCCACCAGCAGCTGGAGTTTCTCCCTGAGTTGATTTTGGTGTGGAAAAAGGCCAATAAAAGGAAGATGCCCCCACCAAGAGCTGACTGGTTGGAGCACCTGGGATCACCCACAGCTGCTCAGTTCTATTTAACTGCCCATTTTCTGTGCTTTGCTCACAATCACATCTTGTTTCAAGAGCAGGGAGCACCATTTCTGCCTTTCTAGTAAACAAGTGCCATGATTAGGATGATGACAGGGCTCCCTCTCACCGTGTTTTCATCTCTAGAGGTGTCTCCACCTGACTGGGAAGCTGAAATTTGGGGGGTTTTATTTACAGCTCTGCTGTCTCTCCCTTCGGAATGTGTGTAAATGATGGGACTTTCCTAAACCAGTTATTTCTGTGGCTTCTCATTTGCACCTGATTGTTTTATTGCATGACAGAAATCCCCAGATATGGGTTTCAAGCAGTTTTAATCTTAATTTTTGCTGTACATAGTTTTCCATAGAGGAAAAAGCTTTTTTTCCTTCTAACAGGAGTCAGTGATTTCCTCCATTTCATTTTCTCCTTCCTAACAAAATCCCATCCATCAAAATATCTGGAGAGCTGGAGTGACCAAACCAGGGGACAAGATTTACACGACTCACCGGACTGGGAAATTCTGCGTGAAAAGACATAAAGAGAAGCAACAACTTTGGAAGCTGATTTTTTTATGCATCATTAAAAACAGGCCGTGTGTGATTAAGGAGATATTCTGCACCCTCATTTTAACTCTTGATTTTGAGAACTTGTGTGACTGAGCTCCTTCTGTCTGCAAAGGCAGCACCCGGGGCTCCAGAGCACCTCAGATCACAGAAGTTGAGGGAACCAGCCTTATTTATTGGGTTAATGAGGGGATATCATCAATAAAGAGACAGAGCTTTGTAATTACTTGACTCCAGCAGAGCTCCCAGCCCTGTGAGCACCCTGTGAGCTCCATCTGCAAAGGGCATTTGGAGCTGCTCGAGCGCCCTCGAGATCAAAGGAGGTCCAAGAGAATCCCACTGGTGAGTGGGAGGCTGAGGAGGAGCCTGAACAAAGCTGATAAGTAGTTGGAGCATCTTAAGCACTTCAGTGTGAGTAGAAATCATAGAATAAAGTACCAGCAGCTTGGCAGGGCTGGGTCTGCCAGAGCTGGGATTGACAAGGGACTCAGATGGTGGCAACTTTATCAGGGTGCAGAAACCAACTCAGAGGGACCCACAGGGCAGTGTCTGCAAAAACCATCTAAGGAGGGTGAAAAACCATCTAAACAGGGTGAAAAACCCAGTTATGAGTTCAAGGCTCCTACCTAAAGCAGCTGGAAGGAAAACCTGGAGCCGAGCTCAGCACAGTTCCCCAAGGGCACCAGGGAAGGGATGGAGCAAGGAAGTGCCACCAGGGATAAGAAAGAACCCCAAAGTGGGGTCATACTAAGTATAAACCCTCTTTTTGTACTACAAGGCTGCCTGAGGCTGGTGGTTGGTGGGGCTGTGGATGAAAGGAGACGGTGAGTTCCAGCCCTCAGCCATGAGTGGAGAACAAAGAACAGGATCTTTCAGATCTCCATACACACCTCCAGCCCAACTCCTTGCCAGGAATATTAATTCAGCAGTAAAATCATGAACTGCTCTGTCTGCTTGATTCTTTCTTTGCAAGGTTGCAAGTTAATAACTTACTGAAACACTAAGAAACTCGGTAAAATTCAGGGCATACAGCATTTATTGGGGGCTATTTTGGAAAATCAGTGAAAAGCATCGAGTGTGTTTTTTCCTTGTAACTGTAAAGGACTTCCTGCATCAGGACAACTCTGAAGGATCTAAAAGCTGGAAGAGATTTCTACCTACTAGAGAACAACATGCTAGTAAAAATGAAATATCAAAGCTGAAACCCCCTGGAACTGCACTGTTAAAATGCCTCCAAACCACACAAACTACCTGGGTTTTACTGTCCACGTGCATCGTGGACATTTAAAATCAGGTTCTGGGACCAGCCAGCACACTCTGAGCTGGGAAAGCCCAAAAATAAGTTAGTTGTGAAGGAGAAAAGAGCAAAAAAGCAGAGACAATAAGGAGGCACAGGCAGATCAATCACCATCAGTGCCCAGAGGACAAAGTGCTGGGAGAAGAAGTGTCCTCTCAGTTGGTTGACACTCCATCACTCAAGGGGAACATTTTCTATCTCAGCCTGAGGAGGAAGAAATATTTCACCGAGTCACCTCATACCTGTGAGGACAAAGTTCAACCTTCCAGCACAAGGTTGTTTGGGGAGAGACTGAGCTGAGCAGCTTTTTTGCTGCAGGAAAATGTGACTTCAAAAGGGACACGGCCATACCTGCTTCGTCGTAGGACACAGTCAGCTTTTCCAGCATTTCCCGGTCGATGGATAAGATCTGCTGCTCCAGGATGGTCTGGTAGGACAGGACACTGTTCTCCTTGTCCTTCTCATAGTCTTGGAGGTGCTGCTTCAGGACCTCGGGCAGGCGGGACTTCACGTACTCTGCCGCCGACTGGGGAGAGAAGAGGCAAAGCTTTAATTAGTTCCTATTTATTAATTAGAGTCAGGGATATATAATGGGCCAAATTCCCCTGAGCTAGGACACAACCCACCCTCCAGCAGGGAGTTTGGGGCAGCCCAGAGTCACCCACACACCCTCCACAGCAGCTCGACTTCGGCGCTGAGGTATTTGGAAAATAAAACCACAAAATCCAACGTATTTATTCGGAATTTTAAAGCACAAAGTGCATCCGCTGGCAGGGAATTGTCAGAATTTCTCTCTCTGACTGCTCGAGGCCACGAGGAGACAGCAGCTGACACAAGGTGGCATGGTTGTACTGGTGTTACACAGCCTGGTGTAACAATGTAGTAACGTGGTAGTAACCAATGAGAGCACCTGCCCCTGGAGAGGTGCCAGTTCCATCCCTCTGGAATTGGGCTCTGAGAGACCCCAACACACCCTGGCTTCCTGCTTTTCAGCACTACCACCCCTCTCCTGTGAGGATCACACTCCCACTGTAAGAGGGAATAGGAATTCCCTCCTTCTGGCACGGGTTGGAGTTGGTTTTGGAGCTGGAAAAGCAGGATGAAGCAAGGGATGCTGCTCCCTGCTCCAGCTTTCCTGCCAACCTCGAGAAAAAAAGAGGAAAATAAATCATAGCAAGGTTGTTTTATTCCAGGCCTGGGACTGACCAGAAGTTACCTCTGCTCTCCAACAGGCTCTTCCTGGGGTTATGTTTACTTTTCCAAAGTCAATCACCGATTAAATTGCAACCTTAAAATATCCTTGAAGTTGTGTTCCATGTTTCTGCACGCTGAGCCATGTGAGACCGAGGGAATTATTCTGGGAAAAATAAAGGAACTCTCCACCTGCGTCCAGAGTAACCAATGTTACATTTTTACAGTTGTTTTCTTCCCTGGGAAGGCCAAAAGATACATTGGACAGGGATTAATTTAGCCCAAGTTCAGGCATTTGTGTGTCATCTTTTGAGAAGAGGTTTGACTTTGGGGGGGAGGATTTTTGTGCTCTCCCTAAGAGAGAATTTAGGAATTCTCAAGCAGAAGAAAAGCAGAATTGATGCACATTCATTTTCTGAAACGCATCTTGTGCCAGTGAGTGAATGTTGGTACAATACAGGCCGTACACGTGGAGGGAAAAACACCCATCCTGTCCCAAAGACCTTGGGAAGTGGAAACCAGGAGACAGATGGGAAAACCATCGGGACCATCATCAAGTTTTTCCAAGTGTGATCTCACAGGTGGGGGCTTTCCCCCCTCAGTGAGAAGCAAAACCCAACACTTGATTAGCCCACGGCCTTTATCGTTGTGTGGAGATGTTATTGAAGATTTAAACTCCAAAGATTTAAATTCCTCTCCCTTTGGAGCAGGAAAGGGGCTCAGCCCTGTGGCAGTAATCCCATTCCAGCTGCACTGCAGGGACCAGATGGATTGTGCCACATCCTACTCGGGGCAAAAGCCATTTTATCTCAGTTTTTCAAAGTAACTGGATTTTGAAAAAGAAATAATGTGAGGGGGTGAGTGCAGGTGTTCATCCAGAGAGTTGTGGATTCTCCATCCCTGGAAGTGTCCAAGGCCAGGTTGGACAGGACTTGGAGCAACCTTGGGCTAGGGGAAGGTGTCCCTGCCCATGGCAGGGGTTTGGAATGAGATGGGCTTTAAGGTCCCTTCCCACCCAAACCATTCTGGGATTCTGTGATCGTGGTTTTAAAGAGACCAAGAAGCCAACTGTGCCAGGTGAATGAAAATCAAACAGCACCTAAAAAAGGATGACTTCCCCCATTTCCAGGCTCTCCATCTCATCCCACAGACCACGAGACTCAACTTCTGACCAGGCCAGGAACTCCCTCCATGTGCCTCCCTCATGGATTTTGGTGCAGACCCATTTGTTGGGATGCTGCTCCTCCTCCAGCCAGTCCTGAGGTCCCCCTGCATTCCCAAAATCTCTTCCTTAATCTATGGGTTTGTGTCACAGGCAGAAATCAAGGTGAAAAACCTATTTTTGAAGCTCCAGACTAGCTTTATCCTCTTTCCTCTGTATGGTCCCTCTTACAGGAAGGAATTACAAATGCAGCTGCTCCTGGAAAACACCTGAGCTCAGGGATTAGATTTGTTGGTCATTCCCCCTCATCCCTGTGGGAAAACAACTCAGAGCTGTAGCCACTTCTTTTATAAATTGAAACTCCACCATCCCCCATGAATCTGCTTCCAGTCTGAAACATCCTCCTCCAAATTAAATACAGGATTGGCTTTAATACCTTAATTGACTTTAGGGTACTTTGTCCTACCATGGAAAATTAATATTTCATATGTAGAGAATATATTTCAAAATGTCTACATAAAATACACTTGAAAAGCTTATTCACAAAAAAAAATAAAAGTAAAAAAAATCACATTTTACTCTGTTCACTAAAAAAAATCCCTGATAAAAATCCCATCAGGAATTGCTGAAATCCCTCATTCTGCAGCAAACTGAACCCCAAACACAGCCAGTGTCCTTCTGTCACCCTCCCCAAATCTGCCCACAGTTTTTAACTGCTGAGAAATCCTTACTCAAAGTAAATTTGCCTTTTATAAATTATGCCAACCACACACTGAAATTTGTTCTGCTTTTCCCAAGTGGATCCTTCTGGGAGCCGCTTCGTACGTGGGGAAGGAAAGGTCTAAAATGGTTAATTAAAGGTTTCTTTATGAAGCTACTT
The DNA here is from genome assembly GCF_001604755.1 of Lepidothrix coronata. Taxonomy (NCBI): domain Eukaryota; kingdom Metazoa; phylum Chordata; class Aves; order Passeriformes; family Pipridae; genus Lepidothrix; species Lepidothrix coronata. Next base: position 1,092,801 of record NW_016690370.1, read on the forward strand.
CAAAAGTCAAGTGGTGGCTTGACAAAGCATCTCCTCACACACTTATTTGGGGGATTTTGGAAAGGTTTCCAATGTGCAGCAGAGTTTTGGTGGGTGGGAACCCACCACACCCAGCAGGGAGAGCTGCATCCTTCCTCATCCTCATCCTCCTCATGTTCCACGGGCTCACCACGTCCCAAACCCTGACTTCACCAACCCACCTGACTTTTCAAATTCAATTTTCACCAAACCCTGCAAGTTTTTGGCCCTTGAAACACTCAGACAGGTCTCATGAAATGGTGCTATTGGCTGATAAATGCCGGGGGAAAATGGAAGACCCTTTCCAAGAGGCAAAGCCCTGGGAATGCTATTCACCCTGTGGTGGGGAGGAGGAGGAGGAGGGAGGTAGAACATCCTAAATTACATGGTTCTCCACACAAATGCTCACACAGGGAAGAGATTCCCTCCGTGGGCACAAGTGGGAACATTCCAGGAGCGACCCGAGCGCTCCGTGACAAAATGTGTTAATTAGGACGACGAGGGTTAAGTGGCTCCACGACCCCGTGAAGCCAAACAAAGGCCATGGGAAGAGCAGAACACGGGCATGGGAAGCATCAAGGGACCAAAATTAGCTGGAACAGCCATTATTTACAGTCACACAATTCCAATTTAAGGAATGGAAGATGGAGACTTTGCTGCCTCAGACCCATGCTCGGCACTGACTCCCGGGAGTTACAGGGGGAGGAGGGACCCCACAAATTTATGATCTTAATGTTCTTGAGACAATTAATTCTCCCTGCCCAGCTGCTGCAAACATTCAGGGAGCAGGGGAAGTACAGGATCTGGTTTGGAGTGTGGTGTTGGGGTGTAGCTCCCACACCAAGATCCCTCTGTCGCATCTCACTCCCCCTGTTTTCCACAGGTTTCCTTTCCCTCCAGACACATGTGGGTCACTGCAAGTTTCCTTCTTCAGAGATGATGATCATCATTCTTCCAGATGATCCCTGGAAGTGGATCCAAGGCCAGGTTGGACAGGACTTGGAGCAACTGGGATACTGGAAGGTGTCCCTGCCCATGGCAGAGGGTGGGGCTGGATGGGTTTTAAGGTCCTTTCCAACCCAAACCATTCCAGGATTTTATAAATAGTGACCATGCAAAGATGTCTCTTGTGTTTTGGATATTACTGGTTATGTATTTCAGAGCACCCCAAAAAACAGTTTGGGTGTGGAATGTTCCAGCACTGAGGAGCCCCCAAGATAAGGAAATCAAAAGACAACTTGTGTGAAGGTGAAAATTCTTCAGGGAGAAAGCAACATAATAAAGACAAAAGACTTCAAAGGAAGAACAATTCTGAGGCTTGACAGTACAAAAGGTCCAACAGTTGCAAGTCCAAGGAGAAAAGAAGATACAGGGAACAAACCTCAGAGAAATGATCTGAGTGAAAACTATCCCAATGCATAAAAACCTGGAATTAACCTGCCTAAGTCATCTCCAACTCACGGACACACAAACACAGTCAGAACACCACCCAAGTATAAAAGAACAACAAACACCGAGAAACAACTGGAGACTAAAGAGGAAAATGACCTGGAGCTGGGAAAGGCAGCGAGAAAAGGTTCTACAAATCCACGTGTAATAGGGAAAAATCCAGGGATTTGTACTGCTGAGTACAAGAACTATTGACAGGTGAGGCCGTGAAAGCTCAATATTTAATGTACCACTCACTACCCCATCCCTGCTGGGTTCAACTGGCAGCTAAATCCGAGGCAAACAACCAAAATCCTGAGGCAGAAAAGGGCAGGAACAGGTTGGGAAGTGCTTCTAAAGATATGATATTTTCCAGCTGGCTGGGGCAGCTCAAATCCACGTGGGAATATGCAAGTAATGGGTGGAAATAATGTCTTTAAGGACCTCTACCACTGAGAATTCCCAGGGGATGCTGAGACGCTGTTTGGGAAGGGCAAATGTTGGGGCTCCTTTTAAAATGGTCTAAAGGGAGAAAGGCAGAATTCCAGGGCAGTCAGCTGAACTTTGATGCCTAAAAAACCAGGAGAGCAGATCAAGGGATTTCTCCACACAGGATTTTGTGAGGCACAGAGAACAAAGTGGCTCCTCGGGGTGTCCGACTGCCGGTTCCATTCCCATCCGCTGCAGCCTCAGGAGCAAATATTCCCGTGCTCATTCCAGCAAAAACCTTGTGCTGCAAAGCCTTGGGACCACTGGGCAGACCCTGAGCACACACAGATGTCCCCTCTGTTCTCCTAAGCCTTAGGGGATCCGGAGGGACAGCCTCCCATGGAAATCAGGGCGCTGAATCCCACTTGCATTAAGAATTTTCCAGGATAAAGATGCATCTCCAACACTGTTGGTTGCTCCTGGGGTGTGGGAGACTCTCACTGTCACCACCCAACACTCATGGAAAAGATTCCAGCTGGAGGTGCTGTTTGAAATATATGATGATCCCCTTTGGAATTTCACATTCCAGGTGTTGCTCCTGAGCAAAAATCCCTTTATATTGAGGTTTTTGGACTTGCATCTTAAAAAAAAAAAAAAAAAAAAAAGCCCAAATCCACCCACACAATTCATTGTTCTGAGAATCTGAGAATAGTGCACTTAACTTATTAGGTATCTCCCAATAGGATAGTAAAAACCATGGAATGATGAGGTTGTGGACAAGAAATACATTCCAGAGAGTCCATTAATGATTTTTTTTGTAGCAATGCTATAAGGCTTTCATGGTCATTTCCAAAAAGTACATATATATATATATATATATATATATATATACAGTTACACACACACACATATATAAATTAAGATTTTTAGATTAAAGAAATCACATCCCAGACTAAAGAAAAGACCTGGAAGTCCATCTCTCCATGATCCACTTCATTCTGGTAGGGATGTCCCTGTTTCCAGGGGTGAACCAGGACCACTTTGGGAGCACATTCCATGCCCAGCCACGTTGTCCTCAAACCTGGTGAGGATTTGTTCCCATTTAACATCATTCCAGGAGTTGTTTCTTGGCATTCTGGAAATGACTAAAGAATATTCTTTGTGTTCCTGCCTCCCTGAGAGCTCAGCTTAGGGCAGACAAACCAGGAAAAGCTGGTGGTGATGGAATTAGACACCAAAATTCTGCTTCCAGCCCCACGGATTTCAGAGAAATTCCCATTCCTCTCCCATCCCACACTCATTTTTGGGATCAGCTGCCTGGCCTTCAGCAGCAGGAACATGAATAACTGCCCTGAAGTCAGTGGGATTTTGCTGAGCCAAACCTCTCGGAATAAGGACATGGAGCTATGAATAGTTATTCAAAGGGAAAACACATGAGAGCAAAACATAATCTGCTCTCGAGAGGATAATGCAAGATCTACAAATGGCACCAGGACAAACAGTTTGCCCTCTAAAGCTAAGAACTATGTAAAGGACAAAGATGCCAACAGAAACTATTAGGAGAGTTTTCCCCTAACACAAAATTCTGGTACATTTAGACTATTATTTCTCTTAAAAATGTCCTTTTTTTCCCTCCACAATTACCATTCAGTTCAATACTATTGAACTAGGACAGCCAAACTCACCATTTAAAACCAATTCATCGGCTGAAAATGTTTGAGGAGCTCAGAGATCCTCTCCCAGGATTTTCAACACCACTATTATTTTGCAGTCCATGTACAGTTATTTCCACAGCAAGAAAAATATTAGCCTGACAAACATCTTCACTTAATCAGACACTGTATAATCACGAGAAAATTAACCTGATTCCAAGGGGGTGTCCAAAGTTCAAATTAACATCCACACTGGACTGTCAGAGATATATGAAATCTATAATTACAATAATCTACAGCTGCTTCAACTGTGGAAAATAATGTCTTGCCCAGTGAGGACCGGGGTCCATGAACTGGGAAGCAAAGGCCATCTGGTGTGAGCTTTGCTCCTACTTCACTCCCTGAGCGTGGAGAGCTTGATCTCCTTTGACACAGCCTATATGTGGATTTATGGCTACCAGAAATGCAGATAACCACATCCCCACATGGCTAAAAATACAAATATGACGATTTTCTGCCTTTAAACTCCGCGTTTCAGTTCATTCCCTAAAACAGCCCTTGTCGCTCACTGCTTAAATAGAATTATTGAAGTGTCCAAGAACGGGGAGCGAGGAAGTCAACGAGATTTGTGATGGGAAAATGTTCTCCCTCCCACTCCCCCCCAACATCAGGCACGTTGGAATGGGTGGCATTGCAGGAGCACACACGTGAGGGCTGGAATGGGACTTCATCTGGGATGGGGAGGAGGAGGAGGAGGAGATCAGGGGACAATAAATACACACCCAATTACCCTCCATCTTCCCATGATGGTGAAGTACTTGTACCAGTCATGCTCTTCAAAACCTAATTTTAATTAATTAATTAAAATGAGCAAAGACATGCTCCAAGCAGTGCCACAGATGAGGGAAGACAAAGCACCAAGAGTGATTCCTCTTCACTGCACTTGGCAGAGCTGTGAGGAATATTCTGGAATGTGGATGGCTGATGAAAAGATTAATTGTATCAAGTCAAGGGGCATCATTCTAATTATCTTGTCTGGCATCTTGAATCAGGACCACAGCACTTCCCTGTCTCGTCCTCTGAAGGAATAAGTCATTTTGAAAAATATGAAAATATTCACGGACAGAATCTTTCACAGCCCTCGGAAGTTAATTATCTTTGCTGGGAGAGGATAAATTCACATTCCACGGAAAACTGTTCGCTGTTATTTCCAATCTGAATCCTCTGTTATCTGTGACTTTCAGCCTCTGAATCAAGTCAAATGTCTGCTCACCTACATTCCCCTTTCTCATGTAAATGCACGCAAATGGCTCAGATCACCCCATTATCTTCCCATTGACAAACTCAACAGCTGGAGCTCCCTGAATGGCACATTAGTACCTGTCACATTTTCCTGCACCCTTGTTCATCTTTTCTGCCATCCACGTGGTTCTCCTTGGAACACTCCCATTTTCCAGCTTTGTTCTTTAGGGGGGGAATCGTCCCAGCGAGGCAACACCCCACCCAACGGAGAGGGAGGAAAACTCATTAACGCCAAAACTACTTCCTTACTTTTATTAACCATGTGCCTTCCTGGCTCACCACTGCCTTGGGATCTCCTGGACAGCTCATGGAGCCCCTGAATCTTCCTTTGGGACCTGTGCAATATTGGATACACAAACTTGTGGTTGATTACACTGAATTTCACGTGATCACCCAATAAATGAGTCAAATCCCTCTGGATCGTTAATTGAACGTCATTATTTACCACAATCTTTGATGACATTTTAAGTCACATCCCCACAGGGACCAGGATGTTCACCAGCTCAACAATTTCTGTTTATCTGGCTTGGGGTTGAGCCCAGAAAGCTCTGGAAGTCAAGGTAGATTGGGAAGTTTTCAGCTAAAAATTACAAAATTAAAAAATTTCTGTGACTGGGACTCAACCACGATCCTTGCCTTGGACAACTGCTACGAGACTCATGGAAAATAACAGGTCGAGTGGGAATAATTCTGTGGGAAAAATCCAGATGGAATAATCAGCAGCAGGGGAAAAAAAAAACCAACAGAGTTCATCCATCCTCAGGGGGGATGATAATTTATGATCCTTCAGAACGGGCACAAGCTGAAATACAGGAAATTCCACTGAAACCTGAATAAAAGCTCTTCTTTCATGGCCAAACACTGAGGCTGTGGAGTCACCATCCTTGGAGACATCAAAGCCCAACTGGACTGTTCTGGATGAACCTGCTCCAGGTGTCCCTTCTCCAGCAAAGACTGGACTGGAGGGTCTCCAGAGGCACCTCCAACCCCAGCCCCTCTGTGACCCTGGAAAAATATTTCCAGGGAATCCAATGGGGTGGCTACTCCACCCAGAATATTGATTCCAGTGGTTTAGACAACTGCACAGATTCACCCCAAAATATTTAGTGAGTATATTAAGAATAACGAGAGTCAAAGGAGTTGTTCCCCTCGTGAAAGGAAAAGCACTTAAACTGCATTTGCACTGACACAAACTCTGAATTTCCATTGTGCTGGGAAGGCAATTATTACCCATGTCCTTTTTAGGAGAAGAATTAAGATTAGTGGGGAAATTGAGAATTAGCCACAGACAAAGCACTTTTAGAACATTCCGGTTAGTTTAAACAAGCAGGAACCTGAAGCTGAGTGTAAGGGTGATGGATTTCCTAAATCCTGGAGGATGCACAAGCACAGACACAAAAGAATTCTGATTTCCACATCTATGTGGCCACAGGTAAAAGATATTAATATTTGGGATATGAAACTAATGTTTTCATTTACCAAAGGGCACGATTCAGTTGATGGAACAAAGCAAAATATGTTTGACTGAAGTACTTAAAAAAAAAAAAAAAGATATGTCAAGATTTCACCTGATTTTTATGCTATTTGGTTGTAACTATCAACACAGATGAGCTGAATATTAAATTAGGATATAGAAAAAAAAGGTTTTCAAATGCATGGAAAGACTCGTCCATTACCAGTTAACAGTGCAGAAAAAGCTAAGTGCCAAAATCCAATTTATTTACTAAATATAAATGTTAGAGAGCTCTACAGCAGGGACTGCACTTGCTCAAGGGCTGCCAGAAACATTTCACCCAAGCAGGATGAACTGAAACATCTTCTTTTATCACTGAAATCAAATCCAAGCAAAGGGGGATCATTTTTTATATTGGCACCAACAAGCAGAAGTGAGAGAAGGAGCAACAACCCAGAAAATAAGGGTCAAAATGTCATAAACCAACTGTTGAAGTGCTCATTTTGTGCTCCTTTTCCATACAGCAAAATACTGCATTTTGTCTTTTACTGAGCTCACCAACTTCAACACAGAAGGGGAAAAAAGGAGGTTTGCAAAACAACTGCAACTTAAATGACATTTAAAACTTGGTGACTGTAACCTCGAATCAACGCAGGCCCCGCACTGAAAGCTTTTATCAGGAATTAAAATGCCTTAAAACTACTCCAGGGGATTTCTACAGGTGTTTCTCTGCAGAAGCTTTTGCAAATAGCTATTTTTTTTTTTTTGAGTGAAAAACCGGTTTTACCAGAAGCCTTTCATTCTGTAGCTGAGGGGGGGAAAAATGTATTTATAGCCTATTAGACTCAATTAAATAGCAAGGAGCATTCATCTTTCTTTGCCATTGTTCTCTCCCTCCGAGCACAGAGAAGAGGGGAATATTTCAGTCTTTAAATGGTCTCTCCTGATTCAGAGACATCACTTTGTGCCAAGCAGAAATCATCACAAAAACCAGAGAGATTCAGCCTGGCTTTGTTACACAGGGGACCAAAAAGGCTCTGTTTTTCACTCAGAATTCCACCAATATTCAACCATCTGCTCGCAAACAAACCTGTCTCCCGTTCCTCCTCCTCCCGCTCCGAAACGAAGCATCTCCATAATTCCATCCAGTACGACTCCAAAGCTTTGCAAGCACAAAATGGAGAGGAATTTTCAAATATCAGCTGATTGTCAACGTCCAAAAGGTTATTATTTTGCCTTCCTCAGCCATAAATCACCTGCACATCCTCGCCTGAGAGAACCAGCAAAGCTGGAGCAGGAGCTTTAACCCCAGAGCCAAGTCCTGTCCCGATAAGGCCTTTACTAAATGGGTTAAATCTAATGCTGGAAACAATTCTTAAGCTTCTGTTTCTCTTATGAGTGACCTTAAAAAAAAAAAATCTGTATTAAGAAATCCTGTTGCTAATTAGCCCAGTGTTACATCCAGGGAGGAGAAGGAGATAAGACCAAGATAAACCCCCTGAGCCAGAGAAGGAAAGTCAGTGAAGCTACAGAGCCTCGGGGTTAATCCCAGCAGCTCCCAGGGAGGGATTCCTGGATGGAGACACAACTGGGAGCTGTTCCAGGTGGATTTACCAGAGTCTGTCTCTTCCAAAGCTGCACAAACCCTGCACAGGAAGAGTTAATAAGGAAAAGGGAATCCTTTCCATGATTCACCTCCAGCCCGATGACATTTTCCTTCAGCGATGGATTAAAATCTGGGAGGAGAACAACTCTGGGACTCGCTGAGCTCTATTTAAAGGTAATTATTGCTTTTTTGCTTAGGTCCTCTCCTCTCTCTGGCTTTGAAAAGGCCACTGTGTTGCCCCATGTCATGAATAACGAGCTGGAGCCAGCGAGGAAAGCGCCACGTTCCCGTTTCGTGTCCAAACTAATCCAAGGGCGTGCAGGAATAAAGCAAACTTTTGTCTCCTCTCCGTGTGCTACTGTAAGACCAGCCTGCCAGGAAAAGAGATTTCTCCTGCCTGCCAGACTTGGTGATCATGTGGGTGATAAGCAGCTGAAACACAAGATTATGGGACAACACAGTGTTTAAAAAGGCGACGGGAATCCCAACATGTGTAAATAGTGGGGTAATAATGAGTGACTGGGGTAAACTTATTGGGGAGTTGTTAGAGGGGAAAACTGTGTCCAGTTGTTACAGCTGGAATGTGAGAATCAAGAGAACAACTGAGGGTTTGAGAAAACAAGGACAAAAAGAGAAAACAATTAGGAAAAAAAACCCCAAAGGGTTTCCCCAGAGAAGGAAACTTTCCCTCTGAGGAGCAACAGGTCCAAGAGGTGAGGATGTGCAGAAGGCCCTGGAGCAAGAGGGGCTTAGAGATGCTGTACTGACACAGACTGGATCACAGCTCCTCTTCCTAAAAAGAGGAGGAATCAGAGAATCCCTTGGCACATCAGAAACTGAGGAGAAGAAGAATGGCCTTGGCAGGATCTCACCCCACCCAGCTCAGCTCATCCTGCTGCAGGAAATGTCTTTGCCTTGGGATTCTCCATTTCTGTGGGGGGTTTTATCTCCCAAGCTGAAGGACCTGGCAACTCACATTAAATAAAACACCTTCTTCAGTAAGAAAAGACAAACCTTTCAGAGTGGACAGAATTGATGCCAGGGAGTAATTAGATAAACCACTTAATGAAATGGCACAGACTCAAAGACAGGGACTTCATTAAATATAAAAAGCAGCCAAGTCGAATCCATAAATAGTTTCCAAAGTGTGTTCATTTTCTGGGGCTATTTCAGTGCATAAACACTGAGAGATGGACCCTGGAGACAAGGAGAGGCATAAATCAGGCCTCAATCAGGATAAACACCAATGCCTGGATGTCATTCCTTCTTGCCTCTAAAAATGCACATGTCAAAGAATAAAACCAGGATTTCTCCTGCCTGTGGGATCAGCACACCTCTGGTTATTGAGCCCAAAAGGAAAAAGGTTATTGAGGGGCAGCAGGGAATGCTTTGGGGGTGTTCCAGCTCACATCCCTGAAGGGCCTGACCAGCCAGATCACACCAAAAAGATAGGAAAAAAGAATGGAGATACTAATTCAAGGGAGCAGGGTGAGAGAAGGGGAATGAAGTCAAAAAAAGGGAAGAAAAAACCAATTTCATTCAAGGAATGACTGGATGTGGCACTCAGAGCTCTGGTCGGGTTGACAAAGTGGTGGTTGGTCAAAAGTTGGACTTAATGATCTTGGAGGTCTTTTCCAGCCTCAAAGAAGCTGTGATTCAGTGCCAGGGAAATGTGAGTGACCATTTAAAGGACATGTTCCTGAAACACAATTTAATTAAATAAGGTAATACACAGTAATTTTGTTTCTCTAGCTCATTAGGACAAGGGTTGTTAAATTAACAAGGGAGAAGGTCAAGTAGATTTTCCAGCTCTTGAATGGACGGAGAATGGGGGGGGCTGAGCAGGGAATTATTCAGCTGAGGGGAGAAAACTAAATATTCAGGATATGCTAATTTACAGACAGGAATAAGCAGAGCCCTGTCACCAGCTGAGCCCTCACCCACAGACACACACTCTGAGTCTCTGATAACATTAAAGAGTGTGTTGTAGTCATCCTTTAGTACTTTTTCTCTCCCTGCACATCACCAGGCTGTGCTACACCCAAACACCACTCCAAAGTGACAGCCCTGCCTGGGGCTCCTCCTGGCAGGGACAGAACCAGCCACCCCTGTCAAGTGAGGCTGATTAAATCCATGTTCAAGCAGCTCCTTCCCCTTCCTGCTTCCCTTTGCAATTTCTTCCTCTTTCCAAGAGCACGGATTAAATGTCCATGATAGCACACCATAAAAACTTCAAAGAAGCGACTGGAAGTCATTCTGCTCCTGCATTAGAACCTCCTTGAAAAAGCTCCTGGTCTGCAGAGATAAGAGCACACAGCTTTGATTTTTTTTAAGGCTTTTTGTATTGCTTGGAGTGTTTGTGTATTAAAGTGACACAGCCTGGAGTTTTCAGATTTCACGGCGAGCCTGGAGACAACAAAAAGCACACACACCTTTTATCGGGAGCATGGAGCAAAGCAACTCACGCAGCAGGGCTTGATATTTTGGAAATGTTCCCAAAAATATTCAACCTTTTACTTCCAGGAGTCTAAACAGAAATGGAAGCGAATGTTTCTAAAGGAAAACAGATTGGAAATTCGGAGAAATCCAAGAAATCACAGAGGTTTCTGAGGGTTTTCCTGAGGTTGCTGGTTGCTGGTGAACAGCAGCGCCCTGGGAGATGGATTGTGCTCCAACCCACCCATCCCAGGGACGAGGACCCAAACCTGGGACCCAAACCCACTGGGGCATGGCTGGAGAACTGCTCAGGAGCAGCGGTGCTTCCTTTACTCCAGAGCATCATTTTTAGGATCCCAACATTCCAGCGCTCTGGCTCATGGGAGAAGAACAATATTGCTCAGATTTGCACCAAAAGCAACACCAAATATAACATGAACAGGGCTAACAAGCTGCTCCCCTCAGAGCCTTCCCTTCCCAAACCTCACAGAACCTCCTGAGCTGGAAGGGACCCACAAGGATCAGCACCTGCTTCTTGAGAATAAATGCCTCAGGTTTTCCTGATTTGGCTCACTGTGAGTTACAGAGCTGAGAGCTGGTGAGATCCAGTTTATTTTCTCAGCAAAAGAGGGCTGGTAGCAAATCTTTCTTGTGCTGTCACTCGGGTTTTGATATATTATTTTCTGAATTCATTAATATTTTCCCCCAAACTCTCTGGCACTTGGTCTCTTTGGTGAGATGCTGTGCCCTGTCCTTCAGCTGGTGCTGTGCCCTATCTTCAGTGTTTTTCCCCTGAGGATGGATGAACTCTGTTGTTTTGTTTTGGTTTTTTTTTCCCTGCTGCTAATTATTCCATCTGGATCTTTCCCACAGAATTATTCCCATCCCACCTGTTATTTTCCCTCAGTTTCATAACAGTTGTCCCAGACAAGGATTGTGGCTGAGTCCCACTCACAGCAACCCCACCAGCTGTGATCTTTAGCTCATGGCTTCCCAATCTACCTTGACTTCCAGAGCTTTCTGGGCTAAAATCCAAGCCAGGCAGCTCTGGGGATATTCCCACAGTGCTGCAGGATGAAGCAGTGGAAGCACCACTCTTAATCCTCTCCTGCAAGTCCTCCTCTCATCCTCTTATCCCAGAGACCAGGAAAACCCCAGGATTACTCTTAGAAGGATGTCTCCAAGGTGTTATCTCTGACTTAGCTGTGTTCACTACACCTGATTACTAAACCATGTCTAAACCTTCCCTGTTGTTCCAGCACATCATCTCGAGGTGCAGCTGCTTTTAAACCCACATAGGTGACACGTTCCCTCCAGGCACTGCACGATCCCAGCTCCTGGATCACCCTTCCTGCTGTCATCCAGATTTACTTCCAGCCTTTCCAGCAACACTGTTCCTCTGCCAACGCCGCTGCGAACTCTGTTTTGAGCAGTAAGGGGATGAACTGTGGTGAAACCAAAAGAGTGGAAAAATATGTTGCTTGGAGTGTCTCGACAGATCAGAACAAAAAATGTGAGAAAATAATTCAGAGCAGGAAACTGGGGGGGTTGTGGTTTCCCCCAGCAGAAAGTGGGTTTAGTTTCTTGGTGACCGAAGTCAGGACACAAACGGAGAGTGAGAAAACAACCTCTGAAAGAATCCCCGGGGTCGTGAGTCAGGTTGAAAAAATGATGCCAATCTTGAGCAAAAAAAAAAGGATAAAACAGGGTTTGGGAATGCTGTGGGTGTGATAGAAACTAATCTAAATAGAGACAAATAAAATATCACCAGGAAATGTTAGGGGGGTGGGAAAAAAACCTGGCAGACACACGGGGTGGAGAAGACCGAGAAACCAATTTTGGAGCCAACACTTGTGTACAGCCAAAGAATGATGGCAAGGGAGGACAAGGGACAAAAGGGAAGGCTATCCATCAAAAACTGATTAAAGGACAGGAAATTTTAAGAGACACCTTTAAAGATAGGTTTGATAAGAGGTTAAAAGAGGTGCTTGAGGCACGTTGGGAATCAGAGAATGTCGTCATGGACACACACCTGCCTTTGGGTGCCTTTCAGGGTGTCCAAAATCCATGCACTGGGCTCCAGTTATGTACAAAACCACACTCCAAGTGACAGGAGTTTCCAAGAGAAAGTCACAGCCAGGGAGTTCCAGCTGCTGCTCCAGCTCCTGGTGCCCACAAATCCCGGGGTCTGGCACTGCCCAGTGCCCTGACGGGGATTAAGTCACCACCCAGAGCCCGTGGATTCCCTGTTTTTGGAGAAAAGCCCATTTGGGTGGGATGAGTGCTGATGAGAGCACTAAGCTGGACTCCTCTCAGAGGGGAACTTGCAGCCCAAGGTGCCAATCCCTGCCCGGGTGTCTGTGCCAGCTCAGGGCTCCCAAACCAGATTAGTTCCCCTGGCTTGGCCTTTTGATTGAATCTTGGCTATTTTTAATCCATCCCATTATAGAAAGGAGAAAATCCCCTGCAAAATAAACACTGAGAGGGAGCTTTACCTTAAAGAGCTACTGATATTTCTATATAACACCTGGAATACCCCAGAACGGGAATCTGAGAGGAAATTCAGGGGATGAGATAAAACTGGACACAGGTGTGGCTTTGGGAGGCAAAAATGCTGCTTGAAGGAAACATTTCATTTCGTTTCCCACCTAAGAGGCTTCACCAGAACAAAATATAGAAGCAAAAAAGCCCAAGGAAATGTAATTAGGGCTATTTCTGAACTCCTTATCTCAATTTCTGAGCCCATAAATCCCCTTTCCCCTACATGTCGGTGCAGGATTTTCATAAAGTGGATTTTAGTCAAGTGGTAAATCAAATTTGCAAGAGCAATGACTGCGGGAAATCATGATAAAATGCCTGATGTTTCCTGACACTTAAAATAATATTCTAATCCGGTTTTTCTAAAATAATATTCCAGTCTGTTTTTCTGAAGTTTTGCAATAAACTCTGCTGCTTGGAAGGAAGGAGAAACCACGGGGGGAATGAATTGAAATAAAAAAATTATGTAATGAAAGTTTCCACTGGATACAAATACGAGGGATTATATTTTTAAAGAACTGCAGATTAAACCACCTGAAAGTGAAATCTTTAATCCCAGCAATCAAACTGAGAGAGAAAACACAGTTTATCCTGATTTTATGGGTAAAAAGGAGATCCTTCATCACCTCCATCCACACATGGATTTCTGGGGAGCTGGTATGGAAAGATCCTGGATTTCTCTTCCAGGAAGGTTATTTTGGTCACTATTCGAGTTTCACATGGACACGAGGAGCTACAGGCTATTTTTTGGGACCAGGATGATTTTTATCCTGCTATTTTTACTTCTCATTGCCAGGCTTTTGCCCTTGGCACAGCTTTCCTGCTCCCGTTCCTCCCCCAGCCTCAGACTTTTGGCATCCTTTCCCAGAGCATCCCAGTTTATTCTCCTTAAATCCATTAACAACTCCGAATTTATGGGCTCAGCTTTCCAGTGTGGCCTCGACACCGTCACCCAACCTCACGTATTTTTCCCACAGTGAGACATTTTGAATATTAAAGTGTATTTTACGGGATTTTTGGGGCAATGATATGTTAAATATGGCAGGACTTGATGAAAAGGCTTTTCACTGCTGATTCCTGTGATTTTATACAGGTGGCAGCTTTTTGCCTTTGTGTTATGGCTCATAGCAATGAAATAAAATAAAATATATAAATACAGGGCCAAGCGAAATGCTGTTCAAATATTTTCATAGATAGGTGTCCAAGAAATAATCTGATTTTCACTTAGAAACCAAATCAGAAACCCATTCATTCAAACAATACCTCGTGTACTTTTTGTAGGGAAATCAATTCCCAGAAAAATCTGCGCTCTCTTTTCTTCTCTTCCCAAATATTGCCACAATAACATAATAATTTTCTTTCTAAGAGGACTGGCCTGGGCTTTAACTTTGAAAGGCCTCTAATAAAATAATTTCTGTGCAATTTCTCTGAGAATTCATCTAGAGAACAACATGAGCTGTAAATACAACAGGGAATTTGGGGTAAATCTCGTCTTTAATGTTTGGATCCCCAGCATTCCCAGGACTGTTTTCCTTTCCTTTAAAGGTGTTTTGCCTAAAAACTTACATCATGTTTGGCCTTTTTTTTTAATAAAACACAAATGTTTTAACCATAAAGAAGGGAAACAAAAAATTCCCCTTAATTCTCTCCATGACTTTTTTTTGAACCTCCTTATATTTTTTTGGTCACGATCAACTCCAGCGATCCCAGGTGACACAGGGAAAGCCTGGCTTAAATTTCTGCATCCTGGGACACTGGGATCAGCACAAAATAGATTTGATTTATGCCAGAGGTGCAAAATGGAGGTTTTTGCCCAGACAGACACGGCGACTTCGACTCTTGTGGAGACTTAGGCCTGGAAGTGGGAATATTTGATTTTTTTCCCCCAAAAAAAGGAAAAATTGGCTGTTTGCAGCACTGACCTGCTCCTTTGCAACAAGCTAATGAAGAAACTAAAGCCATTTTGCCAAGGAATGGGTCAGCAACTGGGAAAAAAAGTCAAATACTTCCAATTCCAGGCCTAAATCTCCGTGAGAGTCGAAGTCGCCGTGTCTGTCTGGGCAAAAACCTCAATTTTGGACCTCTGGCATAAATCAAATCTATTTTGTGCTGATCCCAATGCCTTTTCTGACTGGAATAAATACTCCAAGGCATTATCTTGGATTTAAAAATGGAGTTTTTCTGGCCTGCCTGAAGGCTGGGAGGCACCATTATATGTTGCAGTGTAAAACCCTGCTTTGAGCTTTATTGCTGGTTTGCCTCGTTCTGTGGAATTAAAGAGCTCAGGCAGGGCACAGAGAGACAAAACCAAGGCCATAAAGTGCTTAAATCAGACTCACAGAAGAATCTTGGTTAGAAAAAGTAGTGGCCATGAAGGAAAATTGAAGGAAGCTACAGAGCTACAATGGTCTGAACAAAACAGAAAATATCTGATATGTTCCTAAAGCTCAATAAATAGAGGGAAAAAATTCTCATTGTCCTGGACAGACCATGATAAATTGTGGGGGTAATTTATAGATAGCTTCTAAATAAAGTGGTTGGAGCATCCCATTCCTGGAGGTATCACATTCCAGGGGAATCATTATGGGCAGCATAATTTAATTAATTTTTTCACCACTGCACACATGGAGGTAAGAGGTAGAACTGAAGGAAAAGCCAGCCTGCCTTAACTGTAACTCATAAATCAAGTTAAAACCCACTGTATTGAAAGCACTGGCACAGAAAATGCTTTATAAATAGATAAACCCTGAAGTTCACAGATCCTTTTTCAACAAGGAAGCAACAAAAAATATTAATACCAACATCCTATGCAGGGTTTTGTTTGCAGGTTTATTTTAGATGGAGGGGAAAAAAATTGACAAGGTCCCTCTTTGATGTGTCCTTTTCAGCGTTTTCCTAAGAGACATTTTTGGAAGTGGTGTCACAAAAAGTGCACAGGATGTTTGTACATTCTGTATTTGAAAATGGAATTATTGTGCCCCGGAACAAACAGTAACGCTTGATGTTCAAAACACACGCTTCTCATGGCAGCTGCCAGAATGAAAACTGGAATAGCATTCAACCCATGAACATTCCTGGTCCAAAACCCACCCTCTGGTAGGTTTGCACAGTCCCCACTCAACATCAACCATCTGCGAGGGGAGCCAGGGCTGGGACCTTGGGACACAGACACTGAATAGATTTTAAAAACCCCCCAGAATTAATATAAGACTGGAAAAACCCCAATGATTAAATGCTGAATGATTAAAACCCAAGAATACCCTTAAAATGCAGGTGGTTTGGGAGAAGAAGGAATGTGGGAAGACAGGATTGTGACCAGATAAAATTGATAAAACACCAAAAATAAAAAAAAGCCCCGTGGCCACATTTTTGTTCCAGCAGCCAAAATGCTCCTTGGCCACGCTGTCTCCCCACACAGATGCCAGATAAGCTTGATTTAACACCAGTTATCCTCACCAGGGATGGTCCTGCTCTCTCCCACCACCGGGCACACATTCCCATGGCACTCACATTCCACCCAGGAAAAAAGTGGCCAAGGATTGTGTTGGATCACCAAGCTCTGGGTGAATGAAACCCCACGTTGCTCCTCATACAACATCTCCATGAGCAGGAAGAACCATCTTTTCCAGCTTTGTTTCCCTTGCCACTGACTCCAAATATCCCATCATTTACTAGGAAGGGATTTTAGGAAGAGCCCTCGTAATTCTGTATCTGCCCAGCAGCAAATTTGTAGCATTAAAGCTTCTCATCATCACTGCTGGTGCTGTTCTGGCCAAGAAAGCTTCCAAAGGAGTGTTGGCTGGACTGAAACACTTGGTCCTGTTTCAGGAAGCTCATTTATTGAGCCTACCCAAAATACAGAGCTTTGTTGTGGGTTTTAATAAACTGTATTCTTTCCTAATTGCACTGGATGTTACACACTCCCAGTGTCCAATACACAGCACAGGATGAAAGCAGCATAAGGGAAAATCAACTTCAGGGAATGGCACATACAAATTACATTTATTTTCCTTTCAGGGCAACCTGATTTGGAAGGGAATGTGAAGAAACACAGAAAAGTGAGTTTGCCCAAAGGGCCTGATGGAAGCTTTCCCTGTGAGACTGGGAAAATATGCTTTACAGAGAGAAAAGAAGAAATCACATAATTATTTTGGGAATATCAGTAGGAAAGGAGTATGGATAGAACAGAGTAGAGATACCTGCATAGAACATACCCACGGATAAATGCTTTTCTATTAGTACAGCCCATTCACAAACCTGGTCTCTACCAACCACCACCTCTCCTTCATGAAGAACAAAACCAGCAAAAGTCCAAATATAAACCAGAAGTTCAGTAGGTCAGGATAATACAAGAATTGCTGCATTTCTTCTAAATAAAGAACCCGAGACCTTAAATAGGGGAGATAAATCTATATACAGAGACACATATATGAAGTTATCTCACCAGCTGGCAGGATTTCGGGGGCAGTGACACTGGCACAGTTCAGTAACTGCTGACAGCTGTAAAATAAAGCCCTGCACTAGGCAAAAAAAGAGAAGAGGGAAAAAGAAAAACCCCTGATAAAGGAATAGGAAGTGATTTATGAGTAAGTGGAGAAAAAGTCATGTGGTGCAGTTGTGAAGGTCAGGACCTGGGAGAACAGATAAAGGCCCTGCCAGGTAACACAGAAAGGAGGAGATGGAAGAACAACCTGGCTCAGCAGAGCTGGGAGATCTGAGGGAACAGCTGGGTCATGGACAGCAAGGAGAGGAGCCTGAGCTGGGCTGCTCCTCACAGAGCTCTGAGCCCTGACAGCAACACAGGGAAAAGGAGCCTGGAACCAGAGGGTTTCCACAAAAACTTGGGCTTCTGCAGCTGCTGCAGGGGACCTGCAGGTCTGGAGATCTGGTGGAGGACAAGGAGGCATCAGAATCACAGAATCACGGGATAGTTTGGCTTGGAAGGACCTTAAAGCCCATCCAGTCCCACCCTGCCATGGGCAGGGACACCTTCCACCAGCCCAGGTTGCTCCAAGCCCTGTCCAACCTGGCTTTGGACACTCTCAGGGATGGGGCAGCCACAGCTTCTCTGGGCAACCTGTGCCAGGGCCTCCCCACCCTCCCAGGGAAGGATTCCTTCCTAATCTAAGCCTGCCCTCTCTCAGTTTAACACCATCCCCCCCTGCCCTGCCAGGATCAGCTGCGACGCTGGAGGCAGATGTGGGGCCTCCCTCACACCAGGGGACCTGGGAACCCTCACAGAGTTCTAAAAGCCTCAAGTTGGAGCAAGATACCTGATGTAAATGTTGTATTTATGAAAAATATACATATAATATAAAATGAAATAATAAATTTTTGGTGTAAAAGCCACCAAATCTGGAAGGAAAAGGACAGAGCAAAGAAATTCTGAAAAGAGTTACGAGAAGGTCTCATCCACAGCTGCTTCCCCAGCTGTGCAGCAAAACACTTCAGGGAAGTCAAAAGGATAAAACTGTAACCTGTGCAGGGATGGCAAGATGAGCAGGATTATCAGATAACACATCAGTTAATGGGTCACCTTAATCAGAGAATCATGGAATCAAAAAGGTTGGAAAAGACCTTTAAGATCACCAAGTCCAACCATCCCAACCCAGCACCATGTTCACCATTAAACCATGCCCTCAAGTGCCACATCCACACGTTTTTGAACACTCCAGGAATGGTTAAAATACTGAAGGTATTTTATTCCCAGGCAGGATCTTTATTTCCTCACAGCTCCCTGTACTGGTTTGTTCTTCACTTCAGCTCTAATGCACGTGGTGAGCTCTCAGCTCAGGTTGGCAGCTTCCAGTACTGCCTGGTTATTTTACACCATTTTAGCTAATTCAGGCTAATCAGGAGGAATTGCCCTCCCAGTAACAGCTGCCTGCACAACTCACACACACCACGGAGTGTTTGGGGAAAAGCCACAACATTATTAATAATAAAGGGTGAAAATCAGAAGGATAAAGAGACTTCTATTTAGAAATAAATGGATGATTACAAGTAACTACCTCCACACATTTAAATTGTTATTCCTCTCAGGAACAGCTTTCTCACAGCTTATTCAAATTCACATATTGTCTCTGTGGTAGATGTAGCTCTGGAGAAATAATTATAGAAGATGACAAATAAGGTAAATTGTGCCCAAGCTGTGCCTATAAACCAAAAAAAGCTGTCTGCTTCGTGGTGGATGCTTGGAGGTATTTTTTAAGAAAGCTCAGAGGTTAATTCAATAAATATAAAGGTGTTTGCCAGTTTTACAACCCGTGTAACACCATTCTCCAACAAACCACAACCCCCAGCATCTCAAGAGCAACGTAATTTACCCCAGCAAAGGGAAGATCCTGCTCAAAGCCCTTCCAGAGAAGATGCAGAAGTTAAAATTTCATGAACAGGCTGCAGAAAAAGGGTTTGGAACTTACTGCTTAAATGAAATAGCTGGTTAATTGTGAGTTCTTGGGTGGCAGGTTCTGAGCTGGGAGATTAAAGCCTTGAGGAGGAAGTGAAGTTTGGAGCCAAGGAGGCTCCTCAGGTTTGGTGATGATGAGGAGGAGGATGATGAGGAGGATGAGGATGCAGGTTTTGATTCTGGTCACATCACAAACATTTCAGACTCCTGGCTAATCACAGGAATGATGGCACTAAAAAGCTATTACACCTTCTCCTGCTTCCAGCAGCAGCACTACAAACAGTTGGTATTTATTACTTCTTCTCCACTTCATTAAAGATGGGTTATTACAGAAGGGAAACAACTTGTAACTGTTGTTTACATCCAACCCAGAAGTACAGTTTGATGGACCAGAGGGAACACAAGGTAAATGGCTGGAATTCTGGAAATGAAAACACAAACAGAAGGTATCCCTGACTACAGGCAAAGCTTGGTGTTGCTGTTTACTTTCCTGACACACCTAAAGGCTGAATCCCAGGGAGAAAAAACAGGGAAATTAATTGTAATTTATGAAGGGAGAGAATCCCTAATTAGATATTTCCTCTCAGGGGTCCCATCACTGCCCTCAGACATCCTCCCTCCTGTCTACAACAGATCAGCAACTTCATCAGGAGAACGGGGTGAAGGTGAAATCACAACCCTGCATTTTAATTTAATCAGGTGAAATGATTTTTTTTCCTTCTGTTAATGCAAAATTAGCAGCAGATTGTGCTTTAAACTTCTGCTGGGAGAGAAAAAAAAATCCAAATTAAATCTGAAGCTGCACCTAAAAGTGGGAATAGCACAGAGAGTGTGTGTGGGGGAAGCGTGGGACACGCTGCAAGGATCAGAAACTGAACTCCAGCATTTCTGAATTTAGGGGATCACAGCCCTAAGAATGCTTTTCTAAACATCCTTACAACATTTTCAGCAAAACTGTAGATTAAAGGGCATTTTCCTGCACTCACTGTATTTGTGAGTGCCTGTAGCTCTGCAGTTGCACAGTTTATACTGTACAATGCCTAAAAATCATTAATCATGGAGGTTTTATTCTTGACAAAACCCAAAGTGGCCAAATTGCTGCTGACGTGACTCACAAGTCAGGTTTTTCTCCCTAAATTTATAATGGCACAAACATTTAACAAACAGGTTTCAGAAAGCAAACGAAAACCTCAGAACTAAGGGTGCTGTGACAGAGGAAGGACCTGAATTTCAGATGGAATTTTGGCTCCAGGTGGGAATGCAAAAACACTGAGCATTTGGAATGTACAGCCAATATTCCTAAATGTGAATGAACTGCAAAGAGAGAGTAAAGGCTGTGCAGGACACCCCTGTTGAGAGAGTGAGAAGGTCCCCCCTGAGCCTCCTTTTCTCCAGGCTAAGCCCCCCCAGCTCCCTCAGCTGCTCCTGGTGCTCCAGACCCTTTCCCAGATCCATTCCCTTCCCTGGACACACCCCAGTTGCCTCCCAGTCACGGTGTCACCCTTTTTTAGCTCCAACAAAATCTATTTACACCTCAGAGTAACAGGTAAAGTCATGTCCTGGTTCTCTGAAGCCCATCTGGGATTTGGCAGGGAGGGAACAGGAGGTAAAATCCACCCCAAGTCAGGAGAGCTGTGCCTCTGCTGCCAAGGGACAACACAACCACCACACCCAGAGTTGAAAGGGGGAAATTAAAGAATAATTCTGCACTGGTATTCCCTGGGAAATTCCCAAATGACACCTGGAATGAGCGTGCAGGAGGACTGACACAGCCTGGGAGCTCAGTCAGCTGAAAGGGCCCTGCTGCACCCAAGCTTTGCTGGGTTTTACTCCAGTCTAACCTCTAATGCCTCTCTAGGTGCTCATTTGAGAGATGTGATCTTCATTTTAACGCAAAAGTGCTACAGGGCAGTGAAAAGAAGATTTTTTTTTTGTTGTTGGCTTCTCTGCTTTTATTTAACGTTCTCAGCAGTGAGGCTGCTGCTTTAATATCAGCCATGGATTTCCTGGAGTAAGGAAGACCCTCCCATTTATACATTTCAGGGAGACAAGACCTTGCCCCTTTTTGCCACACTTCCCCCACTCCAGCAGCCTGTTGCTCCTCCAGTGCTGCTCTTGCAATGCAGCGTTTAAAAACCAGAGATGAAAATCCACTCAGTAAATCGCCCTGTAAAATCTCTCCAAAGATGGAACAACAGAAAAGTGGAAGGAGAAGTCTGGCTGTAGTTCCAGGCATGAACAACCCTGGATTCAGTAACTCCTCTTGTAGCCCACTCTAGTTCCTGACCCTTCCTGAAAGCACTGGTTGCTGCTCCAGGATAGCCAAAAAAGCAGGATGAAGCCACTGTTTTGGGAGTTTCCTGCCCCAAACGTGGGATTTCTCCATCTGTCCAAGCAAAGAAGGAGCTGACAACAGCATTTGGGGACACATGAACCCACCTGATGGGTCAGGAGTGACCTGTTAAAGATGCTTCTGACAGTGATGTGCCCTCAGTGCCAGCACAAGGTTGATGCTCTCAGGGTCTTTGACCACATTAATTATATCAACAATTTCATTAAAGTTTCTTGTGCCCTTTACACTTCATCAAGGAGCAGTAATTTACAGTAATAATTCGAATATTGTAGATATTACATCAGTATAAACAACATACGCTCTAATATATACATCCACTTTTTCTCTGTCTGATATCACATATAAATAATATATCCAGCTCGTGTAGTGCCAGGCAAGCACTACACAGGTCCTTGCTTTACAACTGCAACAAAATTTATCTCTCAAAAGCTGTTGTCTCTTTGAACTGAGAAGTCAAAGCAGAGAAAAGCAAAGGAGTTTAAAGATAAATGAAGTGCAGCCGTTTCCAGAAAAGCTGGAGGGGGAGATTCAGTGAAAAATGCTCTCCTTTGCTTTTTTGCTTCAGAGAAACCAAACCTACTTGCTTTGTTGTTTTTTTGACAGCAGTAGTAAAAAGGAGATGATTTGTTTGGGTAAGTGGGGGTGGGAGTTGTAGAGTATTTTGGGGACTTGATGTTCCGTAGCCCTTCGTGCCAATCTGAAGCCTGGCAGTGGCACAGAGGAGACAGGATTTGTTATCCCAAGAACAACATTCACTCAACTGCTGCCAGAATCACTTGGAGAAGGACAGTTTTCTTTGCTGCATTTCTCCATTTTTTGGTGATGCCACGGGAACTGTCAGGATTTATGTCTGCTCTGTGAGAGGACCAGGAGAAACAGTGAGCACTGCCAGGCTTTAATCTACACAGGACATTAATATTATTACTGCAAAAACAAAATAATGGGCTTAAACACCCTTGCTGAAGTCAGGACATGATATAAAAATGACAAACCTTGTGTATACAAAATCAGGTCCCAAATAAATCCTCATGAATACGATCTGCTTTCATAAATTCTTTATCAGCTCAAGTCTGGCACTGGGTTTTATTATGGTGCTATTCAAAGTGTGCACACAAATTAAATCAGCTTCATAATCTCGGTCCTTGGCTTTACACTAATTACTGATATGGGTCCACCATGGAAAACATCACCAGTTACTCAGGGAAAATGCAGCACCACCCAAATGGGTAAAGGCAAACTGTGCACAGCCAGGATTTATATCATTCCTGATCAGCTTCTGCAACCCAAATCCTCCTCAAATTGAAGGCTCTTGCAAAACTCAGCCCCCAGGATGTGCTGTTTTCACCTACGTGGGACCAAGGAACACTTCTGAAGCCAATTTACCACTGAAAACCTACCAAGGCAAACATTTCCTGCACGGACAAGTTCTCACCTGGAGAAACCACACAAAGGAAAATGATGTTATGTCCCAACAATCCAGCACTCCTTCACCCAGGACAGGCAGCCCAGGAACTTGTAAGGCATGAAATATGTGTGTGCACAACCTGGGAGTGCTCCCTGAACAGCCCAAATACCAACGATCAGCGCCAAGACCGGGAATTCCAGAGGAATGACACTTCTCCAGAGGGGCAGACACACTCCTGCAGAACTCCAGGCTCCATCCAGACTCACCCTCACCTCCCTGAGTGCAGGTTCACAGCTGGTTCTGCATCATGAACAAGATTTTGGCACAGACAGCCCTGTTCCAGCCTGGTGCCACTTTGCCATCCTGGTGTAGACGAGCAGAGGCACTTCCAGTGACAACTCCCCCTGTAAGTGCTGACAGCACAGAGCTGCTGCTCTGCCAGGAGCCAGAGGAAAAAAGTGACACTTCAAGCCACTTTTCATAAACTTTAAAACCTCAATAATTTGCTCCTGCTCTGGTATCTGAAGCGTGTTGATCAGTAGCTCCCCTCCTTCCAGGAGGAAGCTGTCAGGCTGATTAATAGGAATATGAAATTACACTATTAATACTACCCAAGGGCAGCTTTTTTTGCTGAATATAAACTGTCAAAAGCTGCTCCACTGGAGCAAACTGCCATGAACTCCATCGATAAAGGGATGTTCCCCTTCTGTTTTCAGGAGAAATGCTGAGGCAGGGAGGGGATGAGGGGTTTGCTCCAGAGGGCAGAGGAAAGGAGAGCACCAGGAGAAATAACAGCTCTTTTAAGCTGTTTTCTTTTAAGAGAGGAAGACCTAACTCTTCCCTTTCTGGGAAAATAAAGGGAATAAGAGCTGTCCTTCCTTGCAGGGACATCACAGCTGGGAAGGGGTAAGAGGAAAAGAAGCCTGGGATGGGATGGTTCAAGGGAAAGGTGATCTTATCCCAACATTAAATTCATGTGTGACATCCAAGTTCCAAATATCCAGGCAGCCCATGATCCAGACCTTGGCATTTCTACCACAGAAGGCCAAACCCCAACTTTTAAATATGTTTTTATATTTATATTTACACATATATATACATGTGTGCTACAGCAGACTCTCAGCAGCCACCTCTGAAGAATGAACAAGGAAACTAAAAATAATCAGAAGGCCAAAATAATGGGACATAAGAATTTCAGTGAAGTCTGGAGAGTTTAAAACACTCTGGTGAATTTTCAGTGTTGGTAACACTCTGCTGCCTGTGGTTTTCCAGCTGCTCTCCCTTAGGAACACAACAGATCCTTATATATATTAGTATATTCAGTTCAGTGCAACAAACCTCATCCATCACAGTCCACTTGACAAGATCTATTTCCCTGCAAATCATGCCTGAAAGATGAGGGACAGTTATTCATAACTCTGTTTATGGGTGCCAAGCACCTTTAATAATGCACCATGTTTTGGGCTTCACCAAGGAGTTACAACTCAGTTGTGACTCCAAGCTGTATTTTATATTCATGAGCTGTGACAGAACTCCACTGAAAATAGGAACTGGAAATAGTTCTCTCCCCAAAAAAAACCCTGTAAAGCAGGACACCCATTTCATTTCAAGGTCATCACTGGGCACTGTTTGATGTTGCTGTCAGGATGGTGGAGCTGAGGAAAAGGAATTTCTGCTTTAATTTAGCAGACAGTTCTGGTCAAGGCGTGGGAGAAAAGTCGACTCTTTACATTATAACCACAAAAATGCTCTTCAAATAAACAGCTTCAGCTGCAAATGAACCAGGGCATCAGATGAGAACAGTCTAGAAGCCAACTCTGAGCTATTTCAGGAGCCAAACTCTCCTGCAAACTCAGTTCAGGGTGGAATTTGTGACCCTATAACAGAGCTGGATCTCAGACACAAACCTAGTGCTGACAAGAAAATCTTCAGCCACTTTCTTCCAGCCCCTGCCTTCCTAAGCCTGGCTTTGAAGGGTCATCAGGCTGAGCTAAAGCCATGTCAGAGTTTTCACTCCATTAACACAAACACTTCCCTCAAGAGCCCAGAAATAGAAATATATTTCTATTATTGGAAGAGATACATCTTGTGTGGGCAGTGAACACCTCCAGGTGCTCTCCTGTCTCACCTCCAGCCTAATGGACCGACACCAGAGCGCTTTCCCTTTCTGCCTTCTCAGCTGCTCCAAGATAAATATTAATGGCAAAGGATGGAGCCAACACTCCCATGACTCCTCTGCAGCTTCTTCAGACTAAATAAGCGCCTTAAAGTGTTTTTTTTTCCCACCAGAACATTTTCTGGGCTTTGCTTGGGTTTCTCCTCAGTGATATTTAAAGGCTTATATAAAACCGGGTTTGAAGTTTGATGGGGGGAGCAGCTCTGGGGCCTCTGTGGAAGCAAAATGCAATTTGTGTGAAACCTATCCTCTGAGGGGTGATTTTGTACCTCTGAGTGTTCACCCTCTGGCCACTGATGTGCCAAAACAACACCACCTTTACTCTGTGAGTAAAGGACACTCATGCCCCCAGGAACCATTTACAGTGACCATGTGTGCAAATACAGGGGAAATACAGAGAATAATTCAAGGCACAGGTCTGTAAAACATCTATTTGCAAATATTACACTGATGCTTTTAATGGGGGATGGAGGCAAGATGGATGTTGAACATCCACTGTTTTTTTTCTTTCATTTTATTCTTTCATCGAGGCTTTTAAGGTTATGTCTTTCTCTCCTATAATAAGTAGAAAATTAATTAAGCAGACCAAGGCAGCACAAAACATCTGTATGGTTTGAAACCAGCAGCAAGGCCCAGGATTTTCTCCTCTCCTCTGAGCACACGAGATGATTTAACAGAGCTCACTCCGTGCTCCCCGGGATGAAATAGAGTCTAAATCCCCAAGTAAATGTAAAATGAATAGTCTCTAGTCTGCACATTCCAAAAATAGCTCTCCTGTACATTATGCTATGAATAATTCCTCAGTTTAGGAATACTGAAGTGCCTTTTAAAGAGTGAGAAAGCAGAGTCTGCAATTTGGACAATGATCTAGCTGGGGGCACCTCTGCTCACAAGGGCCAAGGCTGGATCATTTTCCTTTCACAGTATTGTTGCCAGAGCTCCATTTCTCGTGATAATTTGCCCTCTTTGGTATAATACTTCCCACATCCATATTCATGGAGAACACCAAGGGGGTGTTTTCCATTCATAACTCACAGATCCCTTTATACCTGCCAATAACTCTACCCCAAGTCAACAGAGAACGGGATAGTTTGGGATAATCGGTCTGTCCATGAGGGATGGGAGGATTGGAATGCAGGAGGAGCTGCAGACAGGACATCCAGACTGGTTTGGGATTTCAATCTGCCCCCCAAAAGCAGCAAAACAAATTATTTTAAGAGACTTCCATGAAAATGAGCTCAGGAAACACGTATTCCAGATGTGGACTGCATCGTTTCGGAGATGGATAAACACGAAATAATTGCTTTAGTTCGAGGCAGACAAAATACCCTGGCAAAACTGATTTAAACGGGAGGATAGGAATAAATCTGGACACCCGTTTGAATCCCCACGTTAATTAGGAACTTGTTTTCCTTGCAATAATTGCATATTGATCACGGCAATTCGGCAGAGGAAGCTGCAGAGATGGTTCAAACACGTGCCAGGCAGTGCCAACACCACTGATTTCATCTCATCTGGAAACAAAGGCCTTTTTAAGATGAAACTCTGCTGAATTCCTCATCTGATGAACTTAACAGCTACTTAAAAACAACTTAAGAAGAGGCATGTTTTAATTCACAGCTAATTGCCCAAAAGCTTCTTAATTCCTTCCTTTCATGGGAAGTCGGACCGTTGAGGGGGGGGAAAGAAAAATCACGAGATTATGTCCTTTAAAACAGAACTTTATGGCTCAGAGAATATCAGTCTATAAACAGCACCAATGTAATGTTGTGCTGTGATTTGTCACCCAACAAAGCCCCGGGCAAAGGCACCTGACCTGGTGCCAGCAGCGGGACATCACTCCATGCCACACTTGAGCAGCTGAAAAATATAACACAGGAGATCCCAGGGAATGTATGTCTGCAGGTATGGTCAAAAAAAACCCCAAATTCAATGAGAATTTTATTTAAAAGAGCAACATCCAAATCCCAGATGGTGGCATCTCTTGAGGCTGATGCACAGTGAGCACTAATAAATCAGATTATTCTCACAACGAATTAAAGAAAAACGAACATTTATATAAGAGATGCACCAAAAAGGACTCTGAACAGTGATGCTGCTTCCCACAGCCTTTGCATAGTAACAGTGTCAAAAAGCCACTCTCTTTTCAGTTCTTCTTTTCTTCTGAAAGCCACAATTATTCCATCGACCCAACATGCTCTGCCCCGGCAATTTGTAACTGAAAAACTGAGATGCTGTTTCATTAAGACAGGCAAATTAAAAGTGACGGGATTTGTCAGGCTGGCTGTGCAAAGGGAAGGAAAAGTGGATGTTTCCTCCCCTGAAATCACCGAAACAGGCTCCAAGCTGGAATTTTAGCCGCTTCTGGAAGTTATTCCCAGCAGCCGCTGCCAAACAACTTTTTAGCTCTTTTTAAAAAAACATTAAACTCTTCAAGAGAAAAGAAAAAAAGGCCATCAAGTTAAAACCACCTACCAAAAGTTGCAATTAAATCGCTGAAGTGTTATTAAGACGTTCTAAGTGCGAGCAAAAAATCAATCAATCCATCACTCTCCCTTTCAGGTCAGAAAATCACGGGATATTCTGAGTCGGAAGGGACCCGTGTACAATAATTGGGATGAGGCTCTGACAAATCAAAGGAGGGAGGGAAAGCACGTGGGATTTTGGGATCTTCAGGGAACCAGCTTGAAAATGGGATCTGCCTCTCCTTGAATATATAGTTCTGATAATTAATTCCTGCCGGTGCTGGTGGGGGAGAAACAACTTCATCCCATTCTGCCTCTGATATTCTTTTCTCTCGCCCTCTAATCCCACACTTCAATACCCCTTTGGAGTCCCTCATAAAAACACCCCTAAATTCCAAGTGACAGATCAAACGAGATTAATCCGGACCCACTTTTCTCGCCGCACATCCAGGACAAGAAGAATTTATCTTGCACATTTCTGCGGTTTTTGTTTTTTAAAAGCGCCCGGGCAAAGGTTTGTTTGCTGTGAAACAGGAGGGGGTTCGGTCTCTCGGGGCAGGGAATGTTGTAGTAAATAATGAGCCATTTAGCGGCCAAAGCAAACAGCTGAAAACCCCACACAATAGGAGTGATTAGCCCGCAAAATAAATGCATGTAAATGATTTGCGGGATGTGGGGAATCGCTTCCAGCAGGTACAGTCAGCCTTGGAGGCGCCTCCCGGGATACAGGTGTGGATGCAAGGAATGGGGTGGGAGTTCTGACACAGACACGAGGGAGGCTTGGAAAGTGTCTGGGTAATGGTTTTGTGCTGCCACATCCCTGGATGTGTCCCTGGATCATCGCGTGCCACGCTCGGAGCTGTTCCTCACCTCCCATCACTAATTCATCCTCCTCAGGCGGCTGCTCCCGCTCCACACGGGAGACAGCGCTATTCCTATTCCCTAATAAAATTAAAACCTTTCCCTCGTCCATCCTGGGTATTTTTGTTCTTAGCGTTCAAAAAATAACTTTGTTATACCTAAAAAAAAAAAAAAAAGTCTGTTGGTTTAGTTGCTGATGTTTTTGTTGCCCTAAATCTATTCAGGACTCAAACCATAATCAAAATTTAAAGCAATAACAGGGTTTGTCCCTTCCTATCCAAATCTACATGAGAAGTTAAAATGGGTGTATTTAAAATCCTCTAGGTGACACAGTAGGTTTAAAATTAAAGTATACCTCTTAGAAAAAAACTGTATTATTTTTCTGTTTGGCCAAAATCTCTGGAAGAAAAGCAGCGATTACCAACTACCCCTCCCTGCAAAGCTTGGGAAGCCTATTCAGCTCTCCTGAAAGATGAGAAGATTAGAAACACCTCCTGCATGCAAACCTGCCCAATAAATCTCATTTTTCTTCTCATTATTTTACATGAAGATGACTTAGGAGCAAAGAGAAAAACAGCAATAAACATAATATGTCCCAAAACGTGTTGTCTGAGCAAGTCCTGGCTGGCTCCTGGAACCCAAAATCACCTTTGATCACAGAATCACCAGGGTTGGAAGAGACCTTTAAGATCATCAAGTCCAACTGGAATAAAAGGTCCTGATCCTGCAGGATCTCCATTCGGAGCCTGCAGAGGTCACGCTGACACCTTCCCAGTCCCCAAACTCCAGGGATTTGCAGCCCAGCCTACTTTCCTCTTTTGGAATGCCAGCAAACTCGGCTGGGCCACCCCCCCAGGTGCCCAGTGACGTAGATGGCTCTTCCCAGAATAACTGGGAAGGGAGCTGGGGAGCAGGGAGCACCACTGCCTCGGGCTTGGCCTGGGGAATGCAGGGAGAAAACAAGTGCCTGAAATCAGCCCTTCACTCGCAAATAAATCCTGTGCATGGTCCTTGTAAAACCAGCCACGGATCTCCCCGTTCCCAGATCGGTGCCAAAAATCCCATGAAATGCAAATTGACACCGTTTTCTTATTTCTGTGTATTCCCTCATGGTAATAGTTAAACCCACGTGAATTTTCAGCAATAAAACTACTGGGTTCCACGGTCATTTTTCTTATTAGAATTATTCCTAATATAATCCTCAGCCTCTTGGGAGAAAGCACATGGAGATGGCAAGGGACAGTCACTCCTCCACCCCACCTGGGGAGAAGCTGCTGCTCCCACCTCCCCGGGTTCCAAAAGTCTTTTAAAAAGGTGGTTGTAGTCGATATTTAGTCAAGATTTACAGTCAATATTTAGTCTGGGGTAAGAATTGGCTCATTTAACACTTCTGTGTCAATCCTGCTCCGCTTCTGTCAGGACAGGGATGGAGTGAAATCCTACAGGGAGACCCTCAGGAGAACTTCCATTTTGTGCCTCAAAACTTCCTTAATCAAGAGCTGTTGCAATGATGTTTGCATTGATAGAAAGCTCAATTCTTGACTGACTTTAAGCCTTAGGACAACTTGCCAAAGAACAGGTGTCATGTAACACTGTCATCACTTCTGGGTAATTAAGGGAGCCAAAATGATCTCTCTCTCAGATCCTCCCAAATCAGACTTCAGTGCACTGAGCAGGAAGGTGGGAAGGCCAGAGGATTTCACAAGCACAATGAAAACTCAAGGCAGCCTCTTTTCACTCTGTTTTACACCAAAAATGATCACTGATGGGCTGTGACTGTGATCAGCCCCAAAGCTTTGCTCTCCATCCTTCCCCCCCCCCCCGCAGAAGGACAGACATCTGGGCTGCTTTGTGTTTAGAATCTGCAGAGTGAAAAAGGCAATTTCCATTCCATCAGTTATAGTGGTTTATTCCCCAAATCTCCATTTTACAAGGACGATAACCTTATTTAGTGTTATGAGGAAAGGAATTAGGAATTTTGAGATCCTGCAATGCTCTGCTTGAGGCACTAAATAAGGAAATCAGGCAGGGACAGATATTTTTGAGTTTCTGGGTTCTAAAAGATACAGATGGGTGACTGTCTCAATCCTGTTTAACTAAATTAAGTATACAGTCACTTGGGGAAAATCTCAGAAAATAACTGCCAGGCTGGATAAACACCCAAAACATTTTGTCATCAATTTATCTGTTCCACAGTCAAGCTTTACATTCACCAAATCCACCGTGGAACTTCTCTGCTTTGCATTAATTAATAAACACAGCTTCCAATTAAAAAAAAATGCAACAGCAAAGGTACTGCAGCCTCATCCATCACTTGATTTGGCTGCAGTTAATGATGTCAATTCATCTTTTTAAGTCACAGGTACTAAGCCAAGGATTCAGAGTTACAGCTCCCTCCAGCCACTCAACACTTGACATGCATTAAGAAGAATATTTCCAACTGCTCTCATGGAAAAATTACCACAGTTTCAGCTGAGCAGCCTAAAACCAAGTGTCCCCACAGGAAAACAAACTTCCATGTTGATGTAGAAATGAGCTTTGTTAGGTCTGATGAGACCAATTGTACAGATAACTACCAAAAAAAAAAAAAAATCCCTATTTTGGGTTGTTCATTGAAAATTTGTTTGTTTAGAAGGTACATATTTTTGGGATCAATGTGCCCCTGTTTCAACCTGAAATGGGGTCTTTGGGGATGGGCCTGTGCAGGGCTGAGGGTTGGACTCCAGGATCCTGGTGGGTCCCTTCTAACTCAGCATATCCTGTGATTCTTGTAAGCCCCCATTAGATACTGGAAAATACTATTTGGGGGAAAATACCCCAAATAACATAATATTAAATCAGCTTTTTTTTTTAATAGTCTACTTCTTCATTGTGAGAAATTACTTCTCTTAAAGGTAACACATTACACTTCTCTTAATGTAATACTTCTCTTAAATGAAACACGTCCCTGAACAAAAGGTCCTTGAGAAATACAAAAGCTGCTGTTAAACGATCAAAGAAACGCTTCCAGATCAAGGCAAACAAAAGGAGGAATAGCAACAGAACCACCAAAGCCTCAGCTGCTCCCCCTCCCTCCACCAGCACACCTCAGCTCCAAGGAATGCACTAACAGCTTCCCTGCCTTCCCACGGCAGGTCGGGAAACACTTGAGAGGGTTTCAGGTTCCTCCTAAGAGGAGCTGGCTTTGCTCACAGCAAAGTGTTTAAATTTTAACAAACTCGAAGAGGTTGAAATGCTAAACCTTTCAAATCAGTGGCAAGACACAGAATTAGGAGAGGTGGCTCTTTAGGCAGAGCTGTTTGCAGCCTGAGCCCAGATTTACTCCACACACGCAAACTTCCATCCTAATACTGGCCTTTACACATTTATATGATGTGATTTATCTCTGAACTTGTTACTGACTGAAATTATACTCCTGAGACTGCAAAGCTCAGGGTTTTCAAGAGAAAGATTTTTCCAGAATACCCTTTTTTTTTTTTTTTGAGATTCTCACCATTCAACAGCCAGATTTTACCAAAAAGCAAAGCAGTGAAGGAGGGAGAAGTGTTAATGTTGTAAGGTTACAGAAAGGAAAGCCAAACTTTGGATAACACACAGAATTTGATCCATTTCATAATGATATTTATTTGCTATTAATGTTTCCTGGGAGTGTTTATTCCCAGCCAGTTCATTCCCTCAGTTTCATGGCATGAAAGGAAACGAGTGGATACGTTGATATAAATCCAACAATTCAGCAGGAAGGAGCATGTCAGGAGGAAATGTAGGTTTCCATTAACCAACAGAAGAGAGCAAAGCCTGATCCCACCTCTCCAATCCATGTGGATGCCCTTTGGAAGCCCAGCTGTGACTACAGGGTTTAGCTCTGGGAGACAAGAGCTGACCAGGAAGTGTTTGTGCTCCCAGGACAGACTGGGTAAGAAAGGAAAGCTGGAACTGAAACAATTCTGGAGAACAATGTGGTCCTGTGATCATTTATTCCTGATCTGTTCTCTGGGGGCACCAGGGACAGCACCCAGGGAATGGCTGGAGCTGTGCCAGGGCAGGGGCAGGTTGGATCTCAGCAAAAGGTTCTTCCCCCAGAGGCTGGTTGGGCACTGCCCAGGCTCCCCAGGGCAGTGGGCACAGCCCCAAGGCTGCCAGAGCTCCAGGAGGGTTTGGATGATCCTCTGGGGCACAGGGTGGGACTCTGGGGATGGGCCTGTGCAGGGCTGAGGGTTGGACTGATGATCCTTGTGGGTCCCTCCCAACTCAGCACATCCTGTGATCCTGGGATTCCCAGGGAACTGCCAACATCACAGGCTCCAGGTTTTATACAAATAAAAAGGACGCACATCCAGGTGGAAAGCCATGAAAGGATTCACTCCCACACTGGGAATTCAGTCTCGTGCTTCTCATGGAGCTTTTTTTCCACCACAGAAGCCCAAGACTGTTTGCTCTTCCCATCCCGAAGCCACTCACATTACAATTAAACATCGCTGGGTAGTTTCCTACTCCTCACATTTTACTGCCTGTGGGAGGGTTAGTTTTTAGGATTTTGTGTCATTAAACATTTAGCTCGACACTTCCATGGCCCTCAACCCTGTGATAGCTCATTTGTGCCCATCTGTCCTGAGATGACTGGGGCCTAATCTAGTGAATTCATTGGGCTGCTCTTAGACCCTTCCTGAATTATAATGACCAAAGAGCAGCCAAAGTACTGCAAGATGCTGGGTGTTATTGTGAGAGATGCTGATCTCCATAATAATGGAGATCTGCAGGAGGGAGACACACAGATCTGATGGAAGGAGCAGCGGGGGTGTGTTAAGGTCACTTAAAGAATCACCGCCAAGGGTATCACGAAACGAGGATTAATATTAAAGCCTGGCTCAGGTGTGGGAGATTCACTGCAGCTATCTGGCACTGAGTGTTTAAATATTGATTTTTCTCCCTGTTCAGATCTGTCACTATAAGTTACCTCCCCCCCAGAGCTCAGCAGATGGCATCAGGCCGTGCAGGGATGTAATTAAACACGCCGCTGGACCGAGCGACTCTGCAAACAAAAAGTGACACCAAGATGAATTTACTCCCATCTTCTTCAAATACCTGGGTGAAAAGCAGTTTTTAAGCAAGGTATCTAACAGCCCAGGCCCACTGCTGAATACTAATAATCAAATAAAAAGCTCTTTTGTCAACACAGCCCAGGCCAACTCCGAGAGGGCCGACATTCCAGCACCACAGCAAGGAGGCGAAGAGGGAAAGCTCTGCAAGAACAATTCCCTTCTATGAGGACACCATGCCAGGCAGGCAGATTTTGGGTGGTTTCTTTGCTCCTTTTTTTTTTTCTTTTGTACACACAGTGCATTGTTCCTTCCTTTCCCTCACTGCACCCAAGGACAAGAGCTGCCCGCCGGGGAAGTCCCGTGGGTTCTGCACAGAGATGGGTTTGTTCAGCTCAGCCCGGGCCCAGGACTCCATCAAATGAGCAGAGTGCTCCTCACAGCTGAGGACTCTGCCCAGGGCACCTCATTAGGTATCCACAAAGTGTCCCAGCACTGCAAGACAATTCCTCACTCTCTTCCCATGTGGGAACTGCTGAACAGGCAACAGCTGGATGCACAGCACAGGGAGAGCACACATATGCAGGAAATACTACATATAGCTAAAAACCCAAGGATTTATTCATTTAGCACTACACAGAACAAGTTTAACTACACTTTTTATCACCCTCTCCAATTCTGTTTCACATGTGTAGTACTAAGTGATAAAATCCTCCAGTAAATCAAGCCAGGCAGTGAATAACAGCTTATCCAGCAAAGGAATAAATCAGGACTCAATGAGCCAAAGGGGGAACAGCTTCAAGTAGAAGGAGGGTAGATTTAGATTGGATATGAGGAAGAAATTCCTCCCTGTGAGGGTGGGGAGGCCCTGGCACAGGTTGCCCAGAGAAGCTGTGGCTGCCCCATCCCTGGAAGTGTCCAGGGCCAGGTTGGATGGGCTTGGAGCAACCTGGGCTAGTGGAAGGTGTCCCTGCCCATGGCAGGGGGTGGAACAAGTTGGTCTCTACAGTCTCTTCTAACCCAAACCAGTCTCTAATTCCATGATAAACACAGTCAGATGTTGCTACAACAGTGAGAAGTTAATGTGTAAAGTTGACAAAAAAGGTAAAATACTGGAATATGTTTGCAGAGGATTATAAAAATATTTTATTAGTAGCAGTATCTGTTTTTTTCTGTATCACACTCACTCTCTAACCTGCTTTCAGCTCTGCTGGAAGGCTGCACACTCATCCTATAAAATCAAAGACCACAGTTCACTCGAATAAAACTAGAAAAGCTCCTCCAAAACTCACAGAATAATAATACAGAGATAAGAACAAGGCAATGGGAGTCCAGGGCTCTTTCCCAGCAGGAAAAGAGAGGCAGGACAGTAACACACACAGGACATGAGCCGGATCTGAGCCTAGACCCAAGACTGACAGACTTTAAAGCTCAACCAGAGAGCAGGAGAACTCAGGACTAACAACCAGTGGAGCCAAGAGGGAATTAATGAGCAGACAAAGTCCCTCCCTACTCAGTTTGAAGCAGTTGTACTTATTAACCAGCTGGGAAATGCCATAAAAAAAAGACAAAACACACCCAAGTCCCAGGAAATTAATGATAGTGTGTCAAGGTGTTGCAAAATTTAGCCCTCAGATATATGGAGTGTCAGTCAGGGAAATGAGGATAGAACAGTGACAGACGAGCAGGAGCGGGCCCTGAACACCAGGGTGGGAAATGTGCACATCTGAGCTGGAAAGGAGAAAAAGAAGGGCCAAGGGGCACCTTCCAGGGCCTCTCCCAGAGCGTGGGGAGGGGAAAGATCAAGGGAAAACAAAAGCGCTGAAAAAGGAGCGAGAAAGTGAGGAGGGAGATAAAACAGGAAAAGATGAGACACAAAAGCACCAAGAGGTCTGAACTCAAAGTCAATTCGGGTCAGGAGATCAAAGATGCTCACAAATATCAGAGAGGGTGAAGTTTTTGGAAGAAAGATGCTGTAAGGATGTGATAATTTGCAAATCTGGCATAAAAACACGGGAATGCTGAACCCCAGGATAAGTGTTTGCTCTAAAAACTGCTGTGCTGGGAGCAGGGCACAAAAAGGCCACAGTGGCGAAAAGCAAAATAAAACCTGGTTTGTTTTTCCTCTCCTGTTGGAGGTAGTTACTGTTTTCAGGGTCTATTTAAGGTACAGAGGGTTTGTGGGGACAGCCCTGCACAGCACAGGGTGGGAGATCCATCCTAAATATCAGCTTTGGGCAGGAATTAGATCCCTGGAAGTGTGACTTGAAACCTCGAGAGCAGTTCCTGGCTTGTCTTTCAGACACAGAGGTCAAAAATATGGAGCAACATCGACTCAGGTGTCAAAATAAAAGCAGTGAAAGGAGCTCAACAAGTGCTTCCAAGGACAATTCCCTCACTCTCCAAATTCCTTATGAAACTATACAATATATTACAATCCTTATTGACAAGCAACCTATTAATATATTCCCAGAAGGCTTATTTGGGGCTAAAAAAAAAATTAGTTTTTTTATGTTCTGGAAGGAAAATTTATAAAACTACAGCAATAACCCCACTCTATTATTTCTACAATGGTGTACTTTGAGGTCTAATTGATTTTGCAGGGACTCAATTATAAAATTTGAGGTTCATTATTTGTTATCTTGACCTCTGCAAAAGGTTGGCTTCGTATCAGGTTTTAAGAAAACAGCAATTCAAATTTAAAACCTCTCTTTGAGTCTTGAGAACTGGAAAATAATTACAGTTTTCACCCCTCAAATTTGCAATCTGAAGCCATTTCAGGGTGTACAGGGATTCTTATTAAGTTGTTTTATCTATTTCTCCCTCACCAACAGCTTGACTGCCTTGTGGATTTAACGTAAAAACACCCTTTTTGTGGCTGGTCCTCACCAGACTGAAGTACAAAGTAATTTTTACTGTGTTCACTGCGATTTCCAAAAGCTCTGCTACAACTTAAATGCTGATAAAGCAACACCCCGAGTGTGTTTTGTCACAGGCAGGTCTGTCTGTAGGGTTGGTTTTTTTTTTTTTTAAAAACAAAGCAAGAAGAGACTGGCACCTTTATTTTTATAAACATAAAAAGCAACTTTTTTCCCTTTCAAATTTATATTTATATACACTTCATGAAAGTGCAAATTAAGAATGTTTTCTCAATGAAAGTTATATAAAACACAATTTTATATATATTTATATTTTATATATATATATAATTTGCAAATACAATAATCTTAACTGCACTGTCTTTTTTTTAAAAGAAATTGATATTTTTAAAAAAATTATTTCCCTTTTATTTCTCTCTGCCTGATTTTAGTCACAGTTCTAGTTTTAGTCACAGCAATGAGAAAACCTTAATTTGAGTTACTAAACTGTTGTTGCTCAGACCGATTCCACTGCAGTCAGGCTGTATTCACCACACTCAAATAGACAAAAATTCACCTTAAAACACCAAGCCTAGACAATTTAAAAATAAACAGGCCCCAACCACTGAATAGTTTTAGCCTCTTGGGTCTAAAACTCATCAGATCTGAGCTGATTTCCACCTACCACAGAGGAGCAAAACTAATTAACCCATCATTATTGCTACAAGAAAATGCGGTGTTTAAGGCCATAGTTAGAAAACTCACAGCTATTATTAGGTAATCTTTGATTTTTCTCTCATTTTTGCCACACTGAAGGGCCAACAGAGAGCAAAGATCAAACAAGACTTTGCTTTCACATTAAAGGAATCCAAAATGGATAAAAATATGGCTGAAATGGTGCCAAAGGGGTCAGGGGGCAGGAAAAGCCCATTTGGAACCTCGCAGGTTTTTAATTACAAAATGAAAATAAACTGTGATAGCTCAGAACACATGAAATGCAACCAGGAGAACCAAAGCTACTCCACAAATGTCACAGCGTGTCATTTCAGTAAGACTGACATTTATTGAGATTTATTAATATTGATAAGATTGATTTTTATTGATATCAGCTCCATGAAGGCACCTGAGCTCCGGCTTCACCCACTAAATAAATTTATAGAGATACCACATTCAGGTAAACAAAAAAAAAAAGAGTAATACCCATATATACAGTGTGGGATGATTTTGCAACTAGATCCTGTAAAAATGATGGACCTAAAGAGACTTTTGGGAGGGCAGATAAACAAACCTTCCTCCCCTTTTGCAGGACTGGCAACAACATTTCCCTCAAATATGTGGAGGAAGAGTTCAAAGGGTATTATTTATGCAACTCGTGATTTTCAAGGGAATTTGTTAAATGAGAAGCATTTCTTTTTCCTGGCACGGATTTATTGATTATTTTCTCTTAGTTTATCACCATCACCTCACTTTAGAGCTGAACCAGGTGTGTGGTGGCCCAGCACAGAAGAAACACCATCTGAGATCCCTCAAGCTCATTTTTTCCCCAGCAATTCCCATTCCAGCCACTGGTGTGGAGACAATCCCTTGTGTCTTCCAGCACCACAGTTTTTCTAGGAACACATTGCTCTATTTTAGACACTTTCTATCTGTAAAAGGTGACTCTGACTCATCAGACCATCCCCAAAACATTAAACCACGAACAAAACCAAGAATAAACCACGTCACCATCACAAACAGCCCCCAAATTCAGAGATGCACAAACAGAGTTCACTTTGAAGCAGAGTGCTGGTTTCAACATGTGAGATTGACTTTAACACAGGAGCCCCACATGCACTGAGGGGGGTATTTCATCATGAACAGGTTCTACCAGTGGGTTTTAGGAGCCCTCAGAAGTGGCAGGTTTTGGCACATCCCCTCAGCTTACCCGGGCTGCGTGACAGGCTGCCCAAAAACCGGTGCCAGGAGACTTTTCCAACTGAATTTATGGAGCTCAGAATACAATGCTATATTTTACTTGCCTTTTTTTTTAATGGCTGGAAGGAGAGAAGTGCTGTTACTCCCTGCTGCCAAAATTCCTCAGCTCCCAAAGTGCAGCCTCTACTTTTAGATCCGAGAGGCCTCGGATTCAACCCCCACGAAGTTTCTTCTCGTCTGGGTTTGTATTTTTGTCTGTTTTGGAGCGTTGCAGTGCTGGTAACTCTGTAATGAATATTAATACAGGCTTTGGGGAGATTTTTCTGTGTCTCTGCCTATTATGGAGAGGTTTTAAATCCGCAATAACAGTTTATCATATCAGAGACGAGTCATTTATTGTGCCCCTGCACAAAGGATGCACACAAAGCCCTGCTCTCAAACACCACCTTAATTACCTCTCCTGCCTTCTCCCCACAAAATATATCCTTTCCCAACACATGAGCTGTGGCTGAATTCTGCTGCTCTCATTTAAAAACCCAACACACCCCACTGCAAGTCTCCCACACCTCCAGAATTCCTGAAGAATCCGTTGCCTCTCCCACAGCTTCCCAGACTGACTCAGAGCCTCAAGTCCAAAACCCACACAAAGAAAACAAAATGAACCCAGCAAAGGGTCAGCAGTGAATACCTGGAACACCAAGGCTGAAGGAGCTCACTTAATCTTCAGAGGCAGAGAAGGGTTTTGGGGAGGAAAAGGAAAAATATTCCTAACGAGACACAGGTGTAAAAGACTGGGGAGGGTGGGGTGGAAACAGCAGAAGGAGTCACAGAAACACCTGAGGATTGCCCCAAGGAGCCTAAAAAAAGGCATTGTAAGGAAAACCAGGTTCTTTAGGTCATGTTTACACAGCAAAACAAGTGCCTCCACTACAGTGCTTGTGCAGTGAAGCCCAGCTAAGTTCTTGCCTAAGTCCCCTCTGCTCCTTTCCCTGGCTCTGGAGTAGCTCCTGCCTGGGAGCACCTACTGGAAAAAAAACACCTCCTGCCAGTTTGGCAAACTGAGAGTCAGAGAAGTCTCAGGGCAGCAGCAAAAGGGAACTGTGTATTTTTTCCCTTTCAAATTTATATTTATATACACTTAATTAAAGTGCAAATTAAGAACATTTTTTCAATGGAAGTCATATAACACACAAATTTATATATATATTCATATTTATATATATATAATTTATAAATACAATACTCTTAACTTCACTTTTTTTAAAAAGTCATATTTAAAAAAAAATTATTTCCCTTTTATTTATCTCTGCCTGATTTTAGTCACAGTTCTAGTTTTAGTCACAGCAACGAGGAAACTTTAATATGAGTTACTAAACTGTTGTTGCTCAGACCGATTCCACTGCAGTCAGACTGTATTCACCACGCTCAAATAGACAAAAATTCACCTTAAAACACCCAGCCTAGGCAATTTAAAAATAAACAGATCCCAACCACTGAATAGTTTCAGATCAGCTCAACACCCCAACCCACATCCTGGGTCCTGTGAGCAGCCCCTGCTCAGCAGATGAGCTGTGAGATGTGCACCTCGGTGAGAAGGGAAAACCTCTCACCCCCCTGGAACAAACTGATGTACTTTTATTATTCTGTGCTATTTAGGCCCAGTTTCTCTCTGCTTTGGGGTCAGTGGGTGTCTGTGGGTCAGGGTGGCAGATCCCCCTACCACAGTGACCCACCTGGAGCTGATTCCAGCACAATCACTGGGTTGGATTTATTAATTTCTTCCTCATCTTGAGAATTGTCCTGGCCTTATGTCCTGGTTGCCCAATAAAGTCTGCATTTTTTTCCATGTTCATTCATTATCAATGCTACATCCCTCTCCCCAAGCCAAGCTTTAATTTGGTTTTTCTACCACATGGACATCACTCAGAGCTTGCTTGTCAGCTGCTGTTTCCTGGATTAAACCTCCTCTCTTGTTGATTAAGTCCTGACATTTCCCCTCCACTGCTGCACAGGTCCCTTTTTAAATAAATAAAACTAAAAAAAGAAGAATATATTTGGAGAAATGGTTTGGTCACAGGTGCTGTGGCTGAGAAGCAACTGGTGGAGCCCCAGTAAGATGCTCCTTGCACCAGCTGGGCTCAACTGGGCCAGATCTCCAGGAGCTCCAGCTGTAGCTCTGAACCAGCCCTTGGTTTTTACCTAATTTCAGTGGTTAAAACACAGCTGGGGAGAAAAGTATTGTCCCCTCAGGGCAGGGGCTCCACAGGGGGGTTTATTTGGCTTGTTTGCTGTGATAAAGCAGGTTATAAACACGAGCAAACCCCACAGTTTTTGGCTTGGTAGAGGCACTGCCAACCCACCTGCATAAAACAACCTCCCTTCAATTTGGTCCTGCTGGGTTTTTATTAGGACAGTGCCCAGGGGGGCTGTGGAATTAGGAATCTGGAATTAGGAATGCCCTCCCCTGGTTGTTTTTTTAGCACAGTGAAGAGGTGGAGGAAGCAAAATCCACGGAGAGTTAACCCAAGAGCGAGACAGAAAACTTGGAGCTGTTTTGAGCAGCCAGAAAAGCAAAAAAAAAAGGAGGAGGGCAGGCAGGAAAACGGCAGGAAAAGGGTGAAACAGGTCACTCCACACTAGAGGATTTTTAAGGGCCGTGTGTTGATGCAAAGTAATTTAGTGCAAACAAATTAAATGTCAATCTAGTGCAACCTCTGCAACCCAGCTACAGAAAATACAGGTTTTGTGGCAGAGCTATTTATGGTGAGCTTGGACAGAGTTCCTCCATGGCTGTAAATCCCAAGCAGAAAGCTGCTCAAATTTCCTGGTGATCCCTGGCCTAACTCAAGCCTGGATCACTCTCTGCAGTCAGTGCTCTGTCCAGCACTGAAATGTTCCATCATAATTGTCTTTTTTGTCTTTTTTTGAGGAAGGTACCAAACGCTCCACTAAAAGAGCCACCAAAAATACATGTATTGACCACACT
The DNA here is from genome assembly GCF_001604755.1 of Lepidothrix coronata. Lineage (NCBI taxonomy): Eukaryota > Metazoa > Chordata > Aves > Passeriformes > Pipridae > Lepidothrix > Lepidothrix coronata. The sequence continues at coordinate 1,134,126 of NW_016690370.1, forward strand.
GAAGGTTTTCTAGAGATTTCAGACAAATGTTTTAACAGAAAAATTCAGAGATATCTGAATTCACTTATAGTCTTTCCACTTATATCCAAGCATTTCTGGGGCAGGTTTCCTCCAAGGCAGAGAAAAGCAGGACCACCTGGAAGGCCAAGGGCTCCGAGATGTCTCTTCACTGCTCTCTCATGCTGATTTCTGCCCCACCAGCCTATTTTCCACATCTGCATCTCCAAAAGGCCAATATTTAATCTAGTGCTTGATAAGCATCTCCAGTTCACATGTTCCCTCTCTCCAGATCAGTCACCTTCAACCAACCAGCAGGAGAAAGATTATGGTGGACACACACAGCTTTTGCCACAGAGTTGCATTTCCTTGTGGTAAAATATTCTGGCAGGTCAAAGCAAGGCCCGTTTCTTGGAGAGTATTTATTTTTATGCATAAAATCCTGCCTTAGGAGAAATATATATTTAATTTTGTGCATATTTAAGAGTACCAACTGCATCACAAAGCCACAGAGCTCATCCCAGAGAGATCCTGCTGCACGCACCCATTGGAAGAGCAATACTGTTATTTTATTCTCCTTTATTGAACTATTTTATTTGAAGGAAACTGCTTGTGTCCAGTCAAAAATATTATCAAATTACAGAGGATTTTGTTTCGATCTCTGCTTTAATTTCCATGACATAAAATAAGATTAATTCAAACTATTTACGTTTCTTTTTGCTCTGCTACCAAGTCCCTCCAGCGTGCACCACAGCTGGAATGGTCCTTCCCAAAAGGTGTATTCCTATGTGTCTCAATCTTAGAATAAGATAATAAATTCAAGAAATAGCCTCATCTTCAGCACAGAAGAGTTTTCCAGGCAGGAGTGCACTGCTGCAGGATTTCTGCAAAGTGCTTCAGAAATTTAAAAAATAATAATGGTTTTGGTGCAGTAAATAAGAACCAAATTCAGACTGAAAAGCTGCACTTATTAGAGATTAACAGCTTTTATAATATGGCATAATTTTATCTTCTTCTCTACCTTTCTTCTCTTAATAAGCAAAGAATTAAAAGTCAGGCTGTCAAACTTAACTTTTCAAAAGGGAAATGTGCTCTGAACTCTGGAGGACACCACTGAAATCAATATTTGCCACAGGATGGTCATTACCTCAAAAGCAAAGCATTAGTGGGAAAAACATTTATTTATTTGGATTGGGGAAGAGCAAATAATCACAAAGTGTGACTGGATCCAAGCTTTAAAAATCCAAACTGCATTATTTCTCTGAAGGGGAGTCATATACTAAGATGGGATTAATTTAAAATGGGGCTAATAAATCCAATACCACAGAAATTATTTTAAAGGATCATGTTTCCAACAGACACTGAAAATATTTTGCAAGCAAGATGTGGTTTCCACAATGGAAGAATTAGTGAGGGGAGGGTTTGGATATCACCACTCCATTCCAGTGGCAGATCCAACACACATGGCAAAAGCTCAGCCTCTCGTGTGCCAACCTATTTTTTTTTCACTTGGCACAATTTAAAACAACAAATGTTCAAGACCCTCTTGAATAACAGACCTAAATAATGCTCATGGATTCTTTACATCCTACGTGGTTGGTCTCGACTCCACTCCTGACATTTGGCTCATATAAATAAATACATATAAAGACATATATTTATATATTATATATAAATACATACATATAGATAGATTTTGTGGATGAGCAGCTGTTGCCTTCAAATGGCACATTTTGAGTCAGAGCTCCTGTCAGTTGGTGAAATATCACAGTGTTTCCTTCAAGAATTCTTCACTTTTTGCTACAGAAATCTCCACCTTTCCTTTAACATGACACAAACCTTTGTTAATTGGGTTCTCCCTCATAAATACTTGTCATTCCAGTCTTCTCCTGCCAAACAAGGGCTGGGAACACCAGCTGGGAGAACCAGGAGAGGTTGGACTGCTAGGCCTGGCCATCCCCAAAAAGCAGCAGTGAATTTGATGCTGAACACTGCAGTTCTCAGCCTCTTCTTGCCCTTCCTCCTCTCTCCTTGCTAAATCTGATCTTTTTTTGGTCTCAAAGTTCTGTTTCCATCCCATCCAGATCGATGCCTTGCAACCAAAGGAGTCTGGAGAGCTGGAATGTGCAGCGGGAAGAGCTGCAGCTGCCTCAGGATTCCACCCAGGGAGCAATGAATTATTCAGCCAACATAAATCCACGGTTTTCACCGTATGGGCAATTTTAAAAATGGATGAATTTCACTTTGAGGGCAGTTTCAAGCAACCTTTACAAAGTGGGAGCAAAGAGTTGCTCCGACAAAAAAAAAAAAAAAAAAAAAAAAAATATCAAAAAAAAAAAAAGAGTTGCTCCGACAAAAAAAAAAAAAAAAAAAAAAAAAACAGGCCAATCATCTCCTGCAGTGGAATCAGGAGCAATTTGGGCACCTATGAGCAATAGAAGGCAAAAAAAAATCACTGATCAGGGAATCCCAGAATGGTTTGGGTTGGAAGAGACCTTAAAGCTCCTCCAGTTCCACCCCCTGCCATGGGCAGGGACACCTTCCACCAGAGCAGGTCGCTCAGGTTGTATTTTAAACAAACACAGATGTAAAAACGTGTTTTATTTTAAAAACCCCTCTCAGCTGTTAATAAACCTCTATTAAATACACTTTCAGGGTATGAAAGCTTTCTGGTTATTATCTGCTTTCAGCTTCAATAGAACAGGAACATTTTGGAGTGTGACCTCCTGCAGTTCACCCACACAAAGACCAAACACGAGTTTTTCTCCCCACGCTCCATTCACTCAATGAACACAAAAGCAAATTTCTTGTCCAGAAAAAAATGAATTACTGGCTCTGATGAAATCCAGAGACAGGGCTTTGCAAGCTTCCCCTGTTCATGCTCCAAAGCCATCTTGTGTAATTCTGTTTGGAATTCAGTTTTTGAGGCATTTTTTTTGAGATCTAAAAACCTGTATATAAAGTAACAAAACTTAATATCCACAGAATGAGCAATTAGTACTAAATTCTTCATACAGAGCAGAATCTAACCCAGCCTTTCTCTTCCCTACTGGGTAAAAATCCCAATTCCATCCTGCCAAACAGAACCTGGTTTCATGCACAATTACCAAGTATGAGCTCCTGTGGTTAAAACATTTCAACCTTGTCGCTGGGAAAAATGCAGAGGAACTAAGTAGGCCTCATGGAGACAGCAACAGTTGTATTTATGCAGAAGATAATCAATATTTCTGTGCTGAAGTGCTAATTTAAAGCAGCTTCCTTGCACATTTCTTGTGTGTGGCTGTTTTAGGATGGAGACCACCCAGGGGAACTTTACACATCTTTATTTGGTGACGGTGCCTCAGCCTCCAACTGCCACAACATGATACAACTGTGTGTTCTACTGCAGCATTTCTCTTCTTAAGAAACATTTAAAATGAGTGTTAATTCCATCACAGCCTCAGGCTTCTGTACAGGCTCTTTTTTCCCAATTAAAACTCACAAGGCGAAGCAGGATTTGCCCTGGAATCTGAAAGTGCATTGTCAAGGTGCAGCTACAGAGAGATCCTGGTACCCAAGACTTGACAACTGCACTCATTTTTCACCTGACATTTCTGAGATTATGAAATGCAAATTAAGAGCCTTGGAGGTCTTTTCCAACCTCAGTAATTCCGTGGTTTTATGATAAGAGCCTGCACATCTCCCTCACAAAGCAGCCAACTTCCCTTTTGTCCCAAACTTGTTCTTCTACCAAGAGCTTTGGGAACAACACAACTGCAAACAAAGGAGGCTGATGAATACCTAAAAACTCAGGAATGTCTCTTTAGCTGCTTCCATTCACGAGGATCTTTTTGTGTGGTCACTGCTCCTGCCTGGGATGCTGGTGGCTTTCCCTGGGAGCTCCTGGAACTGTGGTGTCCATGACCATCCCACACACACACAGCTTCTCTAAGGCACTTCAGTATCACTGTCAGAGCCTTCTGTCAACCTTTGTTTTCAAGCCAAAACAGATATTCTTATCTTTATCAAAATGAATCAATTAACAAATGAATTGATTTTGGTTTTCTGTATAAAGGAAGGGAAAAGACTTCACTTGTTTCACTGTTGGTTTTTAAACTTTCCCTCAAACCTCACTTTGGAGCTCTACACTTTCTATTCTTTGCTAAATTAAAAAGTCAAGCTCTTTTGATGCTGTAAATAATGTCCCATAATGCCATAAATTCTGCTAGTGGAAGAGGAAGAGAGGGATAAGAAAGATTTTAGACACCCTTTTCAGGTACATCCCCCCAGTGCCAGGCACCCACCAGGTATGTGAGGAATGCACCTGGTAGTCAAGCCCATCCTTACTTTGGTCCCTTTGGGATTCAACTGTCACTTAAAACGTCTCTATTTTGTCAACTGATGCAAATAAGAGATCATGAAAACATTTAGTAATTACAAGAGGTTCAAATATTGGCTCATGTGGAAATATGGGCTCAAACATTGAAAATTATTCCCCCTGAAATAATGAAGTCCCACAACAGGGACAGGTGAAGGCAACACTGGTCTTGTATCACCTACTGAAGTGGGGAGAACTCCTAAAGCAGCCCAGATCCTTCCTTCCCTAAGGAACATCCATGGGAGCTGTGCTCCCCTGGGCTCAGCACCTGCAGATACGTGACAGCAAGAAAAAAGCTTTGCTGGAGTGTTTTTAATGCATTTTCTTCCTACAAACACGGTTCTGTGACAGGCTCTTGAACCCTGACATTTAAATAATACCATTCCTGGGTACTGCAGCTTAATGAGTGCAGTACAGAAGGCACTGGTGATGCATTTTGGAACTGTTTACTGGGGACTTGAGATCCTCTGGCAGCTCAGGGCCTGGCCATGAGCTCATTCCTACCACTAATTACCTCTCCCTACAAAATATTTACAGATTTGCTGCTTTTGACCGCTCAGCAACTCTCTCTCTTCTTTTTCTTTTTAATTATCTCCTTCTTGCTGCACCAAAATAATGCCTGTAGGTTCCTCCCAGTGGTGTGGAGCTGTCCAAGCTTTAGCAGTAGTAAGATCCATTTGATTTCCTCTCCTAGTGTGGTTTTACAGAGGCCTGGTAAAACACAGACCCCTCACTCCCACTTCATTCATTTAATTCCTTTTTATTGTTCCCAGCTCATCCCTGACCACCTCGAAATGCCCCTCACTGCTAAGAGCAATTTTCTTGCAATACACAACTTTAATTTGGGGAAAGATCAGGCACTCTTAAATGTTTTAGTAAGGTAACTTCGAAAGTGAAACCCAAAAACACTTAACCAGATCTTCTGGGGCACTTCCATGAAAAGAATAAGCCCCTCTATGTCGCCTAATTGAACTTTTCTTATTTAAATCAGAGAAAATTACCCACACTCACTTCCAGCCTCCCCACGGGCTGCTCTGTTCACATCCCCCCCAGCCTCTTAAAAGTTCTTTTGGGCTCCTGGATCAAAAGCTTCCAGAAGATTTTAGTCTTCAGGGCATGCATTTAACTCTCAACAGCAGAAAATAAAAGAGAGAAGAAAGAGCAGTGCCCCAGGAACCGCCAGTGCAGCACCTGCAGCAGCTGAGCTGAAGGCAGGAGGTTCCTTGCAGTGCCTCTCCTTTATGTTGCTCAAGAGAGGGCAAATTATGCCGAGTTTTCAAGTCTTGCCATTAGTCCCTTTCACTGAAAGGCTCTTGTTGGCAAAGAAAGGGAACAGTGAGTCCCCTTCCAGAGGAACAGGTGAGCACAGGGATTGTGTTCAGCTTCTCCCCCTGCACAGAACCTCGGGGAAGGGCTGGAAGTTAATTCAGTTACGAGTGTCCTCAAACTACCAGGCCCTGTCTCACGCTCCTGCCTTGCTGCTTAGGTCACTTTTTAAACCAAAATATTCCGTTCCACAACAAAATGCTGAAAGGGTGCACTTAAAATACGACAAATAGGAGCACGGGTTCAAATCAGGTTTCTCACAGCGACAGGGACGTGTCAGGAACTCATTTTGGTAGGAAAGACGACCACCAAGACCATTTCACGATGTGAAATGAGCCTGGATGCTGCTGGGTCTTAGGAGGAATTATTTTCCTGATAATCACATTAAGAAGAGAACCAAGAAGGCTGCAAAGCCCAGCAGGAAGGTGATGGTGTTACACCAAATAACAGAAGGCACACGGCTGGTGTCTGACAGAGAGAAAAGCAGCAGTTGCACCTGGGAGAGAAGGAGAAAGGGGGCTATAAAGTTCTATTTTCGGTTGTGTTACTGAGCCAAGAGGCATAAGCAGAAATTTAAGCCCGTAAAATGATCTGAAAACACCTGTTTGCAGAGGTATAGTATGTTTTTGTGACCCACTTTTGAAAGGCTTCGATTCAGAAGCCCAGAGAGGTCGACTAAAAGCCACCGTGACAGAAAACATGTCAAGCTTTCAATTTGTGTATTAAAAAAAAAAAACACAACCCAAACTCAATTAAATTGTGTTTGTCACTGAAATTGTGCTTGGCTTTCCTGTCAATTGGACGTGCTGGGAAACTCAGCAACAAAACATTCCAGTAAAAAATATCTCTCCTCGCTATAATAGGTTCGAGGTTATGGCTTTTCATATTATTCAGCATCACGATTTTCATCTTCCCCTCGCCGTCAGGTTTTTTCCTTAATAGGGTATACACAACCTGCATGCCAAAAAAGCTTTTAAAACCTCCATTTGAACCGACTAATCCCAATATGCAGCTGGATCCACTTTCTTTTGGCTCTTGTGCCCGTGGAGGTTGTTTCGAGTTCAGCCATGGCAGCTGCCAGCCTGGACAGTTGACACCAACACTTTTTAGAATATACCAACTCCAATTCGTGCAGCTTAAAAGCCTGGAGTGCAGATCCCAACACATCCCAAGGGATTGTCTAATTTAGTCAAGGGTATTTTTCTAGTCATCACATGCAGGCCTGCAGCACGACCCAGTGTGCAGCTACTGTCTGGAGTGATATGACACTACCAGGAACTGGCACTTCTTTACAAGGAGGCAAAAAAAAATTTGGATAAAAGTTGTCTTTTTTCTTTAAAAAAAAAAATATCACGTTATTTCAAAAGAAAATTATTAACAAAATTTATTTCTCCAAGCCTGAACATATAATCTGTCATTTTAATATATAATTAATTAAAATAATAGATTATAAACAGCACATATTTGCCTCTGGAGGTGGAAGAGAAATAGAGTTACTGAACTGGTGTTATCAAGGTACCACCTCCTGCCACAGCCCCAGGGACATATTCAGATGAAGACACCAATATTCTATCACCTACAGGATTGCAGGTTCTCCTAAGCAGGGGAAAATGTAGCTCTCTTGAAATCCTTGACTATCTTATCATCCTTCTCTTTGAAGATGTAGCTTGGTCAGGCAGAAATACCCCCAATTCCTGTCTGTCCTACTCTAATTCCAGTTCTAACTGGACTCTGAGGATAAAGTATTTGACCTCATCACAACCTGGCCACCAAATGCAGGTCTCAGGAAAAGAGGCTCAGCAAGAGGGGCTCCACCACAAAATCAACTTTCTAAGTCCCAGAAGTGTCTTTCAAATCAACTCACGCTCCAGGGGCTTAAAATGTTGTGTACAATTAGAACTAGAAACGAATCACTCAGTAAATTCTAACAAATGTAGATACATTATTTGGCTTCTTATTTAGTTTTTTGTTCTGCTTTTATTTCCAGCTACAATATCCACAAAATCAGGGCAAAAAAAAAAAAACCCTCACCAAAGAAAAAATTGATAGTAAATACCATTCTCCTTTCCAGAAACAATGCAAAATAAAAATAATTCGAAGCAATATATCAGGATACATAACAGCTCAAATGAATACTAAAGCAAAAGAAAGAATACAGGTTGATGATTTAAATGTTTGTCAATTTAAAGCATCGCAGAAAGTGCTTATTTAAAGTGCTGATTGAAATAATTCCATCCCGGAGGCAGAAGATTGCTCCTGCCCTCCAAGTTAAAAATAATACCGCCATTAACCTCAGCAACAATTTTCTAATTGCCAAAGATTACAAATCTTTTATGCAACATTCATCTCCAGGGAATTCAATCACTGCTTCGACTTCCAAAACCCGCTGCCGTGATTGAGGTTGTGAGGCAAAAAGTCAAACTTCTGGGATGTGTTTTATATGACAGCATAAAACATTTTGAAAAATGAGAAAGCCTCTCCTACCAGTCTCTCTGTAAATTGTTTCAGCACCTGACATTAATATTTATACATGAAATATCAGCAAGAGGAGGGGCTGCCTGGAGCTCCTTGACGTGTCGATGCCAATTGGCACCGTCAACCAGGCAGCTGGTCCGGCACTTTGTTCCCTCTGTCCTGAGCAATAGGGACTGTCCTTATGTGCCAGCAAACCAAGGACATCAGGAGAAACAAAGAGGGCAAAGTTTAGTGTTCAGAGCACCCAGAGTCATGAATTCTAAGTGCTCTGTCAAGAGCCATCGAGGACTGGGGTCAAAACGCACCCTTGTGCTCCCTGGCACCTCAGACACGAGGGACATCACACATGAGGGACATCCTAAATCACAGGAACAACCCTCACACAAAAATCCATGGGGTTCTGCCTCTCAGGGAAAAGCAACAGGACACTGGAAGTGATAGTTCTGCTGTGGCTGTGATCTTGTTGGACAGTCTGTCACTAAATACATGGGATCACAGGATGTGCTGAGTTGGGAGGGACCCACAAGGATCACCCAGTCCAACCCTCAGCCCTGCACAGGCTCATTCCCAGAGTCCCACCCTGTGCCCCAGAGGATCAGCCAAACCCTCCTGGAGCTCTGGCAGCCTTGGGGCTGTGCCCACTGCCCTGGGGAGCCTGGGCAGTGCCCAACCACCCTCTGGGGGAAGAACCTTTCCCTGAGATCCAACCTGACCCTGCCCTGGCACAGCTCCAGCCATTCCCTGGTGCTGTCCCTGATCCTTCCAGAGCACAGTTCAGTCCTGCCCCTCCTCTGCCCTTCCCAAAGAAGTTGGAACTGCAGTGAGGTCTCCCCTCAGTCTCTTCTCCTCCAGCTGAACACACCAATGCTCAGCTCTAAAATCAAGGCAAGTTCCGAGGCAAACCCACACACAATTGTCTCTTTTTTCCTCTCTCACACTCTTCAAATCTCCAGCTCCCCTTCTCCTCTCCCTCACCCACTTCCTGTGTTTAAAAGAGTTTTGCACTCTAAAAGAGATCTGAAAAGTGCTGAGACAGACAGGAGAGTGCTTGGACACGAACCTTTCTGTCATCGTGTGTTTAGAAGACAGGGTTTATTTTTTTTGTTTTGTTCTGTTTATACATCAACTGCATTTTCTGCCTCCTGGCTTTCTGTTCTCCCCTTAAATTTGTGGCATCTCCCAAATATTCTGATTGAAATATTTGTTGTTTCTCTTGGGCATTGTACGTGCTGAGGGCCCAGTCAGGGAAGCTGGATAATCACTGAGGTATGGTGTGAATTCACAACAGCCTACTTAATTCATGGGACCTCTTGTGTGCACTGAAAGCTTGTCTGCTACACACAACTCAGAGTTAATCCAAGTCAATCCTTAAACTGAATTCCTGGGAGTCCCTGTGCCTTTTTATTCCAGTGAGAACACTGGATGCTTTCAACTGCACAGCCAGAAAAGGTGGCAGCAGCTTGTTTTCAAGCAGATCCTAAAGATTTCCTCTCCTTGTTCAGAGTTGGCTGCATCTCCAAGGTCACTCGGCTTCACCTCAATTTCATATAATCTCAATTAAAGGGTTGAGATGAACCTACACCTCCATGAACTGCAGTCCTACAGACACCTTTGGTCAGTTTGGCATCTCCCAGTTAACACCACTTTGGGGTTGTCTCCTTCCCAGTGTTGCTGCTTCTCTCCTCCTTGTGAACTAGAGACTGCTTTTATCTACTCTGCAGTTACTGTCATACTTTTCCCTGGGTGATTCCCCTTTTCTTCCACACCAAAAAAGGTCCAAACTCCAGATGTGAGTCCCCTTTTCTTCCACACCAGTAAAGGTCCAAACTCCAGATGTGAGTTCCCTTTTCTTCCACACCAGTAAAGGTCCAAACTCCAGATGTGATTCCCCTTTTCTTCCACACCAATAAAGGTCCAAACTCCAGATGTGAGTCCCCTTTTCTTCCACACCAATAAAGTGTCAAACTTCAGAAGATAAGCAATAAATACCTAATGAATATACTGGTTTTGTTTAGTGAGATATTCAGGCTCTTGCCCAACTTCCCCTCTTCTTCACAGAAATAAACCCACTGGAACCACATCCCACATAAGTCAGTTTTTAAAAAAAAAACAAAAACCAACATAAAAAGCACCTTTTACATCCTACATAGTGTCCTATACATCTCTAAAACCACTTGAATAATAAAAAGAAAGTGGAAAAAAATAGAAAAACCCCCATTCACACTCAAAAGCAGGAAAGCAGATGAAAGCTCAGGGGTATAAACATCAAGAACACTAAGGAGACAAGCATGTTTCATCCTCCCCTTCCTCCTACTCCCACACTTAAGTTTTCATTCCTGAAGCACAGAGCCCTGGATAAGAGATTTCATTTCATGCCAATCACAATCAGATATTTCAATGCCTGGGTTTCAGTGTGTGTTTGGAGAAAGCTCATATTCCAAGGAAAAAAATACACCTGCAAATAAATCAGGTTCCCATTTAAAACAAAATTTAAAAAAGTGGCAACCACAGAACTGTATTAGGGGCCAGGCACTTCCACTCAGAAGAAATGTTTCGTGCCCTCCAGCAGTTTCCTATCGGGGAGAGAACGAAAAAGTAAAGAGATTTATTGCATTAAACAGCACATTGATTGAAAGTGGTGCCGTACGACAGCTCCAGCTATTACAACAGAGCTTAATAAAATCAAATGTTTACCCCTGAAGGGGATTTGGAATAAAAAAAAAATAAAAACAAAAATAAGCCTTTTCAACATTTATGACGAGGAGAACATTTGCAAGGGGTAACATTTTAGGGCTGAAGGTAAACGCGAGGAAGCGTCGTTTGTGTGGGGCAGCTTCGAGGTTTGCCCACCCGACGTGCCAGGGCTGATTGAGGGGTGGCTCAGCAGTGAAAACACGTCCTTTGGTTGCCTGGCTGGAGATGTCAGCTGCTCCCACAGCTGGGGAGCAGGACAAGGTCAGGGATCATGGGATCATAGAATCACAAAATCAGCTGGGTTGGAAGGGACCTCCAAGATCATCAAGTCCAACCCTTGATCCAACCCC
>NW_016690370.1:1145760-1188579 GCF_001604755.1 Lepidothrix coronata
TCCCCCCAGCTTAGTGTCAGCTGCAAATGACGAGAGCTGGGGATGTTTCAGCATCCCAATGGATTTGTGTGAGCTGTGGGATGGCTCTCGGGGCTGAGATGATGCTTCTTCCCCTCCCCTCGCCCACCCTGCTCATCACAGACACCCAGGCCCTGTCCCAGCTCAAGTGAACACCCAACAGCTGCTCTTCTGGAATGGCTTTGTCACAAGAGTAGAAACAAAGGCAGATTTTTCCTCCATCCAGATTATTTGATGACCTGCAGATCACTCCAGACCAGAAAACCTACTCTTCACTAGTCTTTTCTGGGATTCTGTGACTCTGTGATCTTTCTGTTCTTTTTATTTCCTGAATACAACCAAGATATTTCCCTTGCACCAGATCAGGAAAGTCCAAGGTGTATTTGCCATCAAATGACTTTTCCATAAGAGTAGAAAGAAAGGCAGATTTCTCCTCCATCCAGATTTTTTGAAGGAAAATCACTCCAATCTGAAAACCGACTCTTAACAAGTCCTTTCTGTGATTCTGGGATCTTTCTGTTCTTTTTATTTCCTGACTGTGACCAAGATACTTCCCTTGTATCAGATCAGGAAAGGCCTGACCTGGTACAAGGTTTATCTGCCATCTAAATATCAGGTCTCCTGGCATAAATGAGCAGTTATTTACACTACAATTTACACACTCTCCCCAGTCTTACTTACCCTGAGTATTTGTCAGCGTTCTGGCATCTGCAAAGCTTTTTTTCTTGTAAACTACAATGAAATTTGCATGTTTTGAAAGCTTTGCTGCTTTCAAATGACATCTCTACACTTGGCACGAGCTTTAAGCTGCTTTAATAAAACCACTAGAAGTGTTTAACACCAGCTAAACGGAAGTAAAAGCACACAAACAGCCCAGAAGGAAAAGAAATCTCCAGCTTGTTGCAACTACTGGTCCTGCACACAACCAGGAGATCCAGAGGTGTCTTTATGGACATTTTTGTCAGGATGGAAACTTGCTTTTGGGGTTGCCTTATCTTTAGTCTTTGTTGTTTTTTGACCCTCAGGGCCAAGTGAAACTCCACAGGGGTGGAGTTTTGTCTCCTAAAGACAAAGGGTCATTAAATCTTCATGACCTTCTTTCATATGGAAGGATCTCCTGGGCTGGCCATGAGCCCGAGGAACTGGTCTGTCCAGCTGGACTGGGATCTAATAACAGGCACTGAGGGTGGGGATGAACCTGAGCAGCAAGTGACAGCAGCCCAAGGGAATTTGGAGCTCCAAAAGCTGTTTTAAAGGACACAGAGCCTCCCTCCCACCTAGTCCCCATTCCAGAGGGTGGTGGCACACGGGCTGGAATGGGCTAACAGAGAACACCTTGTTGAGACACAGCATTCCCTGAATGGATGACTGGATTCCATGGCTCACGGGAGGCTCAGGTGCAAAAGCTTGGTCACAGAAGTGCCTGGGCAGCAGGGACAGGGACTCTGCAGAGCAAAGAGCAGGGGGATGGCAGTAGGGCCCAAAGAGGGGGTGAGTTCACTGAAACTTTGAGGTTTTAACAAATATTACAGCAAAGAAGTGGAGCTGCAGCTCTGCAGATCACTTCTGGACATAATTACAGCTGCTGCTGCCCTCAAATTAGTCTTGAGAACTCTCCTTTCAAGGGCACAGATTCAAAGCAGAAGGAGCATACAAGGATTTTGTTCCTTTTTCCAGATCTATCAGCATTTCTACGCTGTGCTCTAAGCAAAGAGCAAACCCTGAACCTCGAGACCCAAGAAACATTAGTTCCAGACACCTTTGGATTGCCTTTCCTAGACTGGTTTGGGTTGGAAGGGACCTTAAAGACCACCCCATTCCACCCTCTGCCATGGGCAGGGACACCTTCCGCTAGCCCAGGTTGCTCCAAGCCCCGTCCAACCTGGCCTTGGACACTTCCAGGGATGGGTCACAAAACCTGGCTGATGTCACACCACAATCTTTCTCATTTCTGAGGAGATCAACACGTCCAAAGGCTTCAGGGGCTGGGAAAGGTGCAGCTTCACTGCTGTGAAGGCAAGACCTTTGTGCTGAGGAAGACCCCAGACAGGTCAGATGAAGGGTCCTGAGAAGAAGGGACGATGCAGAGGTGCCAGAGGCAGTGCATGGGAACCCTGCTGTGACCATGGGACATCCCTACAGTGCCAAAACTGCTGCAGAAAATCTGCTGCCACCAGCAAAAACCAGAGAGCAGCAAAGCAGAGCATCCACACAAAACACTGCCAGGAGATTGTTTAGAAAGGGAAACCGCCAGAAGCCAAATCTCAGTTTTAAGGAACAATTTACACCATAAATATTTGGATCTGTAACAACAAGGGAGGAAGGAGAAACACTGCTCTGCTCCAAAAGAGCTACTGGAAGCACGACATTGGAGGCAGAGCTGGAGCAATCTGCTGTTTTAACTAAGCTCACATGACAGAGGAGATGGATTTTTTGTTCTCTCACGTTATTAAACACTAAAATGTCCAAGTTCTTGAGCTACAGAACAGAACTGACCCAAATCCTACTGCCTTAAAACCTTATCCTCCTCACCCAGAGATGGAGGAGCTGCTGGGCATCGACCACACACACACAAACAAGTCCTATGGAGCTGAGTTACTCAAGTTAATGGAGAAACTTCAATGACTTTCATAATCTGAAAGCATCTAAGAATCAAAATTGATTAAATTTCACTAGTGGCAATCCATGTGTGCCCAGACATGGAAGCCCCAGCAAAGCTGGCAAAACATGTTCAAAATTAATTGACTTTTTGATTTCTATCAGAATTGAAAACCACTCAATCCCACACCCAGTGATACAGCCGTGAATGGCAGCAATTAAACTCCCTACTTCCAATTACAGAGTTTTACACCATTTTAATCAATTTGCAGTCACAGTTTTGTACAGCAAATGAGCATATGGCTTAGCCCTAAATCAAATCAGCATGGTTTTGTAGGGTGAAAATCATAATCCTGGAATATGATACCCAAGAATCAAAACTCGCATAAACCAAACAAAATGACAGAAATGTTCCCATATATCATGTTGGCTTATATTTTAGGCCACTGGAGTGGAATTTATAAGCAGATTTGAGATTTGCCTATCAGCATGACCTCACCTATGTAAATATTTATTCAAACACTTGGGCACTTTGGATTTGAAACCAAAGGAAATGACTATAAAAGGGAAACCATCCCAGTAGTTTCTTTTTAAAAGCTGCAAAGCCTCAAAGACCTCACCTTCCAACAAGGCTCTAACACCCAGAGAAACTCAAAAGCTGATGTTTGATTTATTCTTACCTTTTATAAAATCCCAGGCCATTAATCCTTAATGGCCTTTCCTCAAAAGCTTGATAGATAAATTTTCATCTCTGAGGTCGCTTAAGCAGTTCAGTATCAGAGGAAAAGGTTTTGAATTAGAATTAGAGATTTAGGGGGGAAAAAAACACAACCCAAATTGCCAAATTGTCAGCTTTCCCTTCTTTCAACACAGCATAAACTCCTTCTGCTATTAGGAGAAACTAAGAAATAAGGAAAAAAATAAACACCCAAGCACCTGGATTTGAATGCAGAGCAGGTTTCTTTAAACACAGCTGGCACAGTGCCCTGCTCTCCAGGTCTTACCTCAGCATTCCTGTTTCCATAGTCTCAGACAAGGCTCCTAAGGACTCTCACCATTATCTTCTGACCTTTTCCTGGTTTTTTTTAGTGTCTTTGTAAAATAATCAGGAGCCAGAGACTGCTGCCAGCTCTTGGTGCTGCTGCTTTCAAGGTCCTGGGACACACAGAGCATCAGCCACTCGCAGCCAATTCCCTCCTTCCACATTCCAGCTCCACAACCTTCCCCTGCACCCGGAATACAAACTGAAAGGTGTATTTCACACACCACAGCAGCTCTAAAACCAATTAGATCTTGCAGAAAGCTCTCACCTGCACCCACAGATCATAAAGGACAAGCCTTGCCACGTTCTCGTTAAGGAGGTGGAGGGAAATAAAAAGAGAGACATTTTTTATGGGACAGTTACTGAGCTTTTAATTTCCCCCCCTCGTTTCCCACACCCGTTTATGACTCCAAACAAGCACAGGCAGCAGAGAAGGTATCATCTATTACCATAATTATTTTTAAAGCCTTCACCCCACAGGGTTAGGAACAAACAATGACATGCAGCAGAGCCATAACCATAAAACTGCAGATGGTAGCTGAGCTACTTTGTCTTGTCTAATACTGAGATCTCATTAAACTGAGTGCTTAAACCTTAAATATTTGAGAGTAAATGCTAGTTAAAATAGTTAAATCACTCTGATTAAGCAACCTTTGCTCAGCTTTCAAGCTCATTGTTATTTTGGTCGTTTATAGGGTTTGACACTGCTCCAGCTTCCACCTGGGCATCCCCAGAATTCCTAAATAAAGGAAAAATGGAAAGGGGGGATGAAAAAAGAAAGCACTCAAGCCAGCTTTGAGCCTTGTAAAGAAGCTGATGAGAGAACAGACAAATACTTTATTCTCTTCTTTTCTTAAGTTAGATCACCTTGAAAGCTTTGGCCAAAGTGAAATAACAGGCAGAAACTTTTCTACTTCTTTGACCTGGTCTACATAATAACAATAACAACAACAACAACAACAATAATAATAATAAATAGTCATTGTTGTTCTGGTGGTGGTGGTGGTTTTGTTGTTGTTGTTATATCTCTAAGAAACAAACTAATGTTTGTAAAAACACTGCACCACCCACCATGTATGGAATTTTATCCCTGAAATATCACTGCCTTTACCAAGTAACTGCAGCAGCAGGACCAGATTCTAAGCAGCAACCCAGAGCATTATTAATTATTTTTGCTTACTGCTTTCTCATCAAGCCACCCCCAAAATTCAAGTAAATGGCTGCCAACCTACCCAGGCCAAAACTGTGAAGATGGAAGAGGAAACGGCACAAGGGAAAAGTAGAATTTATGCAGAATGTTGGTGATATTTAAGCAGAACTCAGAAATCTTCATAAATTAGCAGTGCACAGTAATTCATATTGCTTGAATCACACTTCCCCATCCTTCCACTTCAATGGGATATGGCAGGAAGCAATTAATGGAGACACACTCCCTTGTATATAGCTGGAAAGAATTAATCCAGCATCTCATTTGTGGCATTATCTGCTTGGAAAAACAATTTTTTTCCTGTATAGAACAGTTTGTTTCACACTTAACTCTGGGGATTAGCAGTTCTTTCTTCTTTAAATACACATAAAGAAATTTAATGGCAGCCCACATGGAAAATTTAATCTTCACGAGGGCTTTGCTACACATGTAGATATAGTTTTTTCACAGAGCCTTTTATCTTTTAAAGAAAATAAATAAAAAGTAAGACATACAAAAACCCCAATTCAAACAGAGACCTGAAATTTAGTATTACATACTAGGGATTAAATAAGAGCAATAATTTTTGTTATTTCTTCTCCTTCCCCTGTTTTCTACTCAAAACTACAAAACCTGCTAAGGCTAAACCCTGGATTTCATGATTTCTTTTTTTTTTTGCTGCATGCACAGCACACAGCTTTTGCTCTTCTGATCAGTTTTACTTAAAATTTAAAGCCAGAAACTAGTTAGAGTTTAACTTATTTTTGTGGGAGCAAAGGTTGTTAGAAACACTTAAGCTTTCATTAGAAGGATGAATAAGAGATGCTGGATACACACATTTATAAAATACTAAATCTAGAGAGATTTGAAGAGAGATCTGTTGAACCTTTTAAAATGAAACCCCTCCTCTATGAAAGCCTCATACTTTGCCACTGAATCAAATAGAACAAGTTCTGAGGAAGCAGAACACAAAAGGCAAGTGAGCTTTCCACAGATTATCATTAATGTAGGCTATAATTTCAAGATCCACAACAAAACAAGGAATATATAGAGAGCACACTGTTATTTAGTTACTCCCTGTGTTAGTTCTGGGTTATTTAACCCACTGAGTTTGCAGTCAGGTGTTGGGCAAGACACGTGTAGGATACAAAATTAATGGAGTCAGATGCCCCTTTCACACCAAGTCCAAGCGTGTGTCTCACCCTTCCAGCTGTAACAACCCCAGGATTCTGTCTAAAAACACCACACACACACTTCCACAAACTTGTTTTGGCTGCTCGGCTCCGAGGCAAGCTGGCAGCTCACACAAAGGGGAAGGAGGCAGAAGGCAGAGCAGCAGCACTTCCCCCAAAGCCGCGGAGCACAAAGGAGCCAGCTGTCCCCGGCACTCTGCTCCGGGCTAATCCCGGAGCTGGAGAAGCCATGAGCCACTTTGGGACACAGCAATATTTGCCCCCGTGTTCCTCGAAGGCCCAGGGACAGCGAACCGGCCCGGGAATGCCAGGAGGAGTTGGTACAGCTGTGCCCCAACCAAACCAGGCAGAAAAAGGAGAACGGGGGTCAGTCACCACCAGCATTTTTATGAAGGTGAAGTTTTTCAGTATCCACAGTGCTTGCATTAATTTAAAGGAGGCAAAACGCTTGACACTGGAGGAGCAGCAGGACAGCCCGAGACCCTTCACAGCCTTTTTGATCCCGTGCCTCCAGCCTGGATTTTCCAGGCGGCACTTCCAGGTTTAGCGGGGCAGCGGCTGCCATCCCTGTGCTCCATCAATGCCTGGTCACTGCCAGTGCTTTTCTAGGAAGGACTTTGACTCCTTGATCTGTGAGAGCAGCTGGAGGAACACCCAGGCTCTCTCGCTGCCTCATCCCTCCTTGGCAGGGCATTCAGCTGAAAAACTTCCAGCATCATCCCCAAATCCATGAGGTTGTCTCACACCCTGCATACAACGCTTGCTAGAGCTAATTTGTCGCTCAAGGGCAAATTCTTTGTCCTTTCCCACAGTTATGAAACATGTGCTTTGTGCCACACAAAAAGCTATGTGGCAGCACCACATCCTAAACGCAGAGGAAGCTGCAGTTTCGACGTTTCTCATCTGTCAGAAATGAATTATCCCATCAAGCTGGAACACCAATTACACGGCACGACCCGAAGGAAGTCGCCCTGCCCGAAAAAGTTAGGAGGTTAAACACCACGAAGTTTCAAAATGACAGTTTTCCTGGCTTTCCACTAGCGAAGGGACAAGCACAACAGCACAGTTGTAATGACATAAAAACTACACACAATTCACAAACGCGATGCTCATTCTCAGCAGACTCAGCTCCTCGCTGGAGAGGGAATTACTGGGAAGACACATTTTCCACGCACAGCCTGCCTTCAGGAGCAATGCTCTGTAACCTCCGTGATGAGCCCAGCTCTGTCAGGGGGAGAAACCAGGCCGGTGCCAAAATCACATCACACCACACTTGGCTGTAACAAAAGATGACTCCAGGGAGTTCGTGCTCATCATCGTTATTCCACGCACGTCAGAGCCACCTCCAGCGGCTTTCACTCCAATTAAACCTTTACTACTGCAAAGGGCAAAGGGGGGATAAACACATTTATACCGCGCTGATCGTGGAAGGGGTAATGAGAGATAGAGGGAATGGAGTATTTCATGGTCCTTATTTAGAGACACCCCCCTCCTCCAAAAAGCAAGGGAACCCCCTCCCCTCAGTGCCTCAAGACATCTCAAGATCATCTCAAGATAACCACACAAACCTGGTGGGTGAGAACTCATCCCCTCCTTGCCCTGAACCGCCCTCCCTCCCGCACCCCCTTTTTTTTGTTGTTGTTTTTGGGGGTTTTTTTATCCAGCTGAGCACTTGCCTCTCCTCCGTGCCCATCAAATATCCCGAAGATGGAGGGGTGAGTCTTGTTCACCAGGTCGGTGATCACTTCGAACCTGTCCTCCATGTGGTCCCTCCGGCCTTGGATGGAGTAGACAGCCACGTTGTGGCTCTTGAACTCCCAGGTCTTGGAGAACTCAGCGTCCAGCACGTCCAGCCCCCCGAGCCTGTCATTCTGCATGATCTCGGCCACCTTGCCCTTCACCATCTTCACGGCGTCCCTGCTGGACTTAACAATGGTTTTCACCTCATCCGTGTGGAAGAAGTAACTCCACAGGGCCAGGCTGATGCACAGCAGGAACAGGGTCTCCGGTCTGAGCAAGAAGTAACGCATGATCCGACCCAGCAGAGACAGCAAAGTCATGGTATCCTCTATCATTTATTATCGCGACAGTGTATCCCCACAGCATGCACGGGGCGGCTCCGAGCCGGGCCGGCCGCTCAGCGCATCCCCGGCGGGCGGGCAGCGCCGAGCCCCGCGCCCGCCGCTCCCGGGAGCCGCTGCTGCCTGGGATCCCCCGCTTCCCGGGGATTCGCCGCTTCCCGGGATCCGCCGCTGCCCGGGATCCGCCGCTGCCCGGGATGCACCGCTCCCTGGATCCGCTGCTCCCTGCGATCCGCCGCTCCCGGGGATCCGAGGATGCCCAGGATCCGCCGCTCCTTGCGATCCGCCGCTCCCTGCGATCCGCCGCTCCCTGGGATTCGCCGCTGCCGGGGATCCGCTGATGCCCGGGATCCGCCGCTCCCCGGATCCGCCGCTCCCTGGGGACCCGCCGGGCAGCGGCCCCGCGGAGCCCGGCGCGGGGGCAGCGGGCCCGGCGATGGGCGATGGGCGATGTGCTGAGCGGAGCTCTCGCCGCCGCCGCGGCCCCTCCGAGCTCCGGCGCCCGGCCCCGCAGCGCTCGCAGCTCGGCCCGGGGGTGCGTGGCAGAGCCGCCCGCGGTACCTGTGCCCCGCGCGCCCCGTGTGTCCCGGGTGTCCCGTGTGCCCCGCGCCCGCCGCCGGCCCTGCCTCCTGCCCGCGGGCGGAGCGATCGCCGCCACCGCCCCCGCCGAGCCCGGGCCCCGCCCCGACACTACGAGTCCCGGCGCCCCCCGCGGCGCGGCGCCGGCGAGGGGAGGGGCGGGCGGGGCGCGGGGGCCGCTGGGAGTCGTAGTCCAGCACCCTCGTGGAGCTCCGGGAGCGCTCGCAGCCCACCAAAGGAGCTGAGAGGAAGGGAAGGGCCAGGGAAAGGAAGAGGAAGGAATTGTTTCCTCAGCGGCTGGGGAGGCCCTGGCACAGGTTGCCCAGAGAATCGGTGGTTGCCCCATCCCTGGAAGTGTCCAAGGCCAGGTTGGACGGGGCTTGGAGTGACCTGGGCTAGTGGAAGGTGTCCCTGCCCATGACAGTTTGCTGCAATATATGAACAACTCAGAGTAGTGCCTGAGCTGCAGAGCAGCCAGGGAGGTTTGGTGCCAGCTGGCAGAGTGGGGGGCTGGAAGCTCACAGAACCCAGCAACCAACCCCAGGGAGTAGGAGCTGATACAGGAGTCAAACACCTCAGAGTGGTGTTGAAGATGAATTAGCAACTCACAAAACCGTCTGAAATTTTGAGTGAAAAACATAATAAACTTCTTTTCAGCCAAGGCTGAGAATTCGGGTTTGTGCCTTCTGAGTTTTCTACCAACTCCCACTTCCTCTGGACTTCTGTTAATGTGGAATTTACACATAAAGATAAATAAACCCTTGTTTTGCCAGTTCTTTCAAAGATCAGCTCAAGTAAATTATGTAAACCCAGGCCTAATTAACCCAAAGTTAATGATTTGAGCCTTTCTGTGTCTGATTCTTACACCCAGCGCTGAGAAGCAGGAAAGTTCATGACAGATGTAGGATAGAAGGTGACACTGCTTTAAATCTTACAGGTACTTAACACTTCATTAGTATTTTATCCACAGTTTTTCATTTCAGGCCCGGAGAAACTCTTGCCTTTATCTTCCCATCTGTCATTATGTGCTTGAGTTGAGCCCTGGGGTCTTTACTCTTCACCTGTGAGTTGGTGATCTGGTACCAGCATGTTTTATCTCTAACTTATGATGGTGATTGGATAGGAATTAGCTAAAAATACTTCACAAAACTTCTAGGAAACATAAGGCTAAATGGGATAAATAAGTAGCACCAATGAAGTGATATTTTTCATATTAAAAACTACGTAGCTAATAATTCTAATAATACTATCTCTATTATGGCTTCTTTTCATTCTATTTTCATTCTGATTTTATATTTAAGGAAAGACAAAATAAGTGTAAAATAGGGAGAATACTGATCACTACCACCGGCTAATTAGTTATTTAATCCTCATTTTAATGCAATATAAATGTGCATGTGCTGTCAGGGAACAATGACTCCTGTGGAAGTCGTGTTTCACTGGTGGCAATTTGAATTCAGATGATGGAATTGTGAAGTGAAATAAAGTGGTTCCAGGCCAGAGAGCACACAAATCACTCTTCCAGCCACCAGCAGCTTCTCCTCATCATTATTTCAGTTGCCAAGGACTCGTATCCATGCACTGCCCAACAGTTTTCTCCAGGCAAGTGCAGGATCCTCCCTGTGCTAAATGCCCCCAGAAGCAGGAGAAGCTCCATCTTCTTGGAGCAGCCCATTAACAAAATGATTCTTGTTGCCTCTCTCCCATTACATTATACATATTTTAGGCTGCAGGAGAGATTGAGTTGGTTCCAGAGGCATCTTGGCTGTGAGAAAATGATCTGAAAGGCTCTGCAGCTGCTGAGGGGCTGAAACTTTCCTTGGAGAAAGGGCTGGAACAGCTGGGCACAGGTGAAGTCTGGTTCTGCTGGAGAGAAGGGATGGGGAAGGCACTGCAATCGGGATGGGGCCAGTGCAAAGTGATGTGTGTAAAATCGAAATGGAGCTGCCCACTCATTAAATGCCAATAATCCGGGTGTTAAGCTCAAGTTCTACACCAATTAAGTGCAAAATTCCAAGCAGCGTCCAGGGAGAGCCAGCAAACCCACTTCCAGGTCTCATCCTGCACCCCAGGGCTGAATCGTGCGCTGGTTCCTCCAACAGCTCTTCCCGTTGAAGAAACAGAACTTCAGGATCCAAAGACATCCTTTTAAACACTGGAAATCAACACTAAAAACGTCCTAAATATTCGGGATATCAGTTGCTATTTAATTTTGGGTTTGCTGGGGGGGCGAACTCAAACTTTTGTTCGTTTGTGAAAGGAATGAAAAGCGATCTCTGAGTCAGCTCAGCAAATAAACTGAATAATTACACCCGAGCTGATAATGAAAAAGTGGGGAAAAGCATTTCTTGCTCAACAGCTCCTCCTCCTGCTCGCACGGAGCATGAAGTGATTGAGGCATCATTTGTTTGCTGATTTTGGCTCCAGAACCAAATAATCTCTTATAAACAAACATATATTCATTGTCTGTTTAGTGGTCTAATACATAGGCATGGAGTATATGTTGCCTGATATGGAATAAAATTGGAAATCTGGGGTCCAAGAGGAGAAATTGTCATAAAATTTTCCTTCCTAGGCAATTTTTGTGGTGCCCAGAATTAAAATAAAGAATGAGAAAACTCTCAGTATTGGCACAATACCACCACTGTTAACACTGTCGTTTCTTGCTTATATTAAAAAAAAAAAATCCAATGGTTTTCATTGTAAGAAGTCTCATTTTGTAAATATACTTACAAGGATAACCTAAATAATAACAACAATAAAAGTCTATTTCATTTCCTGTAGTTGCAAAGTGAATTTATTATGGAGTTATTATTATTTCACCCTGGGGAATGAAGAGTGAGGATACAACACTGGTGGGTGATCAGCTTTACTGGGCAATGTCACTACAGGAATTATTTAATTGGATGGAAATTTCCTTGTTAAAATACTACCAAAATCTGTACAATTTCTGTTCTATAATATTCCCATGGGTCTTAAAATTTGGAGAATGCTTCTGTTACTGTTTTGTGCATTCAGCTGGAATGTTTTCTCATGATTTTCAGATTCAAACGCTGTTATTGGCACAAATCAGACATAAATGTAGTTTATTGCAGGTTAGTCCTGCGAACTATCCGGGCAAATTATTCCCCGAAGGCTCCAGAGCCATCTCCTCTTTCTTCTGTTCAGATATAAAATCAGAATAGAAAAATCAGTCCCAACAAGAACTATAAAACTGGAGTTTTGCTCGTCAGGAATAAAACTGCAATGCAGTAAAATATCCCATGCTTTTCAGATATTTTAAAAGAAACAGATTTTAGGATATCTGGGATGACACAGGCAGAGCTCTCCAGAGGAATAATGCTGCAGCAACACCATAAACTGGGGTTTTTTTTTACATTAGTTTTGATAACAGGTAAATAAAGTTGAGTTTTTATCCTTCCTTTTTGATCTCAGTTGATACAAGCCACACGTCCTGATACCATCTCCAGGATTTTATGTTGCGGCAAATCCAAGCATTGCAGGTAAATTCTGCCTTCTCCTGCTTAAACCCCCGGGAAATCTCATCACAGGAATTTTGCTCGTCTTGCATCTCCCTCAGAGAGGAATGTTTGCAGGCGTGGGATGAAAATAGCAATTTTCCACCCGAGTTGCTCCCTTCTGTTTTCCGCGAGACTCTCAGTTCCATTCCTCGTTAAGGGACATCTTCATGTGTGAAGTGTGATAGAATCATAGAACCAGCTGGGTTGGAAGGGGCCTCTGAGATCATCAAGTCCAACCCTTGATCCAACCCCGCTGTGGTTCCCAGCCCATGGCACTGATGCCACATCCAGTCTCAGCCTAAAAACCTCCAGGGATGGAGAATCCCCCACTTCCCTGGGCAGCCCATTCCAATGGCTGAGCACCCTCTCTGCAAAGAAATTCTTCCTAATGTCCAACCTAAACCTCCCCTGGCACAGCTTAAGACCCAGCCCTCTTGTCTTGCTGATGGTTGCCTGGGAGAAGAGACCAACTTACAGAAACCTTGAATTAGTACAATTCTAGAATTGCAAGAAAAATTGGCTATTGCAGGTGAAAAGTAAGATCAGCTCAGTAGTTGTGCAGCTTCCAGGTGATCCAAGTGTATAAAAGTATATCCAAGTGTATAAAAGCAACTGTAACACTGACAGTGCCAACGAAATGGGAATGAAAAGCTGGAGCTCTGTTCCCACTGACCTCAGTGGGAATCTTTGCTTGGATCTTGGTGGAAGCACAGTCCCCAAAAGATTTTGATGAAGACTCCACCTCTCAAGCCTGTGACACTCTCCTGGCAACTCTCTCTGGTTACTCTGAGCTCTCCCTGTCAGACCCTCTGTAGAATTATTCAAAACACATTTTTCCCTGTTGTTTTCCAGAGGGGAACTTGCTGAGAATTGGGGCAGGACTGAAATAACACCAAAACCACCCAGCAGATAAAGTAGAAGATGATCCCAACTGCCAGAGCTGCTCCCTAAACTGTTCTTTCACTTAAGCTGCAGCTTAACTTTGCATCACTACGGAGTGGAGATATATTTGGAAATGTTTGTGAAGTACTTGCTGGTGGATTATTGAACCACAAACTTCCCACTTTTATGAAGAACTCCAGAATATGCAAGGAAAATATAAATAGAAGTTAAGCAATTCAGAATCACTTTACAAACTGGCAGCATTCTTATTAAACCCTGCTCAGATTTGAGCAGGAATTGATAAAAAGCAACAACAGAGCTATCTTAATTTTCTTCTTCATTAATTTTTACTCTGTTTAGCAGATGTTTCATGTCTGTGTTATAGACTGTTTAATTTGCATTGAGCAAGAGAATGCAAAGTTGATTTATACATTTTAATTCCTCGCATTTTTACTTCTTTCGGGTACATTTGGATGCATTCAGGACTAAATCCTTAGGCCAGCCATACCAGGCTTGTCCCAGAGCTGAGGTGAGAGGGGAACTGAGGTTACAGGTGCTTTTTTGGTGACTTACTCTAAAACTAAAATTAACTGCACTCAGCTGACTGCACAGTGTAAGACACATCCAAGTTGCACTTGATGCCATGACTTTTCCAAGGATTTGTTACAGCCAAGACGCAGCAGAAATCCAACCCTGACACCTTCCCTTGACCAAATTCCTAATAAAACCTAAAGAGTAAAGCCTTCTAAGAGGCATGTTGAGATAACTCATCTCTGGGCTGCTGCAGATTTCCATGAGCAAACCAGATAAATTGGTTTTCTGAGTCCTTTATGGCCCCTGAATGAATGGCACAAAGCAGGCAGGCCCTGTTCCCTTTGTCTCTGGGAATATGGGATTGATTCTCACACACCGCTTCATTTTCATATTCAGCCTCAGGACAGGCTCCCATTACTCAGTTCAAAAGGCTCACTTGTTTTCCCAGATTTTGGTGATGGAGATAAAGAAATATTCAAATAAGGAGGTGGTGAAAGAATTTTCTTATGGAGGATTTATTGAGACTCGCCCCGTTTTTTAAATGACAGTGTTTGTATTCATGCCCAGTGCTTGAAATTTGCTTGAACCGGGCCTGCCAATAAATAAAAATGAAGCATTCCTACCTCCAGGGCTGAAATGGGAGATTTATTTTATAAGTGACAGGAAAAGGAAGGGACTGAGGGTTTCTCTAATGAGCTGGCACCGAAAACCGAAGGAGCGTTGCTGATGTCCAGTGGATACAGCCCTGATCTCCCTCAGACAGCCCAAACCTGCCTCCAGGAGAAATGCAAAAGCACAGCAAGAGATACAAAAGGAATTAATAAAAATATCAGAAGGAAGAGAAACTCGGGGAAGACTCTTAAAACCTCCCGTGTTGGTTACAGGAGATTTTCGGGTGTCTGTGCCCCCCCCCCACTGAGGCAGACACAAAAGTTTGGGTTCCTAAGAGTGAGGTGATGTAAGGAAAGGGATAATCCCCCCCCACAACTTTTGTTTCGAGTGATTTCCCTGCTCTTTGTGTGCCTGCAGTGACAAACACGTTTCTTTTTGTTTGTTCTCCAGCTCCTCCCGGGCAATATGTGGAGTGCGACGTGAGTTCGTCCTAAAATAGCTGCACGGGCTGGAGCCTTCAGCTGCCAGAGCTGTCTCTCCTCCTCCCCACTCTGTGAAATAGCCCTCCACAGCACCATCTGCTTCTCCACGATGCAGATTTGCCGCATTGGAGCCGTGTTTTAATGGGAAAGAATCTGAATTTTATGACTTTGTTTTAATTTTCTTTTATATCTACTGGGTGTTTTTCTCCCCCCCCCCCCCAATTCCCACGTCAGTCCTAGATCTCCTGAGGCACCAGACTGTGGAGCTGCCACCAGATGTGGGGATGAGTTTCAAACAGCTGTGGGCTTCCCTCCTGCTGCTTCCAGCTCTCAAAAATTCATTTCTGCACGTGCACGGGGAAAAAAAATGGGGATACTAAATCCAGTTTTCCACTGCTTTCAGCATCCTCCCGGCTCCCCAAAGGTGCCACGTTCTCTGTATCTGCCTGGAAAAGGGGCTGAATGAGTGGCAGCCGCCTTCAGCTGATGCAAAAAGCAGCAAACAAAGGCTGAGGGAGAGCGTGGAAGGGCTGGAATGTATTTACACGGGTCCCTCTGCAGGAGGCTCTTCATCAGATGTTATGAAGGGATTTATTTATAGCTCATGACTTCTCCAAAAACATTGTTCTCTGCTGACCTCTCTGCTCAAATTGAGAGTCAGGAGGCCGACTCTGCCAAGTGAATGAAACGATTTTAAACTGAAATACAGGGGGAGAAAAGCTTCTTGTTTGGAGTATTGTGAGCCCTTTGTTAACCTGCTTTTTTCCTTTATTAAAGTTGCTACAGAGAGCTGGGCTTCTCCAGAATAAGCAGTAAATCTGGGATGTGGGTAGAAAATCATCACAACTTGCTTTAATATGGGAGCTGAGGACACAGAGCCAGTAACCTGAGCAGGTCCTCACACCATCAGATCCTTATCCAGGGGTCCTGTCTCCCAGCAGCCCGATGCCCAATCCATTAGTAATGCTCCACAAATAAGGAGCAGGGATTTGCACTCTTCCCAGCTGACACAGTTAGTCACTGCTTCCTAAAAAAACCACAGAAAGCAATAACCAGGCTTTTCCAACCCACTGGGCTGTAAAACCCACTCCCAGGGACACACTGGACTGGGATGTTGCACCTGGAGAGGATTTTGTCCTGTGTTTGATACCCATCCCTGCTCTCCAGAGGAAACTCCAACGGCCAAATATAACAAGCTTGGGCAACATGGAAAGCAGAGACAGGAGATGTTGCTGAGTCTTGTTTGTTGGTGCTCACTGGAGGCACAAAGGAGACCTTGGGATAAATGGGAAGTGAAGGTGTTTGCTGGAGGGGTGATCCAGTGTTCCACACACTCACTGTGTCCCGAGCTTTTGCTGGAGGAGGGAAGGGTCTGACCCCATCCTATTCTCTGGCCTTCCCTTGTGTTCCTGCACTCCCACCCCTTGGCGTGGCTCAGGGAGTCCGGGAGCTGTGGCTTCACCTGACCTGCCACAGAAAAAGGGCATCACTTGGATTAGAAGGAACCTTGAAGCCCATCCAGTGCCACCCTGCCATGGGCAGGGACACCTTCCACTGGCCCAGGTTGCTCCAACCTGGCCTTGGACACTCCCAGGGATCCAAGGGCAGCCACAGCTTCTCTGGACAACCTGTGCCAGGGCCTCCCCACCCTCCCAGCCAAAAATTCCTTCTACTTTAACTTTTAAAAGCACCTCAGGACGGGCAAATCAACTGAGCAGAAACATCTTAATGTTAGAATTAATCCTGTGCTCTGGAAATAAAGCCAGATAACGGTGTGCCCATAAAGCAGTTTCTCCTTTCTGCTCCTCGCTGTAATGGAAAAAGTAAAGTATTCAAGAAATAATTTCACAGCTTGGCTAAGCATTAACTACCAGCACTTTCTGTGCAACAAATACGTGATGCTACGGATTTGTGATGGAACAGGAGATGGCTGATGCACTTATATGAGAGGAACTGGGCCACCAGCCAAAACTGGAGTTCTACTTGCTATGTTCTCAACCAGGAGCAAGAGGAATTAATTCCTGAATTGATGTTTGTGAGGAGAGAAAAGCAAAACACAGCATAACGTGCAGAATCTGGGGGTGGATGCATATTCATCCATCTTTCTTCTATTGTTTTTCTTTATCTGGCCTGTCTAGAGCTGAAAATTCATGGAAGTCTTGAATCACAGAACTCTTTGGAAGTGGAGCAGGATGTATTTCCAGCCTGACTCCCCTGGAAGAGATGGAAGACCCCACTCCTTTAATGCCTTTGAACCTGGTGCCTTTGAAAGCTTTCCCTTCAGCAAGGGTTTCAGTCACTCACAGGGAACTGTAGAACCACAGTGAAAAAATTAAATTTCCTATACTTTGCTCCTGTAATGGTTGTTACATTTTACTTGTAAAATTTGAAGGCATTTTTCTTTATTTTCATAAGTTTCCTATCTAAAACTCCCAGGAACTGGCTGTCAGGAAAATCTGCACTGCTGAGGTAGAAGGGGAAGATGAAAATTCCCTCACAGTCAGTTTTAATTCCAAAGTTGAGAAGTCATAAGGAAGTTCAAGGGCTCGTCCAGTGAATTTGATGGCACATAATAAAGGTCTCCCACCCCAATAAAATGGGCCCTTAAATATTTCACAAGTCTCACACTGGCAAACATCAAGACAGGAAGGGCAATAAAAGAAATCCAGGCACACAGAACCTCTCTGAAGGAGCGAGAAACCCCCATTTTCAATAAAGATATGTGTTTTATACTTGGGATGAGTCACATTGGGATGAAGTAATGCACATTTAAAACTGCAGCTGCCGTTTCTAAACCTGCTCCATTACTTCCTTAAGGTTGATAAGTTCACTTACTCTTTATTCCTGCCTGATACCAAGGGACATTTAATGAAGTGGTGCCTCTTGAAATTAGTTTCTCCAAATAGCCAAGTTCTGCTGAGCAATCTAAAAGTGAAGGGTTTTTAAGTGTGACCCTGCTCTGGAAAGGCAGTTCAGCACATAAATAAGTGCCACTGACCTTCAGCCCGTGCTCTGCTGCTCACAGATCTCCTGGATTTATCTCAGGAACGTCGGGAATCACTGGGGATGGTTGGAAGGGATGGGGTAATTATTTCACATCCAAGGACCTCTGCCATTACAGCCCAGTGCATAAATGAGAAAGAGGGAAAAAAAATCCCATTAAATTGTTCTTTCCACGCTCCTGTAGTAAAGAAGAATGAATAATAAAATAATTTCAAAATAAAAGAATAAAAGAATGAACTAATAAATGATAAACTCCATTAACTACTAGTACTTGTCACAGAATATATTTTGACAGTCATTTGCCCAACTATTTAATAACATTAACAGTTGTGTGTTTAGAAGTATAAATAATGTAATTTCACTCTTGTGCTGCTGAACTGCAGTTCGTGGTGTTTAACTCCTTAAAAGTTGTAAAAAACAGGATGTAAAGGTGTAAATATATTGGATTTCTCCTCGGTGTCAGAATTGAAGTGCCTGGAACTGTCACTCTGCCATAACTCCTGGACCCCCCTCTGTTTCCCGACAGCCTCAAGATTTAGTTTAAAAAATTGCCCAAGATTATTCTTCTTTACAATAGGAATATTTTTAAAGGGTATTGAAGATCTTAGAGTTGTCATAAATACCTGCCTAAGGAATCACTGACATTGGTTTTAGGGTTTTCACAAAAAATACACTTTTGATTGGAACACTTGAAAATTACATGGTTTTTTTGGCTGGAAAACTGTTTCCTCGGGCATGTTTTAAATAAAAATCGTTTGAAAGAGCACCAAATAGCCCTGCATTAAATTTGTATGGGTGAAATGTCACGTATGGATATGACAACTAAATCCAATCTCTTGCAGGAGATGCAAATTGGATTCCTGTGACTCACAGATTCAAATGATTCATCGAGACACACAGGTATCATTTAATCACATCTAAATCTTTGCCTAATGCATTGCTTTATCTTGGAATATGTGGCAGAATTTTAGCTAACATGACTGTTTTGTGTCCTCAGAGTCTCTCCCCTTCTCCAGCCACTTCCAACTGAGAGCATATTAATAAATATCCTTCATTTTAGAGGTTGAACTCTGCATATGAAGACAGGCAACTATGACATTCCCATATTTAAGTAGCATGAGGCAAACTATGGATAGTTTTGCCTTTTGTTTTCAAAAATGATATTTTACAGTGGTCCTCCAGGGTTACACCTGGAATGAGGAAAATGGGGCTGAAAGGATTTAATTTATCTTTAAAATAAGATCCACTATGTCATTCCAACAGCAAAGCAAGCCAGGGATGAATGTTTGACATAAAAGTTTATGACACATGAAATGGGCTTTAATAGTAAGTCTGTAAAGTCTTGGAAAAATAAGTCTCTCTGGAGTGGCAGAGTCCTGGTTTTATGGTGCTTTGATAGGTGGGAAGGTCATAAAATCGTTGTGTATGAGGAAAGAATTAAAAATGTAATTGAACACGGTTCGTAAATCCATGAAGGATCCAAAGCTACACTCTGGCTTCTAATTCCTGCTGGGAGAGGTTTCTCTGTAGTTACACTGGGAAGGTTGACAGTAAATACAATTTTAAATCTACAAATCCCTGGTGGATTTTTCTTCCAAGGTGTGACTTCCCATTGCTCTGGAGTTCTCCATCCTTTGGGGATTGTGTCTGCGTGTTCCAGGATATCTCCCAATCTCCTTTGTGATTAAATTGGCCCCAGAGCTCAGATTTTGATTTATATGGAGCAGCAAAGCCTCGTTCTTCCAGGACTGCAAATGTCCTCGTTTGAGATCAGCTGAGGAGATGGGATGGAAGCCTTTTATAACTCTGAAAGGAATCACTCTTTTCAGGCTGGTCAATACACTTCTCTTATTAATCATAAAGAGGGATAAGCGTAAAAGGAGGTATTTTTACATCTGCCCTAAAATTCTGAAAATTCTGCAGTGAAAAATGGCTTTTGATAAGAGAAGGAGATAAAGGGAAAAGCAGAAGGAAATGTTAAAAATGAGACTTTCTGACAGTTTTCGACTAAGAAGGGAGCACAGAGGGAGATCAAAGATGAAAATTCCAGAATGGCAGTTCTTACTGATTTGTTCATTAATTTTGTGTTATTAATTTACCAAATAACTGTCATCTTTAACAAAGCATCCACCTTTTGGGTGTGTAGAGACAAATAACATCCCTCTGGGAGGGCTTGATTTCATTGGGAATGAAACTATGGAACGGAAACCTCTTTGCTGATCTGTTTTGCAACAGTGTGAAATAGTTTCCAGAAAACAGCAATAAAACCTAATAAATTTCACACAGGGCAGTATTTTATAGGAAAGCTGACAGGGAAAATATTAATTAATCAAAGAATTACCCAATTAACATTATTGCACCAGTAGTAAAACACATAC
Source organism: Lepidothrix coronata (assembly GCF_001604755.1). NCBI lineage: Eukaryota > Metazoa > Chordata > Aves > Passeriformes > Pipridae > Lepidothrix > Lepidothrix coronata. Next base: position 1,165,870 of record NW_016690370.1, read on the forward strand.
ATGTGCAGCCAGTGTGTAATTACAGCTACACAGACTGGGTTTTAAATTATAAGTATGAATATATTTATTTTCTTTCTTTTTTCCCTCATGGAGTTCTAGAGCAGTCCTAATTATCCTTCAGATTTTATTTTTGGGAATTAGACAGAAAAGAAATTCCCATTTCTTACCCCACAGTCCCAGAGAAACTGGGCCACCTGTAAAAGGAGGATCCAAACAAAGAGAATTCCTGTCGAGGGAAAGGCCTGAACCTCTGTCAAAAGAATAGGAATAAAGAAGCAGCAACACTGATTATCTTGGCAGGGCAGAAAACGCAGAAGATTCGCTTTCCAAGAGAAAAATACATCAAGATTAAGAAAAATCTGCCTCAGATTCACTCACAATTAATCAGTTTAATTACAGGGATAAAATATCAGGTGAATCCTGCCGAGTACAGATGGCCAGAGCTGACTTTAAAAAGCTGAAGGTTCCAAATTTGTGTGTCCTGGAGAACAGTGAATGTAACCTCGTTAAGCAAAAGGTGGATTTTTGTGTATCTTGGCCTTTCAAATTTATAAAGCTTCTTACAGAGAAAGACTGGATATTCGGTCAGAGAAATCAGTGCACACAAATTTTATGTATTTGGGGTCTTTGTAGACAGTTTAAACACTGATAATAGACATGAGGATTTTCTTTTACAGTAATAATTAGTGCTCTAGGCCAAGTCTAACTTGGGTTATCCCTACTCCTCTTTCTGAGTAGGGTGAGGATATTCCCTTCTCTGGTTTCTGGGAGGCAGCAATTAAGCAAACAAATTATTTCCTGTGTCTTCAATTGGCTTCTCTGCCCTTAGAGGGGATTAAATTTCACTAAAAATCATCTCCCACCCTGTGAAAAGCACCCATAAGGCAGCCTGGGCTGATTCCTTAGTGCAAGAGAAACTTCTAGACATGTTTCCTTTATTATACATCATCTATACCCCCTTTTTCCTTTCAGAGGTACAGGGAATATTCTTCTTCCTCGTAGTTCTAAAGCACCAGAGATTGAAACAGGAGTTTAAAAGAGTAGGGATAGAAGAAAATTTAGTTTCAGTATAATTAGGAATGGTTTCACCTTGATGGCATCGGGATAAAAGAAAATTTAGTTGAAATAAAATTAGAAATAGTTTCACTTTGATGACCTTGACAAGGGCTTTTAAAGTCAGTTTTAGATAAAGCAAATACAGGCAGACTGATGTGGCCTTTTGGAGGAAAAATATGTGTTATTTGGGTGATAATTCAGTGCTTTCCTCTTGCCTTATTTTTTCACTTTCTACATTATGTATTCAAATGCAAGAAGAATTTTACCAACTGGGGTTTCACTATAAATAGGGACACTGAGGGGACATTGGGGGGACACTGAGGGGACACTGAGGGGCTGTGAGGGCTCAGAGGGACATGAGGGCCCTTGGTTATAACAAGAGAAAATCACTGAGCTCATCCTTTCATCTTTCATATTTCCTTAAACTCCCCAAATTTTAATTCCTCATCTTTCCCTCCTGAAATCCAACTCCTTGGACTTCACCCCACACTAATTTCTCTTCCCCAGGAATCCTCTGCCCCAGTTCTGGTGGATTCTCACCCCTGCCACGTGTTTGTTGACACACATGGGAGGGAGAACCAAGCACCCACACCTATTATCCTTTTGATGCTCCCTGTGGAATGTTCTTTTGCATATTCCAAAGCCAGAACACGGTTTCCTGCAGTTTCAGCATTAGATGGAGGAAGGTTTTGTGCTGTAATCATTTCGAATTAGTTGTTGCCCTTTTAGTCTTTGCTGCTCCAAGCCCAGGCCTCGAACACTTCCAAACGTCCTGCGTGGTTTTAAACGTCCTGTTGGTCAGTTCTCCCACAGAATTTGACACAACCCTGCTTGTTGTGACTGTCACAATTTGTAAACCGTGTAAAAATGTCTAAAACAAAGAGGAACTGCAGCTGTTTCTTTACTGGGAGCCAGGTGAAATTTCTCCTCGCTTTTTCGGTCAGCTCTTGTATCACGTGTGCTGAAGCCCTGCAAGAAAGGTGGTGTCACCCCTGTTTTAAAGCAAAAATACAGAATGATCCTGCAAATTCCAGAAGAACCTCGGTCTTAGGAGAATTCCTGGTCTAATCAGCCTAATCCCAGCTCTGCAACTCACTCCTGGCTTTGCATCTGGACCGTTCTGGATTTTAAACTCCTTTTAGGCAGCTTTTCCTGGTTAGTTCTATTTGTTTTGCACCTGAAAGAGCAGCAGTTATAAAGTGAGTGATGCCACAGCGTGGGAAAAGAGCTGAGACTGAGAAATATTGCCACCAGCTTCGAGAAACAAGAGGGAGAAAGCAGAGCTTAGATGTGCAGGGACACAGATCTGCCTCCTCTGATCCCTTCTGTTCCTAAATGACCCACCCTCGGTTCCAAAAGGGAGGTGACAGTCTGCCAGGGGATGGAACAAGGCTCGGGGAATTCACTGCTCCTCACAACCGACACAATTAACTGTCCAGCCCTTGTGAAATGCTCGGTTTGTGACACATTTAATGGTGTGGTATCACCTTGAATTTGGAATTGGCTGTGCCTGATCCAGCCGTGCTTTTGCTGTTCCCCAGCTTCCAGAGTTTTCACTGACTTAATTATCTGCCTTGCTGCATAATTAACCAAGCTCCTGAACTGGTCTGACTGGGTGTGGGGTCTGTGACTCCTGCAGCCAACAATGCAATCATCACAATCTGTTATTTGCATTACAAACAGCAGCAAGTGGAGCCCCAGCAGCTGGAGGCACATTCCTTATGGAGTTCCATCCCTTATCTGGCTCCATTTATCGAGTTCCATCCCTTATCTGGCTCCATCTCCCATCCCGGTTGTTCTGTGGTGATTTACAGCCCCACTGCAGGTGTGATACCACCCCAGATAACCTGGCTGCTGGTGCTGGTTGTTCTGGAGCCACATGCCAGCTGTTTTACCTCGAACCTTGTGAAGAATTGGGCAATTTTTGTCCTTTCCAGGAACACTGGTGTGTGTCCTGTAGGTTCTCTGTCCTGCCAGACCTCACCGTGTCCTCACCAGGAGGAGGGACAGGGCAGGAAGAGGTTTTTCACCTGAACTTTCTGCTTCCATTATTTTCCAGCCTTTGGATTTTAGCCAGACAGATAAATGAGTTATCACAGTGTGTAGGCGTGGGGCACAGATGTTTCAGGCACTTTTACCTTGGTCTTCTCAGGAAATGAGGCTTATTTCCTTTCATTCCCTCTATCTCTCCATGCATCCCATACTTTTCAGCCCTGGACCATTTTCATTTAAGCTGGGAAAAGAAATTCTGGTCTCAAAGACTTGAATTTGGTCAAAAGAGATGACCAAGAAGACAAAAGCAGCTTTATTATGTAGTTATACCAACCCAAACCATACCAGACAGCAGAGGAGCCACACAGAAGACAATCAGATTCATATGGGTTTGTATCTTAGGAGACATCAGGAAATCCCATTATAAGGCATGAAATAATGGGGGGGGGGAAAGCTTATGGAGCTAATCTTCTAAATTTTATATAAACCCAAATTTCCTGCTTTTGCATATGGGGAACCTTGGTGAACTGAAAAAGGGAGGTGGGTGATTTCCTTCAGTGCAGCGGTAATTTGAATATTTCTGCTTTGTTTGGTTAATTTTCCCTTGCTGGGGAAATTGCTGTGTCACCTTTATATGGTTGTGTTTGACTTTGCTTGGCAAGGAAACCACGGTGAGAAGCATTAAAAACAGATTTTGACATTTAATTGTGTGGGCAACAGGATCAAGAGACCTGAAAACAAGGGATCAGCCCCTGTGGGACAGAGTGGTACTGGGAGGGGCTCATTCCTGCTCTTCAGAGTAAGATCTTTTGCCAAAAAATGCTTTCAAAATGTGCTTTCTTCATGTACCTGCAGTCATCCATCAAAGGCAGAGTATAGTTTTGTCTGGAGGGGTTTGTCGGTTTATTTTTCTTTTAATTTTAAAGAGAATTTTGGTTTTTTTTTATTTTCCTCTCTGTGTGAAGAAGTATCTTAAACTGCCTTAAAAGGCAGGGATTTCAGGCGGTTTTTGTGTTCTGAGTGAAGCCATGCACACCTCATTATGCATTGTGAAAGGTATTAATGGGTTCTTATCTCCCCTCGGGATTTTGGCTGGGAAAAGCAGCAGGAGCAGCTCAGGAAGCAGGAACAGAGGACGCCTGGGGGGCTCCACACACCCCGGCAGGACTTTGGGAATGGATCCTGCTTTTCCCAACCCCACCTGCTCTATAACCCACCTCTTTCTCAACGGTCTCAGCTCTCAGGTAAAAACTTTTGGGTGCTCTTAGAGCTGAACAAACCCAGGCAAGTCTCACTTGCCCAGTTTCAACTGCGGGAACTTGTTATTGAAAGAACTGGTGGAGAGTTGCTGGAAATAATGAAATGGTTTGATACTTGGGAGCGATAACCTGAGTTTTGCTGGCTTTTATGCAGATGGTTTTGGAGAAGAGTCAGAGGGCAGAGGAGACAGCCCTGCCTTGTGCTGCCCTGGGATTTGGGGCTCTGCCACAACATCTTGCTGAAGGATTCAGAAGAGGCTGATCCACCTCACAGGGAAGGTGAGGAGCAAGAAATAAAGATGCTGGCCCACCAGGGGGGAAATGTCATCTACAACATTTTCCTGCCCTAAAACCCCCAAAAAACTCCTTGTCCCACCCCTGCCCCCCACACTCCACTGAAATACTCAGCTGAGAAAGTCAAGTTGAAAGCAGAAACTCTTAAAATCCTGCAGCAGAGCCCCAGGGCAGTCATATTTCACATTTGATGAGCCCATTCTCATCTGGACCTTCCATGATGTAGGAGTTGGTCCAGCTCAGGAGACACACCCGGGGCAGACCCTCTGCAGGAGAGAGGTTGGATGTGGGGCAGCCATTTATCGTTTCTGAATTTTCTGTGGGAAACTGGACAGTTCTTAAACAGAAAATTTTGTTGAAAAGCCATGGGGGAAAAACAAAATTTTGAGGGAGCGGGTCAGTGTTTGCTCATGGGTGAGCTCAGGCTGTGTTTGGTAGGGAAGGGAGGAAAGGTGAGGCCCAGCTACCTCAGACATTGCTTGTGGCACATCATCCCAAAATGAAGCTGATTCATATTTGGAAATGATTTGGCTGCAGGCAGATAGTTTAGAACATCATCTATTATAGTTTAGAACAGCATTTATTATGCAGATTTCTACCTACTTTACTTGTCCAATTAGATCATTAAAATGCCTCGAGCGTCTGCGGCTTGGTTTTGTTTCTGTAGCACTTTTTTGAGGAAAGCTCAGCACCTTTTCCTCACAAAAATCTCGGCCACGTGTTCTCTCCACCCCGGATGAGGATGATGGAGGTGTGGGAGATACCTGGAGCTGTTTGAAAGTGATACCAATCAAAGGTTGCAAAAGGAGGTGGTGGCTTCAGCAGAGACTTTCCTGTGACATATTAATTGAGATGCATTTTTGTGGCCACTTAACTCTCTGTCACCAGATTTTTGCATAGACATTAAACTGCCCCTTTGCAGGAACTTTGGCAGCCTAAAATCCCATTTAGGCAGCCTAAAATCCCACAGAGGCAGGGGTGTTTTGGGGGATTCAGGATTAGGGGAGGCACTAATTGGGAGCGTTTTTTGCTAAACATCATTTCAACCTCGTGTGTTCCCCCCTGCCCACAGTTCCACGACTCGGGCTCTGCACAAATTATCAAATTACTGGTGCCCCTGTTGCATAATTCCCAGTGCTGTGGCCAGAGGAGCTCTCAGCAGTGGTGGAGGAGGGCGGGGTGTGGAGGATTCTCTGTAATTGAGGATCAAAGCTCCTCGTTTCTGCCTCTCCAGCCACAGAGGAGCAGCTCAGCTCCAAAGGGCAACAAGTGCTGGGAAGCATCTCCCACCTGGACGTGTTTTTGTCACCAGGGACGAGTGAAGAGGTGAGTTCTGCTGCTTAAAATAGCGATTTTTTGGGAGGAAAAGTCTTTCCTCAGAGCATCTTTATGGTGCTCTTGATGATAAGAGGCTCAAGTGTAACCTGGACTTAGTAAAACCTGCCTGCAAAGGGCATGGATAGAGAGAGGATATTGCTACAAGTAGTTATAATTTTTAACTACAGGAGCATTAATTTATCTCACCTGTCAGGAGGAAAAGAGGTGGGGGAAGTTACGGGAGCAAAATGCAAAAAGGTGACACGAAATATCTCTAAAAACTTTGGGAAGTGGCTTTTGTTCCATGGAGTTAGATGTTTTTAATTCCTGAGGAATAAGTTTCTTTCCACAGATCTTGACACCACCAGGAGTTCCTTCCTTTCCAGTCAAACAGTGGGGAATCCCAGTTTTTGGGTTGTCTCCTCTTATTTACCGAATGACAGGAACAACCAATAACTGAAATAGCCCTTTTTTCCCTTTCCCTCTCCAGTTTTGTGTTCTAAATACATAATGTAACACTCAGTAGTTATTAGCATTGATTTGAACACAAAGCTTTAAAAAAAGTGTTTATTATTTATTATTTCACATGTTTATATATTATATATACTATTAAATATTATATATTTATATATCTACATATTTATATATTATATTTATAAATTATATATTTATTAATTGTTATTATAATTTATTGTTCACTCTGGCAACAGATCAATTTAAACTTTGCTGCAGAAAAAGCTGGATAACATGTATATAGCTTCCTTTTATTTTATATATATTTTTAGATATATTATATATATTTTTATATCTATTTTTATAGTTCTGTATGGATGATGTTCTGCGTATTCCCAGTTTACACCTGGGAATTCCAGCAGCAGTGAGGCATAAGACCTAAAATCCAGTGTGCAGGAGTAGAAATGAAAGTTCTATATCCAAATCCATGAGTGGAGAGGGAGAGAGGGATTGAAGTGCTTTTGGAATTAAGCTGCTTCAGCAGAGTCTTGAGCAACCGAGTGCAAGGCAAAATTAGGAAAGAGTTTGGCCTGGGGACTGGTATTGCCACAACTATTGGGCAACTGATTTATGGGAAAAAAGAGATGTTGTGGTGGATGATGGTGATGGAAGGGTTGGATTCCCACCAGCTCTCCTCTGTTTAACAGGGAAGGCTTTTGGAAGCAGCAGGAAGCTGGGGATGGACGTGAAGAGCACCAAGAACTTTGTGTTCTGGCTGTTCTGCCAGTTCGAGCTGATCACCTGCAGTTACCTCATGGAGCCCTGGGAGAAGGTTCTCTTCTACTCCTTCAACCTCTCCATGGTGGGGATGTTGTTCTACACCACCTACGTCTGCCTCGCTGCCCAGCTCAGCCCAGCCCTCCAGTTCCTCTGGCATTTACTTGGAAACCAGCAGGAAAATGCTGTTTCTGCTGTGAAGTAACATCCTCAACCTGCCTTTTGGATCAAAGGGGTGTTTTCTTAACGCTCTGTTTTGTTTAGAAACAAACTGTGTGCAAGCACTGCTTTATCCTGCAGCAGCATCTCCTCCTGTTCTTGATTCCAGGGCTCTCTGACAGCCAATTATTTTGCCCAAACAACTCCAATCAATCCTTTTTTTTTTTGTGTTTTGTTTTTGTTTGTTTGTTTGTTTTTTTGTTGTTTGTTTGTTTTTGTTTGTTTGTTTGTTTACCATTTGCTTCTTAAAAGAGCTTTCAATTTTCAAGACTGGCTGGAGTTCCAGGGCTGGGTTTTGTACAGAAACAACCCCTGTTGTGTATTTTGTTATTCCAGGCAGAGCTGCTCGGATGTGGAGAGTTCTCATCTTGACAAATTCCGTGCAATAAATTTGCTCCTGTTTGCCAGAGATGTGGACACACCACTGGCCGGGGGACACATTGATTTATAGAATGATTTCAGTATTTATTTAGTCACCTGGATTATCTAATACAATGAATTACTCGACTGGCCCATCATCGTTCTGCAAATCCCGCAGTTGAGTTGTTAAAAGTTAAAAAAAATTTTCTACAAAAATTTATAATAAAATTCTCGTATTCCTGGACTTTCTAAAGCCAGAGCATTTTTGTTTTGCTTTTAGAAGACTGATAAACTGTGTATGTCATGCACAGAACACAGAACTACAGATTCACTGGTGGGAGGGGTTTCAGTTGAAAATAAAACCCTACTTAAAATACAAGTCTCCTTTTATCTTAAAAGGAAAAGTCTCTTATTCCCCTCTTTCACCTCCTCTTTTACTCTCCTGTAGTGTTTGAAACATGAACTCCTGAGCCCTCAGACTGTCACTGCTGTGCTGGGTTTGGCTGTAACAGGTTTTGTTCCAAATTCCGTATTTTTTAAGCCGTAGAAACACAAGATTCCTGTGCTGTGGCTTCCTCCAGTGGACGTGGGTGGGAGCCTGGGATGAACTTGGCATCTGGAATCAGGGTTTGGAATCACCCCAGGAGAAGAAGAGAGCAGAGAAAGGCACACAGGGAAACACAGATCCAACTTCTCCCACCGACTCTGAGTTTTGTCACTTCTTTGGAGCACAGGGATGCTCCTGGAATGTCCTTCAGGAGACTGGGATGTTGTCAGTGGGTGGCAGTCAAATGACTTCTGGAGTGAGATTCAGTCATAGGCGGTGACAAAACCAAGTGAAGACACTAATTATGTTATTTGTCATCTCAATGTGAGATTCAGTTGCTTTCCCAGTTTGTAATTAGGGGAAAATAAGACAGGATATGAAAATAATTTATTTGGGAGAATGAGGGCAGCTGTGCTTCAATTCACAACTCTTTTGACAGTACCCAAATAATCTCTGTGATTGTAAAAAAAAAAAAAATCTGTTTAAATACTTTCAGATTCAAGTCCAACTGTATGTTTTATTAAACTAATATAATGATAAAGAAGTAACTAGCTTGGATTAGCTCCTAGCAGCTTTCATGCTCAGTATGTACATTATATTTACTGCTGTTTATTAATGTACATTGTATTTACTGATATTCATTCATATAAATTGTATTTACTGATGTTTAGGAAGACAATAGGGAACACAGAGTATTTTAGTTATGTCAATTATTAGCCTATTTTTGGAGACAAGGATTTTATTTCCAAACTGTCAGTTTATAGCAGATAAAGAAGGACAGTGTTTTGCATTAAATGTGCTGGAGGGACGTGCCCTGTGTGCCTGGCAAGGAGCTCAGTGCACAGATCACCAGAGCTGTGTTTACAGTCAATTATAGTGAAGACTGCACACGTACATCCAGAGGATTTATCAACATGAAGGAATCTGACACCGGGCTGGAGGAGCAGGAACTCTCATCCTGGGTGTGCTTTTGTTTATTGTTGCCCTTTCCAGGTCTCCCCAGTGCAAATTCCTGGCGTTGCCTCGAGTGCCTGGTGCCTCTTTTGCAATGGCCTGGGTTCCATGTGGCCATCCCTGGGCTCCTGACAGTCTGCTCCTGTCATTCCAGGATCATTCCAGGGTCATTCCAGCTCTCTGTGCTGTTCCACAGCCCCAAAGGTCCCAGCTGGGCAGGGTGAGTGGGATATGCAGCCAGGAAAGCACCAAAACCCAGCAAAGGAAACCAGGGGCTGAGTGGCAGCTGAACCTCCTCAACTTCTTGATGAATTTTACTCATCACACTCTTGTCCTGACAGTCACTGATGTACACAATTTCCAGGATTAAATACAGGGTTTAGATGTCCCATTCCAGTTCCTCCTGGCTGTTTTGCTGTTTCGGTTTCCAAATGCTGACCTGCCCGGGCAGGTTCCTGCTGGAAGCAGTGCCTGAGGTGCAGATTTGGGAGAAGGGTTTGGATTTGTAATGTCAGGCCTGTGCCTGCTCATCTCCTGGCAGTTTGATCAGGGTCAAGCACCCAGGGAACGGCTGGAGCTGTGTCAGGACAGGGTCAGGTTGGATCTCAGGAAAAGGTTCTTCCCCCAGAGGGTGGTTGGGCACTGCCCAGGCTCCCCAGGGCAGTGGGCACAGCCCCAAGGCTGCCAGAGCTCCAGAAGGGTTTGGATGATCCTCTGGGGCACAGGGGGGGATTATTGGGGTGTCTCTGCAGGGCCAGGAGTTGGACTGGATGATCCCTGTGGGTCCCTTGGGTCAGGAGATTCCATGACTGGTGTAATTTGGTGTCTATCAAACGAGCCACACACTCAGTACATTTATCCCAGCTGAGAACAGACACCCTCTGCATGGAGCAGAGCCACTGGAACAAGCTGCTTTGGGATTTTCCAAGGTTTTTTTCAATCAGTGCAGTTTGTACCAGCTCCTCAGGCTGCACTGAGTGGCCACGACAGACATTCTTCTTCACCCCTGATGCCAAATGTTATACAAACCCCAATTAATGAATGAGTGGCTGAGGCAGAAACTATTCCAAGAGGAACAGGAAATGGGACATTCCCTGCAGTGCCTGCCTGGACACCCTTCTCTGGGGACACCTGCACCAAGGGCAGCTCCCTGGGAGTTCCTGCCAGCACCTGGAGCTTTGCCATCCCTCTCTGCCCGAGTTTTTTGCTCAGCCAAGAAAAGTTTTTGGGACAAACTTTCTCTCACAGTCCACGTGAGTAGGAGGTTGTTTGTCAGCCACTGGGGTGGCTGGTTGGTCTCCTCAACGCTGTCAGAAGATCTGATCAGATCCATGAGGAGCTGCCTGTGCCCCACAGAGCTCCTGATTCCACACGTGTTTTCCCTGTGGGCTGAGCTGGGGGGGTGTGAGGGGAGCAGGGATGGTTGTTCAGCTGCTGTTGGGGTTTTGTTATCAGTCACATGAAGGAGTTGCTCTCTCCTGGGCCTGCTGGCCTCAGAGTGTGTGCAGTTTGGGCTGCTTAGGGACTTTCTGTCCATAAAGGATTAATTTTACTGTTGGCCAAAGTTCTTTTCTGCCCTAGAACCAGCTTGGTTCTCTCATTTCCACTCCCCACCTTTATGACCAGCTCTCACCTCCCACCCCTGTGTCTATAAGGTGAAATTTATGTCCTTTGGACTAAAAAGGCAAGTGGGGGTGATGTTCAGCACCACCCAGATCCCTGCCTGTCAGAGGGAATCTCCTGTTTCAATTGTACAACTCAAGCAACGCTGGTTCAGCAAGAGTTGAGACTAAAGAACAAAATAATAAACAGCTGCTAAAATCCAACTGCTCGTGCTGTTCACTGGGAAACTCTTTGATCTTTCCAGCTACAATCCATCCTGCTGGATCCACAGCATCCTCATTAAGAAGGATTATTATTGCAGGACTTTTACAGCTTATCTCATTAAACTTTAATCTGTGTTTTGTTGATCCAAAGAGTTAACGCTTCCTAAAACAATAAGGATGACAATTCTGTTCACATTTTACCCCCTCTGCTTCTGATAACTCCTAGCAGTTTTTAGAAGCCTGAGATAAGTTCATACTCCTCATTACTTGTATTGTTTTGCACTACAACACATGCATTTTGTCTATGCCACTGTTTACATCCGAGCTCTTATCTTGGCTGTTCATTATCTGACTGGAAAATCCTGCTTCTCAGTGAACCTGTCAGCACTTTATGGCCTCTGCATCCCACAGAACACCCTCCTGTTCATCCTGCATAGATTTTGGTTAGAGCAGGGTTGAGAGTTTGCAGCAGATCTGTTTGCTTTTGCCAAGCTGACCTTATATTACTCCGTCCTGCCTGGCTGAAACTTTCTGCTTCACTTTTCCTGCTCAGCTGAAAGTGCTTCATGTGACAGCTGAGTTACAGCTGTCCTGTCATAAAATATCACAGTGTAAATGTTATTTAGAATGGGATTAACTTGGCTGTTTTTCTAGGTATATTTTATAGGGATAGAGGGGAGAACTGGACAGTGTGAATGCTCCCCAGGAGCTCTTTCTGCTGCCAGAGCTCATCTCTCAGGGAGCGTCAGGGGAGGAGTCTGTGGGTGCTGGAGCATCAATTATTGTGTGATTTCTGCCCCTGCTCCAATTGATTTGTAATCACCCCATAAAAAACCCCACAGGATGTTCAGTAGGTGAGTTGTGATCCCCCTCAGAGAGCAGCTGGGGGTCCAGGCACCCAGCACCCAGCTAAAAACAGGGGGGTGGGGGCTCTGGATCCGAAGCTCTAAGGCAGTGCAGGAAATTTATTCTAAATTATTTTTTTAAAAAATATAAATCTATATTAAAAGAACTGGTTTTTGAGGTTAAACAATCTTGTGTGTCCCTTGCATCCTGTGAGAGTGCAGGGAATTCCCTGGAGAAAAGGAGGCTGGGGGGGATCTTCTCAGTCCCTACAACTCCCTGCCAGGAGGGTGGAGCCAGGTTGGGATTCCAGCCTCCTAAAGGACCCAGCTGTGGATTATTTTCACCAAGATCATTCACCTTTTAAGGAAAAGCCTAAACCAAACCCAGGACTTCAAACAACTCTGAGGGTTTCCTCTCCTGCTGCATTCCTACTGTCAGGCTCTCATAAATCAGCATAACTTCACCTCAGCAGAGCTCTGGGGTAAAAACTGCAGCCTCTCTTATCTCAGATCTGCCCTACAAACAGGCAGGAATTAAGGAAGAGCCAAATTAATAACACAGGTGTTAATTATAATCCTTGCAGTCTCCTTGACTAAGTGGTGCACAAACAACCTGCCAAATAATTCACAGCTGAAAGAGTTCCCTTCTGTCTTGTCACTGACTTTAAAATAGTCTTTTGAGTCTTTTCAGCCCTTGGCACAGCTGAAACGTTCTCCTGGTGGACATGAAAAGGTCCATTAGTTGTGGATTTGTGTCCTGCAAAGTGGTTTCATTTTAGAAATCCGAATATTCAAATCCAAGGAGTTCTCTTTCTTTACCATCACACTTTTGGGTTTGTCAGGGAACGAAACCCTGATAAGTTTGAAGCTTCATTTCCTGTTTCTGACATGTCTTAAACAGGTTTCCATCCTAAATACAGAAAAAAAGTGGTAAATTCTGACAGCAAATCCCCCCTGAAGCCACCCCATGAGTCTCCCTCCTACATTGAACTGCTCTGGGAGGTGGAACTAAAATAAAGGACCCTGGCAAGGTGTGAGCTGGGATGGATCTGCCACAAGAAGGAGCAGTTTACTGGAATTAAGTCCTTTAACATCAGGTCAAAGCAGCTTTTGTCTTATTTTTCCTTAGGTTGGTGGGGTTTTTTAAGCTTAAATTATTAGGAACTACGTGGGCATAAAGAGTTTTCCCGGGGTTTTTAGCCACCTTTTCCTCAGACAGCTGCAGCCTGGCTGGGGCCGTGCATGTGAGGGAACAGTGACACCAGGTGGATTATCCTGCTCATCACAGGCACATTCCGGTTTTTCTGTGGAAACTTTTACAGGAGAATGGGCCAGTGCCTGCCATGGTGGGATTGTATCCACCTGGAAACAGTATGGAAGAAGGAGCCAGGCTTTTCTCAGTGGTACCCACTGAAACAATGCCAAACCCCAACCAAGCAAAAGGAAGAAATCCATATATTGGGCTAAATTCTTGAAGGAAAAATTTATGATGCCATATTCCCCCGTAATTCCCTGTAGTTAAGCTACTTCCAAGAGTAAAAGAGATCAAAATAGCACTGATTCTGTTAGAACTCCCCACCAGATCAGCATCTCAACAACAACAAACTGCAACCTCCCAAAACCCACACAGGAGTTGTCCTTTGAGTCATTTGGCACAAATTTCACAGTATTTTCCTGCCAATATTTCACCTGAATAATTTCCACCTCAATCTAATTTGGGAACCTCTGCAGTTACATAAGGGAATTTACTAACAGGGTTTTAAAGCATTTAAAGGTGAAATCATCACCCTTAAGCTTTTCATCATCAACATAAGACTGTTTCTCTAGGGAAAAAAAAATTCAAATAGTGTTTGCAAACCCCAGTCACCCCTTTCTGAGTATTTGTTTCCCTCAGTCACCCAGGTTTTGTGCTGTAGGGTTTGGCTTTTGCAGCACAACGTCGTCCTTCACCATTTTCTGTGAGCAAAAAGTTTATAACTGAAGTCCTGCAACAGCTTCTGGCATGACTCTTCCAATTCCAAATTATCCAACATCAGTGCATCATTAAGCACTTCTGGCTTAAAATACTGAATAACTTCTGTCCTATAAAAGGAGAGGAGGAGCTTTAAACTGGGGCTCAACCCACAGACTAAAGATTTTCAGGACCAGCTGCAGAACAAGTGGCAACTTTTTTCTATGTGAATTAAGTACTTTTTGTGAAATCATTGATCTGGTGTCAGGGAGAAGTTCTTGGCAAACATTTGATTTGCTGTACACCCCCCTAAGCCTCCTAGAGCTCCCCCAGGGACACTGCAGAACCTAAAATCAGGACTAACTTTGGTTTCCACTCACTGGAGAGCTGTTACCACGTGTTCCCAGGCAGCAAACAAATCCTCCCAAAGCCAAGCAATCCATGGATTCAGGACTTTCCAGACAAAACTCCTGCTGGAAGATGCTTGAAACCAAATACAGGCTGGGAACAAAGCAGGGAAAGGGGGAAAGAAGAGGGACATCTCCAATGACAGCACAGCACCACAGCCAAAACTCCTGAGGGAAAACTTTGGAGAGGAAGGAAAAGTTTAAATCCAGCTTTTCTGATTCCCTCTTCACCTGCCAGCAACAGGAAATTATTATTCAGGGTGACACAAATTGTACTGGACACTTTATTGTATTTACAGAGTTAAATCAAATGTATGTTCACAGAAATTCTTCGTAAAACTTCTGTTGAAGCACCTCTGTGCAGCAAAATGAAATAAAACCAGATGATTTCAAGCCTGTGACATCCTCCCCCCACACTTCTGTCCCCTCTGGGCTTGCAGAGGGAAATTTGTTTTTAAAGCAAACTAAAAAAAAAAAAGATGGACCAAAAATACCTGTAGAGGTTTTTAAGAGTTCATAGCTGATTTATTTATTAATTATACACTGTGCATATTGCTTTTAATCCACTGATACAGGCATGGCTATAGTACAATATTCATAACACTCCACAGAATTTTCTGATCGAGGGCTTTGCAGGGGAGTTTTTTGTGGATATTTGGAGTTCCCTTCCCAAGGGAACAGGAACTACAGGCCTGAGCTTCCCCAAAATATTAATACATGGAATAATCTACCAATATCATAAAAGGTTTCAAACCACTGTGCCAAAGAGACAGGGAAAATTTTCCCCACATAAGAAATTCAAGCAGTAAGAAGAGGTAGGCACTCTACCTAAAAATCCACCAAACTGGAATAAAATCTCTCCCTCTGGACATCCTTCCTTCTCAGTTGTCTCCAGAATTCCAGTGGATAATCCCCAAGTCAGTCAGCTGCCCTTTACACTGCAGAACTTGCAAGGAAAGAGCTCTCAGGGATGGGAGGAACTTCTGGAATTACATTGCAACGCTTGCAGCAGAAACTGAACTCGGATTGCTGATTCTGTGGAATATCATCTATAAAAAGTTAATTCAGGACCATTATTTCAGGGTACAGAGGGGATTCTGCTCCTTTTCACGATCTTGAGATCAGTTTGAAATGTTTAGTGATGGTTTGGGTAGTTTTTGCTCGCCCAGGGAATATTTAGTGCATTGAGAGGGCCCTGTTATTCCGTCAGCATTTCTGCTCCCTCCCCACCAGTGGCATCCTGAGAAATATGGAGATCCTCCAGCATTTCAGCCAGGCTGATCCTGGGGGGCCCATCCTCATCTGTGTCACTCTCCACTGGAATATCTGCATCTAAAAGCACACAGAAAAACCCCAAAAACAACAGTTAAGCAAAGAAAACAAACCCCAAACCAACCCCAGAGAAGGAAGGAGAAAAAAACCAAACCAACAACCCCAAACCAACCAACAAATCACAAAACCAACAACCTCCTAAAAACCAACAATCCCATGGCAATTCCCCTTGTGGAAAAACATGAATTATGTATCAAATCCTTCACCCAGCAGTGGGAGAAAATATGTTTTTCCCTCTCAGAGGCAAGGAAACAAAAACCATCAGCAGTGCAGGGCAAATACACCTGTGAAATATATTTCTCTATTCAGGAGTAGTTCAGAGAATGCAAATACACAAGTTCAGGAAAAGTATTTCCCCTCAAAGAGCCAGGATTTGCAGTTGAATTAAGCAGATGAAAAAGCCTTACTTCTGTAAATGTTGACATTCTTCCTTATGGCTTCATCCTCTTCCAGATCTTCCAGGAAGTCCTGGTATTGCCTGTGAAAGATGTGGAATGTCTTTACTCACTTATCCTCTGGATTCATGCAAATTTATAAAACAAACCCAAAGAAACAAAGCCCCACCAGACCCGATTTTTGAGAGCATTCCCACATTTCCAACTCACTCTTTCTGCCTGTTTTTTACCACCTATTAATTTCCAACTAATTTTAATTAGTTTAACTCTAATTGCCTTGTTCTTTCTACTCAGTTGGAGGTTATTTGGAGTCTGCTGTTGCTGTATCACCTATCACTGGACAAACCCAGGCAGATACTGAACCTTTCATCATCTGTATCCGGGGCTTCCCTGTCCCTCTCCAGCTCCTTCAGCTTCCAGTTCCGGCGCCGCTGCCGTTTGCTGCGGTCGTAGCTCTTCTTGATCAGCACCTGCAGGGAAAACCAGCCCCTCTTTACACACTCACCCTGCAGTGCTGCTGGAAAACACTCCCAAAATCCAAACCAGCTCCCAGGTCTGCACTTGGGCAACTCAAATCAGGAGAATGGGCGCTCAAAGATTCAAGAAACTAATTCTTAAATCCGACGCTGTTCAAATTTCGCTGTTAACATCCCCTCTTCCTTTAGGCACTGGGGAGTATTCCCTGGAAAATTGTATTCCCCACTAGCCCTGGGAAGAGCAGAGAACTCTGTGCAGAGACAGGAATTTTCTTACCACATCAGGAATATTGTGTGGGTTCATTTTGTTGGCAAACTCGTCATTTAAGTTGCAGTTGGCCAAGTCGAACCTAAAACAAAAATGGCTGGTTTAATGTATTTTACATAAATCCACAAAACTGAACTCAGTGGATCATGTTTGCATTAAAGGGCAGCACAGTGTAAGTTACAGCTCCTAAGAAAGAGAAACGTTTCCAGATGAAGTCCAAACAAATAAAAATCCACATCAATATTGCAGCTGTCACAACCAGGAACAGCTGCTGTTCCCAAATTCTGTCCAGTGGCACATCCCAAACTCCTGACCCCAAACTGCAACATCCACGGAGGTTCTGTTGGGCTCAAGACAGCTCCAGAAACATTCATGTTTAAACCTGTTTGAGAATCACCTAATTTGCCTAATCCTACAAAAATTTCACTTGTTTCATCATCGTGGTGATTTGTCGCTACCACACAAATAAAACTTTGGTGGTGTTTTATAAATCCTTCCCACTTATTTATGTCCAACTTGTTATTCCAACCTGCACTCTAAAGGCAATACTTCAGCTCCCTCATTGCTAACACAAGATGATTTTTTCTAGACTCAAGATTTCCTGGATTAGGACCAGCTCTTCATGACTCCATCCCTTTCGCTGATTCCATTTAGAAATCAGACCAGTTCAACTTTCCAGCGAATCTGAAGAATTCAGTCATTAAATAATCATTTAATAAAGGCCAAGAAAGAGTACAGACCCCAAGACAAGGTCCCCAGGGTTCAGGATGTGCCCCAGGTGTGTGCAGCAGAAGTACTGATGATCCGTGTCCAGCTCCGAGGTTTTCCGGACCCAGGCCTCGGCCAGAGTGTGCTTGGGGAAGGAAAAATCAAATTATTGGAATCAATCACTGCTTGATGAAAACATCTGCACTGCTGCAGCACTACTTTAAAGTACATTTGGAATGAAACTTGTGTTTCTACACCAAACATCCCACGTATCCATTGCTACTCCTCATTTCTCATCCTTACAAAAGCAAGGAAATGGACATTCCAACCCCTTCCAACAGGAATTCCTGAAAGGCTGTTTCTATAATGTGTTTTCAAGGCTTATTTTTAACTACATAACTCTCAACCACATCCAGCTTTTGACTGGGTGTATCCCTTTTGAGAAGGGATACATTAATTCTGATCAAAAGGAAATGCTTATATACTTCCACAAAGCCAATTCAATAATTAAAGAGTTGCAAAGCTTGTAGAAAATCATTTCCATAATGATAACAAAAAGCAGAGTTTAAGCTCTCCAACAGAGAAGAATTTCTGAAAATGACCCCAAGAAGAGCTTTTGCCAGTGGCAAAAAGAACAGCACTGTGCAAGGCAGAACAACTCAGAACATCAATTCAGCTGAGGGAAGGGGAACAGGAGTCCTAAAACATGAATCAAACAGAGAATTCTGACCTTGTTCGACCTTGCACCTGCCCCAGCACCTTTTTTCTTCTCGTGGACCCTGTTGATGTCCATGATGATAAACTCCTCCAGCTGCTTGGGGTGGAACAAGCTGTTGAAAGGGTGGCGCCAGTAGGTATTCCCATCGACTTCAGCAACTGGAAAAGAACCCACCAACGAGGGAGAGAATTTCTTGGGAAAAAGGAACCGTTAAGCAAAATTAAGGCAGCTGCCAAACACATTTTGTTCATTCATGAAATATTTAGGGTATGACCCACAGTGCCACCTTGTGCTACAAGGGCAGCAGATCTGTGCCAGCCAAATCACACCTCCTGTGCCTGAAGCACAGGCCCTTTATCCACAGATCTTTTGTTCACAGGAATTACTCTCCTGGATCCATCCTTATCAAAGGGATTCTGCTGGTCAAGCTCCCATTGATCAAAGCACAGAACTTTTAATACTAAAGTGGCTACAAACTTAATCCAGAGAAAAACTAGATGCCACCTAAGTGAAATGCAAGTGCTTACAGAGACAGAGAACATCCATGAATTTAACACTAAACCTGTACATTTTGCCTGGGATCTTATGGGATAAAAAAAAAATATCAAGCTTGGAGAGCAATGTCTTAGTTGACTATTAAATTTCTACTGTACGGACAAATTTACAACATTAAAGTCCAAAAATACACGAGATTTTGTGGAAATAAACAAAAAGTAACCATGCCAGAAAAATCAGCTGTTGCCAGAGTGCAGAGAAGAACCCAACACTCACTCTGCAGAGTTCTGGGGTCGATGAGGTGGATGGCACTTGTCACTCGAATGCACACACAGATCTGGCTCATGTTCCCCAGGCTCTGTGCCAGTTTTGGTGACAGACACACAACATTGTCCTGGAAACAAAGAGAACATAATTTACACCCCTACTGCCTTCACTTTTAACCAAGTCTTGAGAAAATTCTCAAATACAAATTTTAAACTTTGTGTTTTCAGTTTTCTAGCCAGTATCACCCAGTAACTTCTGCATTTCCCATGCAGATCCCTCCCCATTCCCCGAAAACCACAATCAGGCCTCCATCACCAAATCCAAACTGTTCCCACTTCACACAACACCCTAAAGATGAGGCAGAGAGAAGGTACCTTGCATATTGGAACGATTTCCACAGAGAAAGTGCTTTTGTAGTTGTAGACATTACTGTGAATGTCATGTGAGATCAAACGTTGGGATGATTTTGATCTATAAAACATAAAAACAGAGCCTTCAGGCAGCCAGAAGGATATTACCTGAATTACAGGAGATAATCAGCACAAAAAACAGCAACAAAAATACATGTTCAACCAATACAAATATTAAGGAAATAGAAGAGTGCATGAGGTGAGTTTTACAAGGGTTAAGTGGGAAACACGGGACCTCTGCAGAAGAAATTTTGTCTCAACTAAAATACAGGTTCCTTACACTTTCACTTACAAAATTGTTTAAAAATGAAGGATAAAAGACACTTCCCAAAAGCTTTTGAGTACTCAAGGAAATAAATTTAAATGCTTTACCTAGATGGAACTGTACACTGAAGAAAGTCCACCATCTTCTGGGCCTGTTGCTTTGAAGAGTAATAAAAATCCAGGCCATCTGAAAAGCGAAGAAAATATGATGAACAAACCTATTTCAAGGACAATCCACAGGCTAGGTGATCTGCTGCTTCTCTGGACAGAGCTGCCAGCACACCCACATAAAACCACCCATCCTAAAACCACTTTACTCCACCTCAAGGCCACCCAACCACCTCACTCACCGTGGATTTCCTTGATGCGAAGTGTATTTTGATGGAGCTTGTGCTTTAAAATCAGCTGCTCCAAGTAGTAGAAAGTCTTCTTGTGCAGAGTCTAAAACCAAGCAAAGGTAAAACTATTCAGCTTTATTTCAGAACCATCTAGTGCAAATGCAGTATCTCTGGAGAATAAACATTTATATGGAGAGATCATCTGGAGAAGGGACATCCAAAGCCAAAACCAAGTAACCAAAAAGATTTTAGAGTGCTCTACTTATACCAAATTACTTAAAGCTTCCATTTCTCATTTTTGTGTAACTGGTGGCTAGAAAAACAATTTCCTTTAAAGATTTAAATCTTTATGAACGATTTGTCCCACTGTTTCTAAACTATCTTAAAATACAGAAGGATATTTAGCAATCTGCAAAAGATCCTCCTGCCAGTGTCATTTAAAAAAGAATATGTTAATAATACTGGGCAGCAGAAAGTTTTTCTCGACTAAGATCAGTAAGAAAAAAACCAACAACCCTGAAGACAAGATGTATCCCTGTGGCTGTCTGTGAGTCCACCTTTTTCTGAGAAATCCAGAAAAATCTCCCAATTCTTTGCCTGATTGTTCTGTCACAATCAAATGGAAATTCAGTTTGCCCCCCACCTTTTGTCTGACTTGCACTACAGCTTTCCAGAAATCCTTGGCCTCAATCCTGTGACAGTCTTCACACATCTGAGACTGGACAACGTATTCCACCACAAACACCTGCTGCAGAACTGCTCCATTTATCACCTGAAAGACAAAAGTGTTCAAGGTTTCCTCATTAGTCCTGTCAAGACTGTCAATACAATAAAATATGTGACAGACATATATTTGGGGCACAAATAACAGCAGTATTTTCCTAACTTTACTGGAACAGACAATAACCTTCCTCCAACTGCGACGAGTGGCATTTTAATGACAAAATTTAGACAGGATGAAATCTCAGAACAATAACAAAATCCTGTTTTTTTGCCATAAAAAAGCTTTTCAAAAATCACAAGGAGAATCCTGTGCTCCAGTTACCTCCTTCTGAACAGTCAGCTTCAGCTTCAGCCTCTTGGAATGTGGTTCTGTCCAAATGAAACCTGCATCAATCAGCCGGACCTGCCCGTGGGAAAGGACAAGAGCTCAGCACAACCAGCTCCAACTACTTTAATTAAAAATATACACATTAATATCCTAAATCTAATTAATAATGCTTGGGTAGAACACGGAGGTTGATCTACCTAAAATAAAGGTGATAAAACCACAGTCTGTCACACCAGAGTAACAGAATATACTATTCAACATCTCTGGATGCCAGGAAATTATGAATTTTGACAGTAAAATGGTTAATAATATTGTCTATATTTAAGTACTAACCCAGCAGCAACAAGCTCAATAAGGCAATGATCCAACACAAACCTTCAGGAGTGTGGTAAAAATCAATTCTTTGCCTAAAACACTATTTCAGATATTTTCCTCTAATAATACTCTCACCCTAAGAGATGCTTTATTCAACTTGAACCTGTGACTTTTGATTTAATCTACATATAGACCTCTGCAACCCTCTTTCATATTGTCACAAACCAGTGAGAACAAGTGTTGTATAAACAATTTTAAAAATGTTTATAAACTCTACACGAGTCCAAACAGCTCCTCTAGAAGGATGGAATCCTGCACAGGTTTGCTGGACTTTATTTTATGCAATACCAACACTCTGAGAAATACCCACGGGATCAGCTGCTCACCTTGCTCAGGGAAGCTTTGATTTTTTTCAGGCACAAAGCAAGAAGCTCTCTTGATTCCAAGGAGCACTGGATCCAGGTTCCTGGAGGCTGCAGATACCTGTAGAAAACAGTTCTAAGATCATCGAGTCCAACCATTTCCCAGCACTGCCAAGGCCACCACTGACTCCCATCCCCAAGTGCCAAATCCATGTGGCTTTTAAATCCCTCCAGGGATGGGGATCCACCCCTGCCATGGGCAGCTGTGCCAGGGCTGGACAGCCCTTTCCACGAAGATGTTTTCCCTAAACCTCCCCTGGTGCAATTTGAGGCTGTTTCCCCTCATTCTGTCCCTTGTTCCCTAGGAGCAGAGCCCGACCCCCACCCGGCTCCACCCTCCCATCAGGGAATTTTCAGGAATGAGAAGATCCTCCCTGAGCCTTCTCACCAGAGTTGTGCTCTTTTGCTCTCTACACCCTGAGACTGACGCATTCCAAGCGCATTTTACTGCCATCCCCACCGATTTTCCCATTTTATTTCAAGTGGCACAAACTCACCACTTAAATCATCCAGACCCTACACACCAGCACCCTCACATACACAAATACACACAAGGAGGTGCTGGCACATCCCATGAGACCCGAAGCCTCGGAGGGAAGGTCGGGGGAAGGCTGGAGGAAGGGAGAGGATGATTAGATACCTCACCTTTCACACTGTTTGCAGAAGTGGACGGTGCCCTGCTTGGGGATGCCCTCGGTGATGTCCACCTGTGCCCGCAGGCAGCCCACGCACATGTTGGCCGGGTTGGGCGGGATGGGCACCCCGCACTGGCAGCACAGGCTGGAACACAGGGAGGGGGGGAAGGACAGTCAGTCACCAACATATAACCGGGGTGCCCCCCCAGCCCCTCATCCCCTCACGTGTGTCCCTGTGAGGGCTGTGCCGGCCCCAGGTACTCCATGGCCCCCATATCCCCCCATATCCCCTCACATGTGTCCCTGTGAGGGCTGTGCCGGCCCCAGGTACTCCATGGCCCCCATATCCCCCCATATCC
>NW_016690370.1:1190380-1231528 GCF_001604755.1 Lepidothrix coronata
ATTTATTTATTTATTTATTAATTTATTTATTTTCATGGAAATGTGAAGTTCCCCCCCCCATTTTCACACCCGTTTTCACACCCACAAATCCCCACTGGAATTGGCGTGAATTTTGAGTTGTGCCTGAGGAGCTGCTCCTTTGCACCTAATTAATGCTTTAAGGGATGCTGCTAATTTACCTTTAATAAATACTATTCTGAAGCATTTTTATTGTTTTCTAACCTAGTTTTCGGCTGTGGCTGGGTGTCTCCAAATGCTACTCCAAGTGTTTTTTGAAAAGAATTTCCAACTTCAGTAGAAAGAGTGGGAATAGGGATGTTTGGGCATTGAATTCGTATTATTTTGGTATTGATTTTGGAAAGAAAATTGCAAATCGTTTGAAAAAGATTCAACCTCTTTGAGAGAAAAAAGCCTTTAGTTTCAGAATTAAGTTTAGAATAGGCATACTCTTGTAGAAATGTATTTCTTGTAGAAATGGGTAAACCCCAAAGTTCCTGAACTTTTCCCTTTGTTTAGTCCTCCTGTATCTGAGCAATAAAATCACATTTTTTTTTCCTGAAAACACAGATTTTAGATTAGATACAATAGATTGTGTGATGGTGCAGATGCTTGTAAATGAAGAAACAAACATTCCAGCTGGGATTCAGTCTTGATTTGAAATCATTAGGAAGCATAAATAAGAGTCCTCACCCTGTCACTAACTTCTAAAGGATTAAACTATGATAATTATAATTTAATTTACTTTTAGGATGTGAAACTACTCTCAGAACCCACTGGCACCTGCAAATTTCCAAATGGAAGATGCAGTTTCAATAGTGGAATAACAGGATGTTATCCTGATGTCAGTTCATCTACTGACTTGTTTTTCCTGATGCCAGTTCTTAGCAAAGAATTTTAGGATTTTTATGAGTTTACTTTCCAGACTGATGCTTGTCTCCAGTACAAAAATATTTGGATTTAGAAGGAGGAGTTGATTGAATTAGATTTCATTCCTGGTGTACCATAACAACCCTTTGGAAAAGAGGAACTGCCACGGCAAGGGGTTGGATTGAGATGATCTTTAAGGTGCTTTCCAACCCAAACCTTTGTGTGATTCCATGATTTTGTGATACCAAGGTTTGTTTGTGGGTCACCATTTGTGACAGAGAAAAACTGAGCTGAATTGCATCAACACATCGTGTGGGATTTATTTAATGTGGTAATTTTCTCATGGAAAGGAAGAGTTGTTTCAGCTGGGGACTGAAAATCGCAGGCTGTCGAGTTGTCTGATATGTTTTTTCTTCTTTGGCACATTTTTCTTTGATGAGCTGCTTGTCTTCACAGACTATAACTCAGTTCTGCTCCTTTGAAATTAAGTTTCTTTGCAGATCTCTCTGGAGACTATTGACCATATTAATAAAAAAAAAAAGAAAAGAAAATGTGAAAAAAAAAAAGTGTTTCCTTGCATCAGAGTTTCATTTCAGAACCTCTGCTACACAGTGGGTGTTATATAGTTTTTACTTTCAAGCCTTGATAAATCACTCAGCCTTTGTTTTTTTTGATTTACGCTTCCTGTGAATTCCAGGCTGTCACTTGGAGAGTCTCAAGAGGGGTAAGACAAAGCCTGTCATTTCTGAGAGCCAGATCTTCTGCGAAGTCACTGGGGGGGGGGGAGATTTTGATCCTAATAATGCTGTAAAAGTTTCCACTTCAGATTTATTTTCAACTGCAGTTTTCTCCACCTAATTTTGGTGCTAATATATCAAACCCTGCCTCAGCTCATGGCTGAGTTCATGTCAGAACTGGGTTCTTTGTGCTCACCAAGGCACTTTGTATTGCCTCTGTTGTCCTCTGGCTGCCACCCATCCGAGGAAAATTTGTATGTTTTAAACTGTCTCAGCACCACTTGTGAAAAATTTTACGCAATAAACGTATTTGTACACAATAAACAGGATAAAAAGCAAAGAACAGAATTCCCTGAGAACTTCAGCAGTGGTGGGTCTGGATTCCAGAACGTACCGTGTGGGTTTTGGCCACGATAAATTCATGGGAAAGATATTGCTGTGATTAATTTAACAGACACCTGAGGTCACTATTCCCTCACAGAAACTCGATCCAGGAAAGGAGGTGCCAAAGCCACCTGAGAAGCTCCTGGGACCTCGTGTCCAGTTGGAGCTGCTCTGACCCTCCAAAGGAGGTTTTGCCCTGCTCTGGGCTGCTCTTTTCATTAGCTGTGGAAATTTAGATGTAAAATTAAAAAAAATTTAAGAACAGAGGCAAAGACATTGTTTTACACATTTTTTTTAAATATTAACTCAAAAATAGATTTGGGATTCAGAGCAGTGTGTACAGCTCCCAGGACATTCAGCACCTCCGAGTCACAAATTAATATAAATACCCTCATTTAACTGTAGGATTTTAGTAACAGCAATAAAAATGAATCACCTTTATGATCTTTGCTGATGCCCAGTTTAGTTTTTAAGAGGAATGTGGTGACACCTTGTCTGTATTTTTAGTTGTTGAGGTCCTGAGCATTCCCACACTCCTGACAATTTTGCTCTTTTCCTATTCCACCAAGTTTGGAGGAATGGAGCAGTTTCCATTCAGAGAGCAGACACCAGGATTATAACCAGGACTGGGAGAGGGGAATTGAAGGCAGGGCTGTGGCCAAGGGGGATATTTAAGGATCCAAGGTGGAGGCAGCAGCTCCCTGTGCCAGTAGTTCTGGAAGCCATGGGAGACATTCTTGGGCAGGAACAGGTTGTGTCTGGCCTGCGTGTGAGGTGGCAACTCCCAGCTTCCAGCTGTATTCCAAGCAGGATCTAACTCCCTGTTCAGGTCGTAATTAGGTTGTAATCCCTTTGGGAAAGCAAGGCTTTCCTTGCCTTTCATGGGTTGCCAGCTAGGAAGTTGCAAACTAAGAATTCCAAAAGGCAGAGCTGTCCCTCGGCTGCTGGTTCAGCTTGTCCTCTGTGGTCCCAAGGAGGGATATGAATGGGAGGAATAATGTCAGCTGATCCCATTGGGACACTCCACTTCCAGGGGCTGCTTTCTGTGAGTTCACCTGCACTAAATTTACTGGGATAATGCTCCAATTATTTTCCACTTCTTGCCTATTTCTTCAGCTCGTTGTGAGGAATCCAATTAGCAACCCCCATTTATGGTGTGAGCCACAAACATTATCCCTGCTGAGCTGCAGAGGCAGGAACAAAGAGAGCTGAAAAGAAACTCCTTTAAAGTGGCTTTGGGACGGGGCTCAGGATATTGTGACACTCCACTTTCAGCTGATGAAGAGATGAAACGTTGCATCATTGGCCTTTATGAGCTTCGTCACAGCACAAACACCCGTGGTTTGCTTTCCTTTTAATGTGTTGTGTGAAACTTGCACGTGGGACGGGTTTGCAGGGATATCTCTGGAATATCTGAGGGTGCAGAGATGGGAAATGCTGCCCTGTGTCAGCAGAGGGGGATAATTCCCAATCTTGCTGAAGCTCAGAGTGCCACAGGCAGAGCTACAGGGTTTGTGCAGTCAGAGGCACAGGGGCAGTTTTGCACTGAAGGGCATTCCTAAATTCCTGGAACTTTTAAAAGCCACTGCTATGCCTGTCATGCTGTTAAAAATGGGAATTTTTCCTAGTAGCCTTTATAAAACAAAATAACTCAAACCATAAAGTTGCTTGAATTGAGCTGCTCGAACAAGGAGATATCCTAAATTGGTGAAATTAGATTTATATTGGATATTAGGGAGAAAGTCTTCCCTGTGAGGGTGGGGAGGCCCTGGCACAGGTTGCCCAGAGAAGCTGTGGCTGCCCCTGGATCCCTGGAAGTGTCCAAGGCCAGGTTGGACGGGACTTGGAGCAACCTGGGCTAGTGGGAAGTGTCCCTGCCCATGGCAGGGAGGTGGAACAAGATGATCTTTAAGGTCCTTTCCAACCCAAACCGTTCTGGGATTCTGTGATTCTATGAAATTGGATCTTCTGGGTATTGCAAGGGAAAATCCTCCCCTGATAACTTCTGTTGCTCAGCAGCTCCCAATTTGTGTTTGTCAAACATCCCAGCTTGTTGTTTCTTGATAACCGCGAACAGTCGTGGCAAAAATTTCATTTTAAGGAAAAGCATGGACAGCAACCAGGAGGGGTTGCTTTAGTCCTGGTGTGTTTATTACCCGCACCAGGATGCACTAGACTTAAACCTCAGATTAAGAAAGAATTGTTTTAAAAAGGTAAATATTTGCTCATCAGAACATGACAGGAATCTTAGAGAGTATTGAACAGTAGCTGTTTGCTTTGCACTTGCCTTTTGTCATCTTCCGTGTCAGCTGAAAACACCTCATCCCATTAAAAAACATGTCATTCCATTGACTGGCTAAAGGAAACCTGGTGAGAGGGTGGGTTGTGCTGAGCTGTGGAGCTGCCGGGAGAGGGTCCACACCAGTGTCAAGTTTGGACATTGGTATCAGTAAAATGAATGGATTTTTAAAGAATTCAGATTTTCAGCTCTCAGCACTTTGAGTTCTCTTATGAGAGAATATGAGACTCCATGTGAGCTCCACACCTGCCCATGGCAGGGGGTTGGAATGAGATGATCTTTAAGGTCCCTTCCAGCCCAAACTATTCTGGGATTTTATGGGAATTGCGATTTGCAGGTAAAAATATTTTGCACATTTTGTTTGTTAAAAACCTGTGCATAAAAATTATGGATAGTGTTGAGGTTTCCTAGACTTGCTTCACTCTGGCTGGAAACAAAACCAGAGAAAATGCCAAAAAACTGTTCAGTGCACTTTCCCTAGAATCCAACTTGCATTCCTTGTACTTTGGGATGTGCTCTACTCCTTCTCCCTCCGTCTCTGCTGTTGGGGGTAGAGGGAGAGGACGGGAGGATGGGGAGGCAGGAATTGTGTGTTTTGATGTGGGTGGAAGAGCCAGAGATTGATGGTTTATGGGGGAGAAAGAGGAGTAATAAAGGAGAATTTGGTCGTGGAAATGGGAGCTAAACTACATGGAAACTATGATCCAGCTTTGCAAAAGGACCATATGGAGCCAGCTGGAGAGGGTGGGAAGGGATGGTGATGGAAAATTAAACCATTGTATGAGCTTTCTTGCACAGGGCTGGACCAGCCTGGGTTCTGCTCTATCCATGGGGTCTGCTCTGTCCATGGGGTCTGCTCTATCCATGGGATCTGCTCAGTCCATGGGGTCTGCTCAATCCATGCCTCTCCAGAGTGCAGCCAGGGAGAGGTGTTGAGAGCCTTTGTGCTGTCCAGACTTTTTGCCTCCTTCAGTAAGCCATGGGAATGGTCCAGCAGCCCTGTATCTCTGGGATAATCCTCTGAGGCAGGGCAGGACTGCAAAAGAGTCCAAGTCAAAGGGACCTGGGGCAGAAAGAACCTGAGAACTGAACTGTGTGATTGTAGGGAATTTGTGCCAGAGAGCGTGGACTGATAAATGAGTATTGCTTAAACAGTCAGGGAAGGAAAACATGGAATGAGGAGGAGGAGGAGGAGGACAGGGACACTGTGCCCATCCAGAGCTTTGCCAGACCACTTGAACATTGAATCATCCTACCAGTAGTAACTTAAGACATGCTGAGGTGCCAGGTTTGATATATGCAATGGCAATTAGCTCTTTCTTCTTATATATTTATTATTTTCTTTTGCATGCACCAGCCCTCTCTGATGGCATTTGCATTTATAATTATGCACGGAGATAAATTCTCAGGAAGAGATGGTGCAATTGTGGTGGGTTGGATTTTCCTTTCCACCTCTCCCATCCTGTTGGCGCACGCACGACAGGGAGAGCTGACACATGGCTATTAAAAGGTGTCTGTGCAGGTATTGCTCAGCCAGAAAATTGCAAAACCAGAACTTATTGCATTGGACGAGGGAGTGGAAACTTCCCAAATGCTGCAGCTCATTATTTATTTAGGAGGATCTGCATTTGTATGAAAGACGATCCCAGTGAGGCTCGTTTTGATATTGAAGATTTCTTGGGGAAAAGAAGCCACGGGTCCAGGGCTGCTGCAAAGTGCCCTTATTTCAGTGCCCAAGTGCTGTGATGGATGGAGTGGGTTTTAGAGGGCACAGAAATTCATAGAGTCATGGAATGGTTTGGGTTGGAAGGGATCTTAAAGGTCCCTCTGAGATGGGCAGGGACACCTTCCACTAGCCCAGGTTGCTCCAAGCCCTGTCCAACCTGGCCTTGGACACTCCCAGGGATCCGGGGGCAGCCACAGCTTCTCTGGGCAACCTGTGCCAGGGCCTCACCACCCTCCCAGGGAAGAATTTCTCCTAATACCCAGTTCTGAATAAAAAGCTGATATGAACTGGGTGTGGGGCTCTGAGGTATTTTGGTGCCACGAAAATATATCTGTGATAAGGAAGAGCTTCTGGAGAGCAAAATACTCAGATTTTTTGATAGCACGTGAGTCACCTCTTACAAAATGGGAAAGGTCGGAGCACAGGAAGCCCTTGGCATTTTTTGACGTGCCTCCAGACCACCCATGAGGCAGCACTGCTGGGGGCAGGTGCACACACCTCAACAGTGGCCTGATCCCACTGGATTCCATCAAGCTCTGCCTTCAATTCTCACGTGAGGAGAAATATTGGAAAGGGAAGTCCAAAATGTTCATCTGTGGCGTGGAGAAAGCTCCTGGAGGTTTATTATTTCCCTGGAGTGAAACATCTGGGACATCCCATACTTCCCTGAGCAAGGCACCAGGATATCCATAGCTGGATGTGTCGACTCGGTTTGCACCATCTCTTTTTCCAGTTGTTACCTCATAAATCACTCAATCTCTGTGCATTTGGCAGATAATTAGTGTGTGAGAGCTACCGGGCTTCTCTCTTGTGCAATTTATGGCTGGGGAGAACACAAGGAACCGATAGAAGCTCTTTCTTCTGCCAGCCTGATGGGTGAGGCCTTGCTCCCCATCCTTTAATTACATTGCTGCAATCCCATTCCAGCAATCCCATTCCAGCCCTCCCCATGTCAGGGTGCTTGTCCCAAGCCTGGCCTCCCTTGTTTTGTGTCAAAATCTCCATGATGTGCTTTTTACCTGCATTTTCTCTTCTCTTCCTGGTCATCTTTTTCTAAATGCCAAAAGCTCATAAAGATTCACAGTGTGTAAATCATCCTTGAGGATGACCTTGAAATAATGAGATATTTCTGATCTCATGATTCTGGAGCAAAATAGGAGCTGCCAGAACAAACTAACGGAAGCAGCACCTTGGCTGACAGAAATGTATCCCTGGCACTACCACAATTTACCTCCATTTCGTCCCTCTTTGCTCAGTCATTGTAAGAAAAGCAGAATCTGACTCTTTTTCATGTAGATTTTTCCTATTTTCCGTCATGTGGATATTTCCATTCTCCTCTTTGTCCCGGTTCTTGATTTTTTTGCCTCTTGCCTGAGCACTTCTCAGCAGTAAGATCCATATTTTGATGCAAAAGGTACATGGGCATCTTTTTAACTTCACTTCTAAGCCCAGACTAAAGTGTGTTGGTAATTGAGGGGGGGTGCTACGACTTATATCAGGCCACATGAAGTGATTTCTAGAGCCTATTTCCAGCTTGGAGCTTATTCTGATATAAAGAGAGCCTTGGTTATCCAGGTAAAAACTGACTGTAGTGAAACACCAGAATCAGCAGTTTATCAGCTCTTCCCTGTCCTGATGTAGCAATGGGAGAAATAAGGGTGGGGCAGACAGGGATGATGACAAGTGGGAATTCTCAGAATTAATTCTTACCTCCACCTGTGAATCAGAGCCCCACAGCCAAGGAGTTTCCATGGAAGTTGCCTGGAGACATTTTCATAATTTGTGCTCCTCAAATCAGGCAGAAGATTGCCTACTCTGAGGAATAAATATATTAAAGGTGATCATGATTAGAAGCACTTTGATTAGTTCAGGCTGAGTTTTACCTCCTGTGTGTAAGGACAGAGTGAAGAGGAGCCAGTTTTGTTTCGGCTCTTGCTGATGGAGTCGTGGGACAAACTCAGATCCAGCCTTTGGGGGATCTCGGGAATAATACAGGCATCAGACCTCCTGTGTCAGCTGACAGCCACTGACAGCACACAGCATTTTCAGTTTCCTGAGATTCAAGGTAGATTATTTTACTGGAATGTTTCAATAATTTCCAACTCCCTTGATTCCCTTGACTGCAACAAATTTGTAACGGGGCTGCGTGTTGGGTGGTTTGATGTTGCTGAAGAAGCTGAGGATTTGCACTTCAGAAGGAGTCCAGCTTTGCTGCTGACTTCCCAGATTTTCCGTTTGTGGTAGGATGTCGGGAACTTGCCGATAGAACCATTTTGATGTGGTGTTTTAAGAGAAAATAATTAAAGTGATTTGGGCAGGGGTCGACTTGTGCCCTGCGAGAGGACAGCACTGCTGTTGGTGCAACGCTGCACGTTGAACGTTTTGTGTGAATGTGAGGAAGTTATTAAAAGTTCAGTAATATTTCATTTGAAAATTAGCCTGTTCTGCCTTAATTTCCAGTGCTCAGCTTGGCACGTGGCCACTTGTCCACGTCTGTGCCCCGGGGTGCAGTAATTCATCTGTGAGAATTGTCCCAATTTCGGCTCACGCTGCTGCTGCTCGAGTGTGATTTGTGGTTCATGTGGTTCTGCTGTTACTACACCTGCTGTGCTTCTTTTCCCGTGGCTTAAATAGCTGGTTCTTTCCTCTAACTTCCACGTAATTAGGGAATTAAATTCTGGAAGTGGAGCATTGCTTTGGTCAGAGGTGAAAGCAGGCAGAGACAAGGTGGGTGTTCACAAGGAGCTCAGGACATCTGTCCTTTGCAGCAGAAACTTCCTGCCATGGAGAGCAGAATCGTGGGATGGTTTGGGTTGAAGTGACCTTAAAGATCATCCAGTTCCACCCCTGCCATGGGCAGGGACACCTCCCACTATCCCAGGTTGCTCCAACCTGGCCTTGGACACTTCCAGGGATCCAGGGACAGCCACAGCTTCTCTGGGCAACCTGTGCCAGGGCCTCCCCACCCTTCTAGGGAACAGTTTCTTCCCAATATCCCATCTAAACCTCCTCTTTTCTAATTTAAAGCCATTCCCCCTCATCCTGTCACTACACGTCCTTGTCAATAGTTTCTCTCCATCTTTCTTTTGGGCTCCCTTCCCTGTACACACATTTTTATTTGTAGGAAGTTTCTGAGAGGGATCTCTATGGGGGCACATTTCTCATGTATTGCAGATTTTGAGTGCTACTGGTTGATGATCTAAACTTGCTGGTTTGAAAAATTTATAAAAGGCCTTTCTAAAAAATTATTACTTAAAGTACATTAATGACATTTTTCACTTGATAAAAACTTTAGGACCTTTTAACTTTTAACCATAACGGTGTGAATCATTATAAGTGAAAAAACCCACCTTTTTTTTTCACTAATTTCTCATCCAAACCAAGAATCTTAAATTATGGTCGAATCACAGCAATAATAAAACTTAAAAAAAAAATAGTACTTGGACTTCCTTAAGATTTCAAAACTTCATAAACATGGGGGCTCATTTTTTGTGGAATTCCATGTAGATTGGGCACTCAGAGGATGATTTATCTCCACAAGTGACTGGTTTGGATGCAGGTGCCCACAAGGTTTGTAGGATAGGAAGTGGCAGCGCTTCCCCACCAACCACCTTGGATTATTTTTCCAGTCTTTTCCAGAAAGATCAGGGGAAAGGATGGAAACAGAGCTTTCTCTTTCTTCTGTTGATAAGCAGTGAGGAGGAGCCACTCTAAGGCTCTCTGTGGGAATATCACACTTCAAATTAAGTTAGGACTACATTTAGTCACTGCTTGCTAAGCTGAGTTTAGTCAGGGATGTCTCATCCCACTGATGACCCTCGAGCTAAGAAATGCTGCTGTCCTATTTTAATCTCAACTTTTTAATTAATGTAATAAAAGTACATCCAAATAACTTAGAAATAAGCCTGGTAGATGTGCAGGGGCACTGCTGGTGATCCTGATCCATGTTACTGGGCAAGACCAAGAAGGAATATATATTTTCAGCTAAGGAAAAGGTCCTTGGGAAGCTGTTTTTAACAGTCTTGGGTAAAGGATGCCCAGAGGGACTTCAAGGAGAAAGTTCTGGAGGTTCATGGTGGGTAAAAGCTGCCCAGAGGGGCTTCAGGGAGAAAGTTCTGGAGGTTCATGTTCTGACCACATTCATGTGGAGTCGCCCTCGGTAATGGATTTGGGAGGTGATCCATGAAATTGGCCGGGAAACCTTTATGGCAGGATAAATGGGAGCTTTGATGAAATGGAATTAAGAAAATGAGTTTTAAACAAGAGAGAGGTATGGTGCCGGCCAGCTGAGCCCCCAAATTTCTCCTGACTTAATTTAATGGTGCATTTGTACTTTCGGGGTCAGTGGAGCTGGAGCGGGTTCATCTCCCCTTCCTGCTTTTGGTTTGGTTTTCACTGTTGGGTTGTTGGTTCTGTTTACTTTTAACACACTCCTTTCATTTGACTTTTTTTTTTTTTTTTGGTGTAAAAACCTTGAGCTGCTGTGCTCAGCCTGAACTACAATTAGCAGGGTAATAATGGAGCAATTAAGTGCAATTAATGTGGAGCAATAATGAAGCAGGAGAAAACAGTGCCCTGCCAAGGTGCTTTATACTTTTACATACTCCTCACAACAGGGCTGTTGCCCATGTGCTGGACATACTGGTGTTACTGGGAGCTCCAAAACAACACCCTGCTTCCACCTTACAACCTCTTTCCATCCTGGATGAATGGTTTCATCTACAGGGAAAGGGATTTCAGCGCTGGAGCAGAGTTTCCCAAGCTGTGGTGTGGTCTCAAGCTGTCAAAAGTGTTACCTCACCTCCTCTCTCTTTTAGTTGGGGGGAAAAAAAATTGCTTCTGTTCACTGCTGAGTGCCAAAAATGCCTTGAAGTCTCCTGCTGGAACCCACAGATTTTGAATAATAAGTAGGCAGAGTTATTCCAGCTTTTCCAGCAGCAAGGAGAAGTGCAAAGGGTTGGGAAAATCTCAAAAGGCTTTTTAGCAGAGATTGTTTTCAGCTGTTTCTTTCCTTCCTGGTGAATACCCCTCTCCCCAAACCTTTGAAATTTAGTGAAGGTGAAGAACTCACTCAAAAAAAAAGGAATTTTCACTGGAGTAAGGCTGCAGGAACCCTCCCAAAAAGCAGATGCTGCTGTTTTTCCTCTGTCTTCCTGCACCTCCTGCAAAGCCAGACAAAGATAACAGGCCCAATAAGGAAGAAAAGTGCTTTCCATGAATCCCATCATGGGAGGACAATGGAAATCCCTCTTCCTGAGCAAAGGAACTTCCTTGTTCT
Source organism: Lepidothrix coronata (assembly GCF_001604755.1). Lineage (NCBI taxonomy): Eukaryota > Metazoa > Chordata > Aves > Passeriformes > Pipridae > Lepidothrix > Lepidothrix coronata. The sequence continues at coordinate 1,201,672 of NW_016690370.1, forward strand.
GTTTGCTCTCAGTTAAATGTTTAAATAGCAATATTCCATCGAGGTGTGTGCCTTGGAGACAGGAGACCCAGCCTTTGCAAAACTATGAAAAAGTGTTTTTCCTTGTCCTCCAAAAAGCAGGTCAGTTGGGTTTGATGACATGGGGAAGAAATCTCCTTTTTCAGAAATTAAAAAATGAGATGTTACTGGAAACAGGATTGATGAGGAGATGCCAAGGCATTTACATCATCATATCATCTAGTTAACAAGCAGAATTGAAAATAAAATTTGGCACAGGTTTTTGGTTCAAGCACCACCTTGCTGGGTAAATATTTTTATTTTTTCACCCCTGACATTTGGCTTGTAACTTTTTGGTCTATTTGAGTCTATTTTGAGTCTATTTTACGGGCTGCTTCCATAGAAAATGTCACAGGTGTTGCCATTTTTCGTCTCCTCCTATGCTGTGGGATAACTGGAAGTGTGATTACAGTTTGGCACCTCGGATTTGCAGGATAACAACTGGGATTAAACTGCCTTGGCAACTGAGGTTTTGGCTCCCATTTGAGCCCAAACCACTCACTTGTGCCACCAGCACACACAGGTATTTGTTGCCTTAATTTGAAGCAGATTAGTGGCTTTTTTTTCCCCCAGAGACAGGAGAGGGCTTGGATCCAGTGAGGATGAATGTGGCAGTCCCCCCATGGATCCATTCAGGGAGCTCTCAAACCTCATCCCAGAACATTTATTCCAAAATAATCTGTCTGCCACAGTGCCAGCCCGGCCCACACACATCCAGACTATTTATGAATGAGGAGAAAACACGGAAGAGCTGAGTCATGAGCACCAGAATGTCATTTCAGAAGAATAAAATTTAATTTTTATCTGAAAAAAAACTGCATACACATGTTCAGATCTGGTCAACCTTCACAACATGTCTTCGTTTCCAAACAGATTTGTGCTTTTAAGTTGCAGGACCTCACTGCAGCTTAATAAAGAAGTTAAGAGGGTTTTTTTATATCCTATAACTGTGCAATCATCATTTGAAAGCTATTTGCATTTTGCACCTCTCCCTTCTAAGAACAGCAGCATCAGCTGTTAGAGATGTGCAGCTGTAATTTATGATTTGGGATTTACATGTGATTGAGGTGTAGTGTGAAAACCAAACAACCTTTCATTGTTCCAGAAACTCCCCACGGGCAATGATTATAAATCTAATTTCTTCTTCAGAAAGGAGATCTCTTTAAGCCCTCAGACTTCCCTGCAGGTATTAAAATATTACTTCCACGCTGATTCCTCGATCATCTTCCCCTGGTGCTGACATGCACTTTGCTGCCTTGATGAGTGGGAACAGAAAGAAAAGGTCTTGGGTTTTATCAAATAAGGCAGGAGGGCACTGAAACAGAGCTGAGTTTGCTTCTTTCTGTCATCTTCACTAAACTGCAAGATTACATACAGTATTAAAAAAAAAAAAATAATTTCTTTTAGACCATCTGAACTCAGGTGCAACAACTTAGATGCAAAAAAGTTGGATTAAAGTTCATCCTCCTGTTGCTTTCTCTTCGAATTTCCTCTCCCATCCGTTAAAAACTAGAAGTCAATAACCAGCCAGGTGTTAGCACTCAAATCATGCTGGATATACTCATTTCTTTATATTCTGTAGCCTGGGCAGAGAAGCCATGGAGGTGTTTTTCCCCTGCACTGTGAACTTTGTGTATGATGAGTGTTGCACCCCTCAGCCATCGCAGTCTCTGCTGTTTTGCACATGCCAGAGTGATTAAATTAGGCTGCTGAAAGTGGTTGAAATCAGGCAAATGTGGCATTGCAGGTGATGTGCTGCCTGGGCTGGTTTCAGAGGGGCTGTGCAGGCAGGACCTCAGAGCCTCCCTCTGCTCCCCAGCTCCGGGAATGAAGCAAAGCCGTGTGTCGTGAGAGAAAACGGTGTTTTCCTACGTGCCAGAGTGCTTTGGAACAAACACACAACATTCCACACGAGCTGCTGGGGCGGGTTCAGTTCACCACGGACACGGTGCCGTCGGGCTGGGCCCCGAAAATCTGGGAGAAGAACTCGAGGGCCAGGCGGACGTGGATGGGCACGAAGACGTAGGCCGTGTACACCACCATGGCCACCACGGTCACCGTGATGGTGTGGAACATGGACTGCTCCCAGGGCTCCAGCACGTAGCTGCAGGTCACCAGCTGGTACTGGTAGTACAGCCAGTAGATATAGTCCTTCACCCGCTTCACATCCATCCTCAGCTCCTGGAGGTTGGGAGACGACCTGGAACGACAGGGAACTCCGGATTAAACTGCACTGGAAAGGCCTGGCACTGAACCAGGATGTGGTGACCATCATTTCAAGTTTGATATCACATGTGAGCATTGTATAAAGTGAATTTCAAGCAGAGGTAACACATCAGTGCCATCAGCAGCACAGGGAACAGTGTTGAGCTCTGCAGCTGCTTCTTGAATTTATCAAAGCTCTATCACTTGGACAGTCTCAATTCCCAGGGAAGCTGTGGCTGCCCCATCCCTGGAACTGTTCCAGGCCAGGTTGGACAGGGCTTGGAGCAGCCTGGGCTAGTGGAAGGTGTCCCTGCCCATGGCAGGGAGTGGGACTGGATGAGCTTTAAGGTCCCTTCCAACCCGGCCCATCCTGTGATTGTATGAATTCCCACATTCCAACTCTGAATGTATTTTTTTATTCATTCTGTTCTCAGAATTAAAACCACGTGAGCCCACAAAGGCACAGGGATCACATGGAAATCAGGGAAATAGGCATTTAAAAGGGAAAGCTTTGGATCAGCTTCCATAAATGTGGATGGCAGACAGATATGCCCTGGGATAAGGATGAGATTAAAAAACTGCTCTAAAACCCCCTGTGCTTCCTTCTGGTAATATTTTTTATTGTTCTGCAATTGTTGGGAATAAAAAAAAAGGGCAGGCTATGAAAGGGAGGGGAAAAAAAGTAACCTCAAATTGCAGAAGAAGTTTTTCCAGCTCACTCCAAAGAAATAAGAAACATTGCAGATTAAATGTATTTAATGCAAGTTACAAGTCTAGGAAAGATTTTCCTCTCAGGTGATACCTTTCTGCATTGTTCCCCGCTCCACGTGGAAAGGGGAGCAGTTGAGCAAGTATTAACTAGGAAATGGGTTTGCCTTCCATTGCTTATTGTTAAAATTGTTTTTTTGGCATTTTAAATAACCTTTAAATGCAGGCTAAAAACATATATTTCAAGAAAACAGAATGATAAGCAACTGTACGAGGCTTCCCAGAGGGACATTTTTATTTTGGGGGTTGAGTTTAAGGACACACGGGTCAGCTCCCAGGGAATACAGCAGATTTTCCTGCTGGAAAACCTTCCAGTGTATCATTTTTTTCCTACACTTCTGTTGCCTAAAATGCCAGGAACAGAGAGACTTGGACACATCACATCCCTCAGGCCTTGTGTTCGTAGCGAGTTTCGGGCACCAGAAATTTCCCGTCCCTCAAAACCACAAATAGTAAGGCAGCAGTGAAAAATTTGCAGCCTGTGATTAAAATAATGAGAGGCCACTGATACAGGCCAAAAACTATGACAGCACTCAGTGGTTTGCTGCTGTCCACAATATTCTGGTGGTTTGTGGGTATTTACCAAAGGGAAGACAAGGTACCCATACAAAGGATGCCTGGTTTGTTTTCTAACAGCTTTATTTTGATTGCTGGTGAGTAAATCTTTGTCTGGTGGGTGCCCAGCCAAGTGCACACACCTTGGATTGTGTTTCTCCATCTTTCTTCCCCTGGGTCACTGGTACTCTCACACCTCACTGTCTGGAGGTGCTGCAAGGTAGATTTGGGGGTTTTCCTTTTTCTCTGGGAAGGCAACAACCACAGGCTGACCTTAAGCCTGACTGTCTGACTGATGGACACTCCAAATGCCTGTCCAAGCTGTTGTTGAGAACCTGACTGTGTTTATTCCCCCTCCTCATCCATGTGCAGGCACCTCTCCCCATTTTCTCCTCCCATCCCTCAGGTTTCTGTCCAGATTTTTATGCAGCAACCTTTCTGTACTTGCCCCATCACCTCCCAACAAACACACCTTCCTTCCCACCAGCCTTTCTTCTGTGTCCTCCAACCATCAGTACCTTCCCAATATATCCTTTATTCCCCCAATTCTCATAAAGCTGTTCATTTCCTTCACTTCCATCTTTCCATATCTCCCAGACCAAGAAACTGCCTCCAGTGCTTTTGGGGGGGAAGATCACTCCCATTTTAAATCCAGCAATGACTGTCTTTGCTGGGAACAGTTTTACTTGCAAGAGTTCAGGCTGGGCAGAAATGTCACCACTGGTCCCTGTCCTGGCATGAATGGAAGATAATTTATTTTAAAGCAGAACTCAAGAGAGGCCTTAAAGCCTTGTAAATATTGCAAAGCCTTCAATAAAAATGGCACAGCTGGCAAACTGTGACTCCCTGGGAGCCAAAAGTGTCTCTATTTAGCCCCTGTGCAAAAAGAGCAGCATTTTCCAATGAAGAGGTTAAGCCCTTTCCTCTGCAATTGGAAGGAGAACGATAAGGGCCCTCTGATACTCTCTAGGATTAAGGTGTTTACACTGGGGTTAGACCTGTGCTAGTTAAACTCATACCTTTCTTGGGTAAATACCTGCTAATCCTGCCTGCTGCAAGGCTGGAGCACTGGCTGTGGGTGGCTGAGGCTCTGAGGCACCAGAGGTGCACATACACTTGTGTATCTCTGTATAGAGTTGGTTGAAGGAGCAGCCAAAGCCAGGAAAAACCTTCCCCAGGCTGATTTGCCTGATATTCAAGCAGGCTGCAGCCTCAGCACTATCACTTCCCAGGCTCTGCTGTCTTGGAGGGAGGCATGAATAAAGGATGAAGTCATTAAAATGATGAGCAGCCCTTTTCGATTTAACCAAAGACCTCGTCACACTTTCTTTCTCCAGCCTGGGGATTGTGTTTCCACTCAGCTCCACCACAAAGTCCAGCCTGTGCTTCTCTGCTTCTCCCAGTTCAGGGGGCAGGGGGATAACTCCATGCCCAGGCACTCGGGAACACCAGGAAAAACACACACTGTCCTAATGCAGAGGCTTTGTGGTTTCCTAATGAATGGCAGAGGCTGAGATAAGTAAAAGCCAAACAGTGAATTACAGAGTCCTCACCACTAACTCACCTCCACTGCATTTCATCTGCCCAGAGACCTTCTCTGATAGCAGAAGGGCAGCAGCACGAAGAGTGTTGCAGGATAATGACATTCCAGGTGCATAATTTATGAAGGAAAACATAGGAGGGAAAGGAAAAAAAAGGCACCTTGAACCAGCTGCTCAGGAAATGAGAGACCAGACTGCCCTGTGCCACAGACACCTCTGGGGAGGAACCCTGTTTGCATTAATTTGGGCCCAGTGTGGAGCGCAAGGAACAGCCCAAAGCTCCACACCTCCAGCAAGCAGCTTTCCCACCCAAATTACTTGTACAATAATCAAAGGGAATGGCAGATCACTACACAAACTTTTGAGGCTAAAAAAAATCTGTGTTTTCAGCAGGATTTGTCCTTCTACTTCCATTTTTAAGCATTGCTGTGTTTTATTATATTACTACTGTGACTCTGAGTTGAAAGAATCCTGAGTTATTCACTCATCAGTTCCCAAAATTCCAGAGCAGGAGGTAATTTGCTCTTATGCCATTTTAACTTAACACTGTCTGTCTGTAAATTTGGATTTAAACAATTGTGGAAATGCCTTTCTAGAGGCCATGGGACTGTTCCAGCCAGCTATGAGTGAAATGAAGAGAATTCACCTTCTCAAGCCATTAAGCAACATTCAGGTTATTTTCAGCAATTCCACCTCCAAGCCCAAAAAAAAAAAAAAAAGAACCAAACCCAAGAAGAGAAACCTGTAAAGCAGCTTTTATTGTTTTAAGTGGCTGCCTGATTTTCTTACTTGTTGATACATGCCTCTGATTAGGGCAGCTGGAAAGATAAATCATCATCAAAATGCCCCAAGTTTCATTTCAGAGCACGTCTAATCTCAAAAATTGCTTTATTAGTGACCTGGTGTCGGAGCTAATTGGGAGTTGGAACCTGGAGATGCCAGTGTAAGGGACTTTAATTTGGAATTTATGCTTTGAGCAGCTGGGATTTGGGGAATTTTGGTCATGGTATAAGTCCACAACTCTGACCCGTGGCCGGACAGCACCTGGTGGGAAATTCCTGTGGAAAGAAACATTCTTGGAGGGGAACTGGGATAGACTGGTTTGCAAAGAATGCTCGAGAAACACTGGACACCTTCAGCAGGAGGGGTTGGTTGAGTTACACATACAGAGAAAAAGGCTTTCCAACATATATTTAGGTCTAAGTTTATCTGGGAGGGGGAAAAACAAACCCTGGGAGTGGAGGTGGCCCCGTTCACAGAGTGCCTCTGGTGCTTTGAATGTAAAGTAGGGACAAGGAGAGAAGAAAAACAAGCAATCAATCAATCCACCCCAAAAATGCAAATATTTAATTGGCTAGAAATGAGCCATTTGCTAAATAACTGCTGTGATAGCACAGAAGCAAGAGTGGGTGGGTTTTGCAGCATCCTGAGGGATTCCTCTCCTGCTGAAGCTTAAATAAAATCCTGCCACGAGCCCCTGAGGGGGTTCCCAGTCCAACCACCCCCTGAGCACCCACATGTGGGCAGGTGCAACGAGGCAAAGTGCAATAAAATTGTTTTTAAGTTGTTTGCTATATAAATAATTGCAGCTATTAGAAGAGGAATGGGTAGTCACCCCCTTGGGGATTGAAGTAGAAATCCTTTCTGCAGGTTATTTAGCTGTTCTTTGTCATTTTATTGTGTTAAATGGGTTTGTTCTGCTGTAACTCAGAATATCCTGATTTATCCAAGGCACCAATCTTGTCCCTCTTGGAGGGGACAAGCCAATGTGATCCTGGGCTGAGCCCACTGATTTTGTGCAGGCAGACATCTCCAAATTTGTGCAGACAGACATCTCCAAGTGCAAATAGAACCATAAAGGGATTCCCATTCCCACTCCATCCTTCACTCCCTTTAATGTTTTATTCAGTGAGCACCAAGCACAGAGCATAAGGAATGAAATTCAGGTCCTGTGGACCAGCAGTGGGGAAGAAATTTCGCTGAGGCAGCAGCTAGTGCAGGGAATCCCAGGGACACCCTCAGCCTGTTCCTCTGGTGCATCCCTGCGGCTCCAATTCCTCAGCTCAGCCTAGAAAGCTGCCTGTTCCCTCCTGAGAAGCAGAAACCCCTCAGGTTACTGCAGTGCTTCCACGTGGATCTTTAAATGTCCCCTCGAGCTTGTTTTCACAGGGAGGAAACACCAGGCAGAAGATGTGAGTGAGAACAGCAGCAACAATCCCAAAGGAGGCCCCGTTAAAAATGCCTCGACATCCAGACTGTAATAAATAATTACAATTGATTTACACCCCACCTGTAATTCTGCAGTGCAGAGCAGCACTGAGGCAATCTCTGGTTCCTTTCCCTCAGCTTTCATCCTCCTGAATCAGCACCTCAGCACACTGGGTCCTGCATTCCTGCCAGCTCCTGTGCTCCAGGAAATGTGTGAGCTCCTGCTTGTGTCCCGTCCAACAGCAGGATAAAACTCTGAGCTGGTCAAGTTTTATTGCTCTACATGACTCAAACATTCTGCATGTGGGTGAACATGGTTTGACTGCTCCTGTGGGGTCTTCTGGATGAAAGAAATTCTTCCAGGAGTGGGAAAAATGCTTAAAAAGTATAAAGAGTGAGACAGAAAAGCATTTTTGGCCCCGTTTCTGCTTTCCCTTGCTCAGGAGAAAGAACTCCAGCATCTTCCTGATCTTTAAACACCAGCCCTCCTTCCTGCTGCCCTCAGTGGGAGCACAGAGGTGCTGTTTGGGTTCTTTTATATGTTACATAATGCACACAAGACCTTTTGCTCTTCGGGAAGACTTCCTTTTACCTCTGATGACTCCAAACAAGGCAGCAAAACACTCATGGAGTGGCAAAGCCACTCCTGCACAAAGTCTGGCCCAACTTCCTCATGTCCAGCTCTGACCCCAAACCTCCCCATCGTGTGCTGCCACGTCCATGCTCCTCCAGCAGCTCTTCTGGGCTCCCCAGGAGTGGTTTGGTGCTATAATTCAGCTCCATCCCTACCTGGAACACGTGGATTCTTGTCAGCCTGGGTGGAAGTATTTAACAATAAACAGTGGAAGGCAAATACCTAACTATTTTTTTGTTGAAATGGCAAATTTGCTCCTTCAGTTGAGCTGAGCACACAGATGGGGGGTATTATGGCCCACAATGGTGTGGGAAGTAATTTTAAATGTGATGTACAAACTGTTGACCCTGGGGAAAGCAGCACCCACAGGGACTTCATTTGGAGAGAGGCTCCCAACCATTCAATAACAGAACAGAGGTTGAAAGCAGTTAAAGTTTAGACTGATTTCATGCCTTACCTACCCCTGCAAGCTGTAGGCTGCTCCTAGCAAAGCCACATTGCTGAATAAATCAACTCCCCCTAACTTTGCAGCCTGGCTGATTTATCAGTCCACTCTCCTGTCTCTACTCAGGCAGAGGAAGGAGGAGATGCAGCTTCTCTGCAACAACAACAGCCTTGGAGCAGCTCTGTCCCATTTTCTTCCAAGGCCAAATTAATTTTTCAACAATTTTTCCGTTCTTCCCTCCTCTGAAGTTTCCTCAGTCATTTCCTTACATAACTATCTGCTCCTTAAATCTATGCACAAATCCCTTCCTTTCCAGCTTCCTCTGGGCTGAGCATGTTTTGGGCTCCAAGTCCTCCCCCTGTGACAGGACTTGAACCTTGGAGCAGAACTGGTGAGCAGCTCTGCCAGGGCACACAGGTGAACTGGCAACTTGAAATCCCGGGAAAAGCTTTCCCTGTATTTTCAGGGCAAGCAGAGTTTAGGACAGACATGGTTTTGAACTAAACTGATTCCCAAAAAAAACCCCTCAAATTTGTAACAAGAGACCAGCACCGGGTTTAAATTGCAAATACTCAAAAATTGAGAGTTCTCAAAGAACTGTTGCAGGAACATCTTAGAGAGGGTTTGGTGAGGTTTTGCCTTTGCTCTTGGTGGCAAACCTTAGTTCCTGCAAGACTTGTGAGATTTGGGACATCATCTACATCCTTCAAGAGGACTTTAAAGATCTTCAAGTTCAGAAGGCTGTGTAAACACGTCACTCTCCAGACAAAATAGCTGAGGTGTTTGGGGTCTAAAAAAAGATTTACTTCCGATTGCAGTTCTTATTTTATTCAGACTTCTTTGCTTTGCTCTGAGTCATTTCTGAAGCAGCTGAAAATAACAGCTGCTCTTGGGTTATGTGTAATATGAGAAGGTGAGTATTGTCAGAGTAATGACAGGTATTAGTGGGAAACAGGGACCAAACTCTTGTGCAAGTGCATCTCCTTGGAGATCTAATGCAGGGAAGGAGAGTTGCACCACAGCAGCCCGAAAGGGGAAAAGAAAAAATGAAGTGAGATCCCTGCAACAGATAAGAAGGAAAAAGGGAGACTCACATTTTTCACAGAAACTGATTTAACCCCATAGGTGTAGGAAGGAATGATTTCCCTCACAGGCCACTTCATCCCTGTGAGCAAACAGGTCTGACCACAGAAAGCTGTTGATACAGAATATCCCTAAAATGAGGGCAAAGCAAAGCCACCCTTAATTTTTGGAGAGGAGACACAAGGAACCCTCCAGTCAGACAGCAGGGCAAGACAAGGCTCTTCAAAGCTGCAGCACTCCGTGGTGCTGAGCCCTGAAAAGCAACGAGTGGGGTCCCCTCTGGGTGGACACAGCCAAGCACTGTGTTCCATCCCAACCCCCTGGGCTCCTCTGCTCCCAGGGTGCTGGTTTTGGGAATGTTCACTTAGCTCTACCCCAGCAGCAAGGCCAGGCTTGAGGTACAGACACAGCACAAAGGAAAAGCTTGATAAAACCTGGCTTGGCAGGACCCAGAGCAGAGCCAGGGATGGTTATCAGCCAGCTGGAGCACTGTGTCCTGGTGCTGTGCACTGCACCACATGTCCTGGATGCTGTTGGGACACAGGGAACATGGAACAAGCATTCCTGTGGCCCTGAGCTGCTCCCCAGATGCTGTTTCCCCACATCTCCCATTCCAGCTGGAAAAATGTACAGGCTTCATGCAAAGCTTCCCTGTTTTCCCCCACCAAACCTGCACCATCTAGAAATCACTCCAAGGACTCGTGGAATTGCTCTCAAAACATAGTTATTTGTACCATACTCATGATATCTGTGAGAAGAAGATAAAGAAGCATCTCAATTCCTAAAGCATCAAAATCCACAGTCCACAAAGTACCTTGTGCTGACTAAGCAGAGCCTTTATTGCAGGGATTCTCTTCCCTGCTATCCCAGCTCCAACAGGGCGGTAGATCTGGCACCTGCTTCCCCCTGAAGGATTACTGGGAGCCACCAGCAACTCTAAGAAAACCAAAGAGCAAAAACCTGCAAGCAGTGAGTATTTCTGAGCAGCACAGTCACCTTCCCTCCTCCATTCCCCTGTTCCCACCTTTGTGTTTCTGGGTGTTTGGTTTGCAGTAACCCCCTGCCAAGGCAAACCATCCTCCAACAGCTGCACCAGCCACAACACCTGGAAACCCCCGACTGCAGCAACGAGTCACAGAATCACAGGATGGTTTGGGCTCCAAGGGACCTCGAAACTCCTCTCGTTCCAAGGGAGCATTTTAAGCCCAGGGGGACCTTGCTGAGGCTGTAGGTCAGTCCCTAACGCCACCACCACCTTGAAGGCAGCACAGCACAGCAAACCCCCTGAGGCTTCACCGCTGCTCCCGGGCCTTTCCCCCCGCGCTCCTTACCGAGCCTCTGGAGACCCTCCGGGCCAAGGTCACCGGCCCCGGGGTGCGGGGATGCTCCGGGGCGCGCCTCCGCCGCGATGCCCTTGGGCGAGCGCAGCTGAGCGGGGACTGAGCCCGGGCACCGGGCCGTGCGTGGGTCCTGGTGCGGGGACAGCGGGCTGGGGGACAGCGGGCTGCGGGAACACCGGCGCTCCGGGATGCGGGCGCTCCGGGATGCGGGCGCTCCGCGGCCCCGCACCGCGCTCACCTCCGCGCCGCGCACCGCGGCTCCCCAGCCCGGCGCTGTTTAAATACCCCCCTCTCTCCCTCCCTCTCTCTCTCCCTCCCTCCTGAGCTCCATCCCTCCCTCTTTCCCTCCCTACCTGCTCGGCTCCTCTCGGCCGCGGCCCCGGGGCCGCTCCCGCCCCGCCCGCTGCCGCAGCCGCTGCGCTGGGGCTTGCGGCGTTCGGGGGGTGGGAGGAGCGGGGCCGGGCCTGGGGAATGCCGTGGGATGGAGCCGGCTGGCACCTCCGGCACGCCGGCTGTTTCCCTGGAGCGCGGTGTTTCCCTTGGACCCGGCGGCTTTTCCAAGCGCCGGCGTCACGCGGGATGCGGGGAGCGCAGGGAGCGCGCACCGGCTGCGCCAAAGCTGCCCCGCGCAGACCTGCGGGCACTGAGAGCCCTTCACATCGCGCCCAGACCTTGGAACATATCTGTTTTTAGTGTAGTTTGCGGCATAGCGGGGGTGCGAAGGGCTGCCCGGGGGCCGCAGGTGACTGGGAGCATCCCGGCTCCAAAGGGATGGGTGGGAAGGACCTGAGCGAGGTGCTGCGGCGCGGCTGGGAAACACCGGGCGTGGAGAGAGGGAAACGGGTGTGTGTGTGTGTGATAGCACCTTTTATCAGGTGTTTCCAGAAAAGAGAGATATGGATGGGCAAGTACTTACAGGACTTTATCTGAAATGCTGTGAAATGAATGATGATAACCATGAGGCTCGGTTTTCTGTAGTTTATTCTGTCCCAGAGATAAAAAAGCAGGATTTGATGTCCTGCTCACTACCAAACAGCTACTTAGGAACTCAAATTTGCAATATAAGTGAGAAATAAAAACAACAAACACTTTATTCAGTTTTCCCATGGGGTTGGACTCAATGATACTTGTAGATCCCTTCCAACTCAGCATATTCTGTGATTCTGGGTGAATTCCAGGTACAATCTCATTCACTAAACAAAGTCATCCCAGTGGGACTTGGGGTCACCTCCCTCACAATGGGGCCACCGTGTCCTTGTTCTGGCAGCCAGTGATGAATTCTAACCACAAAAAAGCCATAAAGGAATGCAAACTGTTTCAAAGGGCCTGGTGTAACTGCTGGTATTAAAGCTGCTCTTTTAATATTTGAACACATTTTTAATGATGCTTTAAAAATGCTCTTTCCTCAGTTAATGCCTTTAAAAGGCACTGCACAAACAGAGCTGCACAGGCAACAAAGGGGTGATCAGGATGTGATGTTTTCCTTCCCAGCTGGTGCAGTGAGAACAGAGCCTTCTTCTGCTCTTTTTATGGATGTTGACCGTGGAACTGATGCTTGCTGAGTCTTTGATCTTAAAAAATACTTATGCAGAGGCTTTGTTTTAAGTTTTCAAATAGCTGTGTCCCTTCCTAGCTTGCAAAAGCACCCTGGGTTATCAGGGTACCTGCTCCACACAACAACTTTAGCTCTAGGTATTTTAGGAGACTGCTTGGGGTGATTTTTGAAGAGGTGTTCACAAATAACTGTCCCACACTCTCATTATCATCCCTGTGATCTGTTACTGTCTTGTTTCAAGTCTTCCTGCTGATGGTCACAGTCATTGAAACTTAGAATTGTTTAGATTGGAAAAGCCCTCCAAGATCATCAAGTTCAACTACTAACCCAGCACTGCCAAGGCCACCACTGACCCATGTCCCCAAGTGCCACATCCACAGGGCTTTTAAATCCCTGCAGGGATGGGAACTCCCCCCCTGCCCTGGGCAGCTGTGCCAGGGCTGGACAACCCTTTCTATAAAGACATTTTCCCAATATCCAACCTGACCCTCCCCTGGCACAGCTGGAGGCCGTTCCCTCTCCTCCTGTCCCTTGTTCCCTGGGAGCAGAGCCCGACCCCCCCGGCTCCCCCCTCCTGTCAGGGGGTTGCAGAGCCAGAAGGTCCCCCCTGAGCCTCCTTTTCTCCAGCTGAGCCCCCCCAGCTCCCATTACACTTGTGCTCTGCCCTTTCACCCATCAGCTGCCCTTGCCAGTTGGTTTAGAGGCAGGTTCAGTGTGTCTATAAATGTTTCACTCTTGCCTTTAGACACACACAGTGTCTTATCAAAAGGAGAAGGATTTGCCTTACAATGAATTACAGATTTGCTGATAATCAAACGTTGTTTGCCTTGAGACCAGACAGGGCTGCAGGTGCCCTGCCAAGTGTTCCCAGAGGGAAGAACTTCACCAAGTCAGAACTGACTGAATTCAGGATTACTAACTCTTTTATGAGAAGTAGGACAGGGTTTAATCTAAAGGAGGCTGGGTTTGATTTATCATCCACTGCTGCTGAGACATGGAAGGCTCTTTCCCTTCACCCACTGTTTCCCCCCTGAGCCTCTTGCTCCTGCCAGGTTCCTGCCTGACTCAGGAGAAGCCTCTCAGCTTGCCCATGAAAGAAATGAAAAGCAAAGCAATGAAAGGGGAACAAAAAAAAGGAAATGAAGAATTAACTGTTCTATTAGACCAGCTGGAGCAGCAAGGGTTTGAAAAGGAGAGGCTTTGTGTGGTCTCATAAATACATTTAAAAACACATCTAACCCTTGCATTTACCAGCTGCAGGATGGCTCATGGAGCTCCCTCTGCCCTGAGCAAAGGAGCCAAAAATCCTCCCAATGCCTTAAAATCAGGCCTATACCTTAAAAGATGAGTGTAACCCCTAAGCTAGGTCTGGTTGTGAACTTCCTTGGGGTTACCAGCCTCCTGCTCCAAACCTTCTGGAAGCTCAGCCTTCTCTAAAAATGCTTGTCATGGTAAAAATCAGACCAGAGCTGTTACCTCAATAAAGTAGATAAAAAGAAAGGAGTTTGTTTCCTTGTCTCCCCAGGGGCTGCAGCTCTGGAAGATCTGCTCTCTTCCTCATTTGGCCACTGGGGATTTGTGTTAATTATTACTGGGGATTGAAGCCCTTGGCTTTTGCTCCTGCAGGAAACATCCAGCTCATCCCTCGAGACAGGAATAAAATCCCACACCTGCCATAAAGGCTGTCAGAGCATTCCTGAAGTCAAAACTATGATTTGTAATATTTTGTGAGCCTTTAGGCTCTGTCACACCCTGCTGCAGAAACACTTGCCAACAGGCAGGGTTCTTCCAGCCCGGATCACCAGGGGCTGGGTTGGACACTGGGTGGCTTTGGATGTCAAATATTGACTAAGTCGTGTCAAGGTGCCACAATGGTGCTTTTAGTTACTCCTTTTCCTGGTCTGCACCTGTCTGCTGCAGGTGGGAGATCTGAAACTTCACTTTCTTCCATGTAGTCTCATTTTGGGTAAGTTTATTTGAATTTTGACAGCTGGAGGAAAATAACTGCAAGGTCCTCTGAAGGCCTGGTTACCTCAAGTCATGGAATCACTGAATGATTTGGGTTGGAAGGACCTTAAAGATCATCTTGTTCCACCCCCTGCCACAGGCAGGGACACCTTCCACTAGCCCAGGTTGCTCCAACCTGGCCTTGGACACTTCCAGGGATCCAGGGGCAGCCACAGCTTCTCTGGGCAACCTGTGCCAGGGCCCCTCCACCCTCCCAGGGAAAGATTTCTCCCTAATCTCCAAAACTTTCAACCTGAGTTGACCCGAGGATGTTCCTTCAAACCCAGCAGAACAACAGGCAGAACTCTTTTCATTTTTCATTTTTCAATATCTGGATGTATTCTTCAGATCTTTTCTACCTAGTCAGGCTGCCTTGATGAACAGAAAGGAAACTCCCAGAGTAAGCATGGAATTTGTCTGAGTTTGCAGAATATTCCTGTAAAAGGCTGGGATGCTGGGCAGAGGTGATGCCGTAGCTAAACCTCCCATTATTGTGTTGTTAATTGTGCTCCTAACTAATTTGGTGTTACTCTTCTCATTCAGCCTGCCAAATTAGAGGACAACCTTTTATCTAATGACAGGGCAGATAAAACAATCACCTCTCTGGGGGTGTGTGACAACCGTTTAAGGGTGATTATCTCTCCAAGTGATGACACCACACCTCTCTGGAGCTCCTGTTTTGGGGATTATCTCTCCAAGTGATGACACCACACCTCTCCGGAGCTCCTGTTTTGGGAGTCCCTTCAAAGGTACCTGTAAGGCAGGAAAGGCTGGGTGGGACACTGGTGGCCAAGGCTCATCCTGTCTTCTGGTGTGATTTCTTTTGGAATTTTGTTCAGTTTCTCCAGTCTGAGAAATTCTGTTGCACAGGAATCTGCTTATATACATCTATATCTACATCTATATCTATATCTGTATCTATATCTATATCTATATCTACATCTATATCTATAACTATATCTATCTATATCTATATTTATATCTATATCATGTAGTGAATTTGTAATTATTTATAAGCAGCCTTGTCCTCATGAATCTCAGCCTTAACTGGTGTTCTGGGGTAACTCTGCCAGGACCCAGCTAGAGGAGGAGCTGGGTGGCATTCTGGTATCGGGAACAAGTAATTAGAAGGAAAAGGATTAATCAGCTTTAAGAATAAGGGCTGGGCAGGATCTACAATCCCGCTTGAGTCACATCTTCACATCTCTCTCAGCTCCCTGGCCAATATTAAATTGCTACAGCCACTTTATTGCTCTGTAGAAGCAAGTGTGAGACCTCCTGTTAGGATTGGAATCTCGTTGTTGAGCTGGAGATCTGAACATGTCCACACTCACACCCTCACAGGTAAATCCCCATCCCATGGCTGTGGCAGAGAGCACCTGCTTTGCTCCTCTAACCCATCCCAAAGTGTTTTAGAACAAAAAAGAAGGTGCTTCGGGAGTTTAAAGTTTCCCTGTGGAGAAACCAGCCTTGTTCTGGGGTGGTCTGGAAGGAACAACCTGGTGAACAGCAGTTTGGAGTTGCTGGAGAAGTTTTTCACCTGGAGAAAGCCCTTTGTCATCAATCCTACTCACTCTAATACCAGTTTGCCAAGGGAAATTTTCTTAAAATGACCAATTCTTACCAAATTTGGGGGGGATTGTTTTGTTTTTCCTTATATAAATTGACCATATGGGTGCAGTGTTTGTTGCTCTCAATGGAAACAAGTTTGAACAGTGTGGGTCTCACAAACACCTGATTTTTCATGTTTTATTTATTCACGTGCACACAGTGTTGAGAAAATTCCATTATGGAGGCTGTTCATAAGTTATCCTGGGAAAATGATTGTGTTATCCTGTTGTGCTTGCCTTGGACTGATCAGGGTGCAGGGCATGATGTGGGAGGGGATGATTAGGGCTTAGGACTGGGATGTTTGGAAAAGACTCTCAGGCACAGAGTGGAATTCTTGGCGTTCCCCTGTGCAGGGCCAGGAGCTGGACTGGATAATCCTTGTGGGTCCCTTCCAAGTCCGGATATTCTGGGATTCTCTGGCTGTGCTTCGGCTGTAAAGCCATCCCTGGCAGGGCTGTTGGCAGCTCCTGGAGTGCCCTCTTGTGCTGAGCCTCAGAAATCCGTCCCACTGAAGCACATTTTGCTCTTTGTCCCCTTTCAAGGGAGAAATTAGAGATGAAAAGGGAGTAACTTTGCTCCTTTTCTAATCTTGGCGTGATTCTTGGTGGGATTTTTGGGGCTGACCAGTGCAGAGCCAGAAGCTGGACTTTGATTTTTGTGGGTCCCTTCCAACTCAGCATATTCTGTGATTCCAATCAGAAGGTCTAAAAAAATACAGTGTATTTGTATTTTTATTTAGAATTTATTTATTATTATAACTTTTTATTATTATTATCCAATCCCCTGTTTATTCTTTCAGAGATATTTTGCTGCCTCTGCTTCTGGGTGAAGTGCAGAGGAGGTGGAGAGTATTAGGTGTATTCCAAAGAAATCAGTGGGAATCTTTCCCCTGACTGTAGTGTTGATCCAAAGCCCCTTGCAGGCTGTTTGTATGTCAAAAATAAATATTCTCTCCCTATCCTTTGCTTTTTAATTCTGTAAATACTCTAAACTGCCCAGCATTTTGAGTCCAGCACACACACACATTATTTTGTTCCCAGGTTTTTTCCTTCCTGCCATGATTTTAAGGTACTGTGTGACCTGTGCTGTAACTCTGCTTTAATACAAAGTGTGTATTTGTCAGAGCCAAGAATTTGGGTTAAAGGGAATTAGATATTTCCATTTCCTTATTTCCAAGGCGTGTTGCAACAGCTCCTGATGTCAAATCCCCTGCAAAGGAGTCTGTACCACCTGTGTCCACACTGTGGGGCAGGACAAGATTCTCTGTGAGTTAAATCTGCTGCTTTGGAGATCTCTAAGTCCTTTGGCTCATAAGATGCTTATTAATATATGGACCATGGATTTCCCAGGGTTAAAATAACGATTTCAGTGGTTAATGTGGAGAAATGAGTTCCCAATTAAAGTCTTTGCTAACAGAGAGGACTTTGCCTTGGCCAGGCTGTCTGTGCCTGACATGAGGCGTTGCCACCTCTTGGGCAGGTGCAGCTGGGATGTGAATTTGTTTAAAACCTGCAATAATTAAAGCTTGGTAGTGTAGCTGAGGAACTGGGAAAGCTCTGAGTCCATCTCTGAGTTTGGTATCCCAGAATTTCAGTCTGTGCTGTTCCTACATTTACATCTCAGCACTGGCAAGGGCACAATCCGACTCAGAAGTCAGAAACACAGTTATTTCTTTGTACAAAGCCTTCCCTGAGAGTTGGTACTGGAGACAAGGAGGGAAACAATCCCAGCCCTGGCTATGAGCAAAGGCAGGGCTATTGAGGATCTTTTGTTTCCCAAACACACAAGGCAAACAGCATTCCCAGCAAAGCCGGGTCTCCGTGACATCCCTGCCCTGGCACACAAAGGGAGACCGGGGTGAAAAAGGGGAGCCAGGTAATTTTATCACTTTTTACCTTTGGCTCTGTCGAGTTTCCAGAGGAGCACAAAGGAGGTGTTTCTTAGCCTGGGGTAGAGGCACCTGCAGGTCCTGACAAAGGAGCTCCTGGAACAGGGCTTGGAGTGGGGCTGTGCTCCATTCCCGGGGTGACACCCCAGGGAATGTGTTTTACACTCCAAAAAGGCTTCAAAAACCAGCCCCAGTGTGGGAATTCAGCCCACAACTCACGTGCTGGAATTCTGCTCTCTCCCATAAATCTCTACATGATCCTGGTGTTTGAAATGTGCATTTAGGGGCTCCCAAAATGACTGACTCCTTAGAATGGAATGGGCACCGTGAAGTTCTTGCAGTCCTTAAATAACTCCCTAAATGGGTATTTTTGGGGAATGGGAGCTTTTGGATCTTTCTGGCCATTACACTTTAAAGGGCAATAAATATCTATTTAGGTGCAACTGTGCTGCCATCCTGCAGATTTATGGAATTTGAAGCAACATATGGTGGAAGGTTTGTGGGATCACTGGCACAGACCGATGCAGGGTTTTTCCCATTTCATTTTCCCCGTGATATCTGAATCATAATAACATTAAATGTAATGATACTGATCATTTCATTCCTTTGCATCCACTGGAAATCCCTATGGCTGTATTTTTCTGCACTCAAGCATTTAAAATCCTACACGAGGAACATCTCCTTTCTTTACACACGTGACTTGTTTAATTTCTACACCACGCAGGATTTAAAGTTCTCATCACAAATGAACTCCCTCTCCCCCAAATTTAAGCTGAAAACAGAACAACTCTAAAAGCAAAATCCAAAGATATTTTTCTTTCATTTTTAGGGTTTTTTTTCTGTCAAGCATTTAATTCCTAATTTGGTCATGGGAAAAAAATTACAAACTAGAATCCAAAGTTACTTTTAATAAGTGGAATTTAACAATTCTCACCCTTCTGTTGGTAAACCAGGATACAGTGGGAAAGGAGGAAAACAAGGGGGCCCTGGACAATGAGGACCAAAAAGAGAAAATGGGAAAAAAATTGAAATTATATCTTGGACTGATTAATTATCTATTCCACTGCTCATATAGAAATACTCCCTCCCCTAATCAGCAGCACAGCAGAGAATTTTCTCTTCAGTCTGTTTTCTGTTTGGCTCAATTGTTTTGTGATAATGAACAAAGAAAACCAGAACACGCTGCAGTGTTTCAGAAAATCAGGTTATTGGGGGATGTGTGTGGGAGGGGCTCTTCCAGGAGGCTGCTAAATCCTGGGAAATCTGTGAGAAATGGGAATTGTGATTTCACACGGGAACATTAACTTCCTTTTAACACTTTTTACTCAGCTCAAGCACAATTTAATTCCACGTTACCCACTTCTTTGTGAATATTCTCTTTCCCTGTTTGCCTACCTGAGCATTAATACTTAAATTACCTAATATTGCCAAACTGGCTTCTTTTCTGTGCTGCTTTGGTTTTCACTCTTTTCTCCTGGATCCTGCTCAAGCAAATGGACAAATTCACTCTGAGCCTGGTGGTACCACGTGAGGTTAAAGAAGAGCTTCCCTAAATCCCCAAAAACTGGTGCTGGGGAAGGATCCCAAACCCATCCCATGTGAAGAGCAGTCTCCCAGCCCAGGGAGGTGTTTGAATGTCCCCAGGTATCGATGTCACCTTGCTCCTTTCAGGGGACTTTGCCAATCCCCCCCTTCTCTCCTGTGCTGGCTCTTATTGGCCACGGGAGCAGCTGTTCCCCAAATAAAACTGATTCTCTCCCAAAATAAGATTGTCTTGTTCCAAGTGCCATGGAGGGGGGGTTTTCCTGGGAGCAGGAGCGTTTATAAGGTAGGAGAGAGCACACCCTGGTTGTTCAGGCTTCAGGAGGGGTATTTGCAATGAACTTGTAGAATTTAAGACGTAGTAGCAGTGGAATTTGACCCCAGAAAAATGACTTGCTATAAAGAATCTATGGCTGCATGAGGACTGGCTTTTTTCCTCTCCCATATAAGGACTAGAAATAATTAAATAACAGAAAATGCAATCTTGATATCTAAATAATCTCCCTGGTATCTAAAACTGGCAGAATGGGGTTAAATACCTGTTGTGAACTGGAATATCTAAATACTTGAATTTTAGGGAGCAGATAAAAGAACTAGTATATTATTCCCATGTTATTATGGGACAGATGTAAACAGTCAGGAGATATTTAAATGCAATTAAATATAGATGTACTGAGTGAGGTGGCACTGCAGCAAAGTTTAATTCTTCCTGCTTTGTGTCCACCCTGAACCAGAATCTTTCCTAGTGGGGGGGATTCAAAGGAATGATTTTAAATTCAGTGGTGATGAGTTAATGGAAAGAAAAAGTCCAGAATTTCAGTTTTATTCAAATGCTTTTATATAGAATCACAGAATGGGTTGGAAGAGACCTTAAAGATCATCTCATTCCAACTCCCCTTCCATGGGCAGGGACACCTTCCACATATGAAGAATAATTATTTTAGGAACAGTCTTGCCCCTTATAATGAAAATCTGTTTAATGATTCCTTGCTCTGAGCATGTTATTTTTTAAACAGACCAGTAAGGTATAATTTTGTTATTAATTATGTTTTTCCAGTATTTAACAGCAATCCATAATTCTGACTATTTAACTGGAGTGTGTCTGGTTTAGAGCTTTGCAGCAGAAGTGGGGTGTGACAGCGAAACAGAAATTATTGGGGTTTGAGAACTGATTTACCACTTCCCATAAAGTTACTTGATCTTTAAAGTCATAGGTTCTTTCTGTGTGGAAATTATGTTTTTTTTTTTTTACTTATCTCCAGCAGTGGCAGGACACTCCTGCATGAGTGTGTTGTTCAAAAGGAGAATTTTATCTTTTACTGGAGCTGAGGGGGTGAAGAATGTGTTGAATGGCAACAGTGACCACTGGGCATTTTATGTGGATATTGAGTTTTCCACTACATGATTTGGTTTTTGTGAAAATGGAAAAAAAGAAAATCACCACCCTTTCCTCTAAAACTGACTTCTTAAAGATGGAAAGATTCTAATCCTGCAAATGTCTGACTTGGAATGGGATGTCCTTTTGCCCCCTGGATGGCAGGGATAGTTGGAATACCTCCTGGAGACCTTCTCATGCACTGAAGTGCCGTGACTGAAGGGAAGGTTGGGTTACAGGTTCAGCAAGAAAGGGACTCTGTTCTGTTTGTATTTACAGCTTTAAAAAAGAAACAAAGATGCTTTTTATGACAAGTCATCTGAGAGGCATCACCTGTTCTATAGGAAAAAAATAATGTCTTTTTACTGTGTTCTTTCTTCCTGGTTCAGCTGAATCAACACCTTAAAAATCAAAAGAACAGATGTGATAGTTTGCACTAAAAATATGGAAGTCTAGAAAATCAGTCAGAAAAAAAATCAAGGTGAAATTTTTTGAATATTTGGTGCTTGATGCTTTGATTCCAAAATACTTCATTTTGGGAAACTTGATGTGTCATTTTGTTTCTATTTGTTCTTTTGGAGCAAAGCTTTATATAAATTGTGCAGTTGGGTAGGACTCTGAAATCATTACTGATTTCTATTTGTATCCTTCCAGTGCTTAAAGGGGGCTTGCAAGAAAGTTTGGGAGAAACTTTTCAGAAGAGCATGGAGTGATAGGACGAGGGGGAACTGCTTCAAAGTGAAAGTGGGATAGTTTAAGTTAGATATTGGGAAGAAATTCTTCCCTGTGAGGCCCTGGCACGGGTTGCCCAGAGAAGCTGTGGCTGCCCCAGCCCTGGAAGTGTCCAAGGCCAGGTTGGAGCAACCTGGGTTGGGGGAAGGTGTCCCTGCCCATGGCAGGTCCAGGTCCTTTACAACCCAAAGGTCCTTTAGGTCCTTTAAGGGACCTTTTGTTCTAAGGACCTTTAAGGTCCTTTAAGGCTTTAAGGTCCTTTACAACCCAACTTGGCCCTGGACACTCCCAGGGATGGGGCAGCCACAGCTTCTCTGGGCACCCTGTGCCAGGGCCTGCCCACCCTCACAGCCTCAAAGCTCAGTCCTGTGGCTTTGTGGGGCAGAGGCAGAGGGTGTTTTGGAGGAATTATTGTTGTGTTTGTGTTTTCCCACAGCTGCCAGGATGTGGAGCTCCTTGGGGCCTGTCTGGGCGTTCCTGGCTCTGGCCGTGGCCGTGCGCGCGGGGCTGAAGGTGACTCCGGCTGTGAAGTACACGAAGCCAAAGCCCCCACAGCTGGTGGCCTCTCGCCCCCCTCCCACCCTTCTCCCGGGGAAAATCCCGGTCCCGGCAGCTCCGGGTGGAGCTGAGTCACCCACCCCGAGCCGAGGGGCCACCACCATCTTCCCCTTTGAGAACTACACCCTGGACACGGCCGAGTTCTTCTTCAACTGCTGCGACTGCTGCCCCCCTTCCGCGGGGCCCCGGGGGCTGCCGGGGGAGCAGGGACCCCCAGGTATGGGGATCACCCTCTCACTGCCCTCACGGACACCAAATCAAGGAGCTTTTCCTTCGAGAAATGATTCGTGTGGGAAATGAGGGGAGACCTCACAGCAATCTGCAGCTTCCTCGTGAGCAATGGAGGGGCAGCACCATCTCTGCTCTGTGGGCACCAGGGAGAGCACCCAGGGAATGGCTGGAGCTGTGCCAGGGCAGGGTCAGGTTGGATCTCAGGAAAAGGTTCTTCCCCCAGAGGCTGGTTGGGCACTGCCCAGGCTCCCCAGGGCAGTGGGCACAGCCCCAAGGCTGCCAGAGCTCCAGGAGGGTTTGGATGATCCTCTGGGACACAGGGGGTGACAGCCTGTGCAGGGCTGAGGGTTGGACTCCATGATCCATGGGGATCCCTCCCAGCTCAGGATGTTCTATCATTCAATGCAATACTGAATGTGATCCCACCTTGCGTAAATCCAGAGCAAAAAAGTGCATTCTGGTCACATCCCAGGAGTTATAAACCACCAGAGCGAGTGGGAAGGCCCCCAAAAAGAGCTCCCTCCCATGGGATCACACTGGTGTGGGACTCGAGCAGAGCCCTGTCCCCCATCCCTGCTGGCAGGTGGCCACGCTCTTCAATTCTCTGTCCCTGTGTCTGAGCCCTTGGGAGTCACAGATTTACTTTCCCAGTCACTCCAACCATGGCTTTGTGAGCCTCAAAACTACCTTGGAGTGGTTTTGCATCTTTGCTGAAGGTTTGTAATAAACCCCTCTCTTTTTTTCCCCTCTTTTTTTTTTTTTTTTTCCCACTGGAAAAGAGGAAATTAAGTACAGGAATAATTTTGGGTTTGAGCCCAAAAATAAATAAATAAAGGACCTCTCACAAGAGGCAGCTCTTTATAAATATTTCATAAAACACACTTTGTCTCTTCTTTCTACTGCTAAAATACACCTTATAGAGCACCTCATTCTCAGTCTGCTCGAATGAATAGTGCATTAGTCTGCAAACGTTCACTTTAAAAGCACTAATATTGGAAAGAGAAACTGTTCAGCCAAAGAAAGGTGGTAAAATCATGAAATAATTCTCCTTTAATACAATGTACTCCAGAGATTCTCACTTCCCAGGGCTCGGGAGGGATTGGCTGATGGAAGTTTTAGTGGCTGCAAAGGGAGTTTGATTTCTTATGTCTCTGGAGTGTTGATGGAAAAGTCCTTGGGATGATTGAAGTTGCCATAATCTGCTCCCAGACATTCACTGGGAGTCTCTGAGATTCCCAGGTGGATGTAAAAATGAAGGAAAGATTGGAGTCAGCTTCCTTGCCTTTCAACCCATCCTTTCTGCAGCAAGGAACTGTCAGCCAGGTGCCACTTTTGTATTTGCAGACTTAATTCTCTTTAAGGAGAGGGGCAATTCCGAAGCAATGGGAGCTCCTTAGATGCACTCAGGTATTAAAAAGTGATCACTTCTGAAGTTTCATCACTGTCTGAGCTCCCGTGGCTCTGAGGCAGCTCAAAGTTGGTTTTAAAAAGTCTTTAACTACGGCCAAGGGTGAAATGCAGAACTGTAAGATTTGCACTGGTTGTATGATGTCAAATAAAACACCCAGAGGGATGGAAGCCCCTTCCACACACTCCCCAGTGCCAGGTTGCTCAGCAATTATTGCATATGTTGTTTATAAAGTGAAACCTTTGAGTTACTAAGATAATTTTGTTCATGTGGTTGTGTTTCAGGTCCCAAGGGGGACAAGGGAGATGATGGTCTGCCAGGTCTGCCAGGAGCTCCAGGCCCTCAAGGTCCAAAAGGTTCTAAAGGAGAGAGAGGTAAAGCAAATGCTGTTGTCCTCATCCAATACCGCAAAATTTAAAGAAACCATATTTTTCCAAGAGAAAGAAGTGTCCTGATAGGGATTGACACCTGGAGAGGTTTAGGGGGCATTAGTGCAGGGGCAACAACTCAGGTGCATGTTCAGGTGGTATAAGAGCAGCTGCTCATAAAGATATCAATGGATATCCTTGTTCTGAATAATTTAAAAACTGAGTTCAATTTGCTTTGGATGAGGGACATGAGTGGGAAAATCCATCATGGAAGCAGGTGTAGAAGCTGCATTTCAGTTGAAGTGTCTCAGGCAAAATAATTTCAGCTTAGATGGAGAGCAGTTATCACCCATCGGGAATGACCAAAAGGAAAGCCTGCCCTTCATTTTGGGCTTGGAGCAGCTGATTCCTGTCCCACACACCTCTGGCAGGATCCCGTGGTTGCCTTGGGTTGTGGAGAATCCCACAGCAAAGCTGATACAGGGCTTCCAGCAGCAGAGTGCTGAGCTGTTTAGTCAGCCTTTTAGGCCTTGATTCACTTCTGGAACAAGGCTTTTGGCAATCCTGGAGTGAGGAATGCTGTCACCTTCTGCATCTTGCTGTTAAGCAGCAGGAACTGCCTCCCAGTGAGGCAGAAATCCAGCACAGAGTGAGATGGTTCTTGAGGTGTGAGATTCAGCCGAGGTTTCTGACGGGGTTTCTTGCAAACACACACTGCTGGTGTCTGTTCTGTCAGGGAAGTGAGGGACACATGGAAATGGTCCCAATGGATTGATTGCTGTGTGATAATTGCTGGCTGCAGACACCAGCACCGAGTAATGAATTTGTTAATGGTGGAATGTTCTAGGAGGAAAAGGGGAGCAAGGCGAGCGAGGAGCGAGTGGAAATCCCGGTTATCCAGGCAAACCTGGGCTGCAAGGTACGTAACATGGGCTGGGAAACCAGGAATGTTGCCCTGACCTTTCCCTTTGCTGTCTCTGTCTCCAAAACAATCCAACACTGTTGGTGTTTTAATCTTCCTTTCCCCCTTACTTTTCCCTGTTCCAGGTGAAGCCGGAGCCAAAGGCAATAAGGGCAACTACGGCTTCCCTGGGCTGAAGGGACAAAAGGGGTCCAAAGGGGACACTTGTGAGAACGGGACCAAAGGAGCCAAGGGGGACAGGGGGGATCCCGGAGACCCAGGAGTGGTGGGAGAACAGGGTGACAAAGGGGAAAAGGGAGACACGGGGGAGAAGGGCTACTGTGGGGAGCCGGGGGGGAGAGGGGCGAAGGGAGACAGAGGGGAAGGGGGGACCAAGGGGGAAAAAGGGAGCAAAGGGGACACGGGGGCTGAGGGGATTCGGGGGGTGGACGGAAAACAGGGAGAAAAGGGTGAGCGAGGAACTAAGGGTGAGAAAGGGGACCTGGGCCCTGCCGGCATGATGGGACCTACCGGTCCCAAGGGGGTGGCGGGCACCAAGGGGGGCCGGGGGGCGCCGGGCAAGAAGGGCTCGCGCGGGGCCAAGGGCGCCCGGGGCGACCCCGCCAAGGCCCCGAGATCGGCCTTCAGCGCCGGGCTGTCCAAGCCCTTCCCTCCCCCCAACGTGCCCATCAGGTTTGACAGGGTCCTGTACAACGAGCAGCGGGATTACAACCCTTCCACCGGCAAGTTCAACTGCTCCGTGCCCGGCACCTACGTCTTCGCCTTCCACCTGACGGTGCGCGGGCGGCCGGCGCGCGTCGGCCTCGTGGCGCGCACCAGGAGGGTGGCCAAGGCCAGGGACACCGTCCACGGGCAGGAGATCGACCAGGCCTCCTTCCTGACCATCCTGAAGCTCGGTGCAGGAGACCAGGTGTGGCTGGAGGTGGCGCGGGACTGGAACGGGGTCTACGCGGGCGCGGAGGACGACAGCGTCTTCACGGGCTTCCTGCTCTACCCAGATGTTCTCGAGGTCCTGAGGTAGAGTTAGAGGAGAAGGTGTCTTCTGTCGAGTGCAGATACCCTTCCAGAAGATTTGTAACGAGGAGATTAGGCCTTGTTTCGCTTAGGAAGCCTTTCCTGCCTAAGAAAAAAATACCTTTCTCAAAGATAATTTGGATGTTTTCTCCTCTTGCGTTCCAGAGGAGAGTATTACAGTCTCTGTGGTGGAAGGAGAGATAAACTCACACCGGCTACAGGGGAGGGCCTGGCAAAGATAAAAAAACCCTAAAGAGAATAGGAGGTGCTTTTTGCAGCACTGCTAGGAGTTTTTCCCTTGTAAGTCCAGTGTTCTGGACTTTGGAATAAATTTTCCAGAACTCCTTCCACTGCTTGGCATTTTGGGGGTACCTGTGTGTTTTCTTACTTCACAATGTCACTAGAAAACAGGATTTTCCCTGTGCCTGTGAGAGGAGAAATGGGCATCAGTTGGTTTAGTGGCTGCTTTTCACAATATTTTCACACAAATATTTATATTTGCAATATTAGTTGGTTAGAGCAGGGTGCTGGTAACACCAAACTTGTGGGTTTGATCCCCATTCACTTAAAAATTGGACTTGATCCTTGTGGGTCCCTCCCAACTCAGAATATTCTGTGACTCTGTGAATATATGGATTAGTTTTAAATGGCAGCCCCAAGAAGCGACACGTCCTTTGCGATGGCTGAGAGGAACCAGCATCCAAACACCAGCAGGACCAGCTTGGAAAGGGGATTTCCCATCCCAGGCTCCAGGTTTGTAATTGGCCTGTTCAAATTACGTAAAGAAACTCATGGCCTGACTGTAATTTTCATCAGGTCAGCCTCTGCAAATCTCCCGTGGTCCAAACCCCTCCAGGAATCGGTTCTGATAATCTAGAAAAATAAAAGTTTTGGCAAAGATTGCAGAGTTTGATTTGTAGAGCTCAGTCAGATGTGAACATGAGCAGTAGGTTTCTTAAAATCACGCGAAAAGATTTAAAGCTATTTTATCTTTGAATCAGTATTATTTAGTACTTTAGACATGGTCATGAACTATATAAAGGTTTGTCTAAAGGAGTATTAAACTTATTTAGAGAGTGTAAAAAAAGAAACCCTAAAACTATTGTTCTTTGGCACAAATAAATCTGAAACTTTCAGAAGTACTGAGAGGTGCATAATTCACTTCATTAGTCTACTGAAAATTCCTGTTTCTGAACTGCTGATGGATCAGTGATGCCGTGGGATCATCCCTTGGCTGCTGGGAGGATGAGGAGGCAGCCAGGGAGAGATTTTGGCACTCACATCGGTCCTGAGGGGTTGTGGTGGCCCAGAGGGTCTGTGGGCATGTTTTTAAAAAGCTGATTTACCAAAATCAAAATAAAATATGACATTAGATAACCTCTGGCTGTCACGTTGGATATATTTCCTTATTAACTCACCTCCTCTCATCGGAGGAACTTTACACCAGCTCTGGCACATTAACTGTGACACACAAAATTGTCCCAATTACTGGTTTTTTAGAAATAAAGCTCAAGTCCCACGGTTAGGGACTGGGATTTACTTGTTTTCTCGGGCAGTTGCAAGCCAGGGATGTTTTCCCAGTGCTGGGATGAATTTTGGGTCTGATCCCAACACTCCCAGGGTGAATTAGGCAGCTCTTCCCATTGGTTTCCTTGTTTAAATCTCTCCTCACACTGTATTTAAACATCACCATAAATCGTGAAGTTTTAAAAAAAATCCCTCATTTTGATATGTTTTTCCTCATTTTTCATGTGGTGAATGAACTGATTGAGGAATGTGCTTTGCCTTGTTACGGAGCACTGCTAAAAAAAAAGCCAAAATATTTGTTCCATTTCACTTCTGCTTCTCTTAGGCCAGATTTGTTTGGTAAAAGTGTCTCCTCTCTGTGCTGCAATGGAGCACTTTGACTCAGGAGAAAGACAATTAATGCTCGGGGTAATAATCAGAAGAGCAGCTGTTCTCAATAAATGAAATTATTCCGAGCTGACACAAGGCCACTAAAACACCTCCCTTCAGCTGATTTTCATGCCTTTGCAACCCTGCTTCAGATATTACACACATTAGCACTTATTTCCATGATTTTGGGGGGAATTTGTCTCTTTTGCTCTTAGAAACATCATCAGAATGTTCTGATGTTTCTACACCACCACCTTGAGTCTCCCTGAGCTTCTTGCCCTGGTTTTGTGGCTTTCCAGGTGCTCCCAAGCCACCACTTCCATCAGGAATCTCCCCAGCTGAGCTGGATTTGCCCCAGAACAAACCCACCTTTGCATCCTGAGGGCTGGTGGTTGGTTAATGAAAGGGATAATATGCCCCAGGTGGGAGTTCTGGGATTATATGGGAGCAGGGATAAAGTTTGGATCCTCACTGAGCTCTTCCTCCTTCCCTCCTGGAAGAACATGCTGTGTCCCAGGTAGGCAAATGGTTTTTGTTATAGTTTGCTTCAAAAAATGGATGTGTTTGAGTGAATTCACAATGACTTCCATGTAGGAATTCATAACAGGGTGGAAAACACAATGTAATAATCCAAGTGCAGGTGTTCCAGCTGAAATATGAGTTGTTTTTTCAGAGACTTGTAATTTTGCTTACAACTCCTCGGCTGGAGAAAGATTTTTTTTTTTCCCCTCTTGAAAAGAATAAAACCCACCTTTTGCTGTGAATTGAAGTGGATTATGGTGTGATCACTGCCAGTTATCCAGTGCTTGTAGAATGCTGGAGCTCCTCAGTAGGGGATATTTCTCAGGCAGTGTGGAGGCTGGGATTGTTCTCCAGGTAGACTTGCTGTTATTGATTCCCAGGAAAAGCTCTGTCACAGTATGTTTTGCAGCTCTGAGGCTGGAATTTCACCACTTTTCCTTGAAACAATTTCAGCCTTTTCATCATGCAAAATTTTAATTTCAAACCAGAAGGATTTGCTCCTGTTTCGGGTCATGAGGTTGGGTTTCCTATTAACATAACCTGTTACAAAAGTTCCTAAGTTTAGGTGTGTTTATTAATAGTTGTAAAGTCTCTTTTGGGGTAAATTTGAATCACTTGGTGCATTTTAATGTATTTTCTGAATTACTCTAGTTTTTTTGTAAATAAATCCTCTTTTAAGCAGAGATTTCCCGTCTTCTGAGTGAAATTCCTCTTGTTGCAGCCAGAACTTTGATCCTTTGGTCCTTTTGTAGGAAATATTTCAAGAAGATGAAATTGAGGTTAGGCAGAAAATGCACTGGCTTTGTTTTAGCTAATCTTTCTCAGTTTAAGCTTGGTTTTGGGACCTCCAACCCAGTCGGCTTTAAGTTTAAGACTCTCCAGTCTCCTTTAAAAAGGAAGGAATGAGGAATAACTCATCCTGGAACTGAGATATCTCTGTTTTTTTTTTTTTTTTTTCTTTCATGGAACAGGTATTTGCACTTGAGACACTGTGGGTTGATGAGTGAGGGGGTTCATTTAGGTGAAAATGGGAGTTTTTATGTCTTTGGAGATTTCTTTAGAGCACCTGGGCACAGGAGGGGTAGGGTGCAGCTTGAACACTCATTTTTAGGGTCCCTTCCTGTGTTTGGGGTGGATGATGCACAAAACAGATGAACTCTTGTATTGTCTTGGAGGGGCTGCCAAAAAAATGAAGATTCCCATTCCTTCCCCGAGGAGCTTTTGGTTTAAGTGTTTGATGGGGGATAGATCATCTGAAAAGAGGTTTTATTTTAATTTTCTCTGCAAAGGGGCTGCTGTGTGAGGTCTGTTTGAGCCCAGCTCTGTCTCAGGGAGCCAGGTGAGTGTCTGGGAGAGGAGATAACCACAGACAGCTGATTTTTTTTCTTTCTC
>NW_016690370.1:1231603-1242585 GCF_001604755.1 Lepidothrix coronata
GATCTCAGCTTCCATCTGGATCTCAGCTTCCATCTGGAACTATCTGAGAAAAAGCCTTTAGAGCTTTCCTGCTTTAATCCAACGATCCTGGTGTGGATTTTGGGCTGGGCCTCTCCTGGGGTGTGTTTCCCAGGACACACAAAAAGTACAGCAGTTGCACAACTGAATTTTCTTCTTAAAATCTTGCGGAACTTAAGGTCAGTTTGATAGTTAACTGTGTAAAAGCTGAACCAAACTTGAAAGAAATTAAGAGTACTGAAAAATTAAGTTTTTAGAGCAGGATTAATCCTTTGGCATACCTGCCATCATTCCCCTTGAGTGGAGAGGCTCATAAAATAACACATGTGAAAAATGCTTGATGATGTTACACTTCAGCAGTTAAATACTGTCTGTCATTGTTTGCACACTTCAATCCCTTGGGACATGCCTGGGAAATGTCACAGCATTTCCTCTGCTGTTTGGGTGTTCAGGGAAGTGGGAAGCAGGAGTAATGAGTAGCTCATCCTTGTTTATTTATCAAGGAGATGGGAACAGGGCAGGGACTGGTTTAACTGCCTTTCACTGCCAGGTGTAATCCCGGTGTCTGACGGGCTCCTGGAGACAATCCTGAATCCTCTCTCCTCTTTTTTCCCTCTCCTGCCTCCTGTGAAGGGTAAATACCACCAGCAGCTCATCCCTCCATCCCCGTGTCCTCTTGCTGGATGTGATGCCAACCTCCTACTGCCCAGAATTTGCATCTGTGGCCCTGGCAGGGGATTTGTGGGCAGGTGGGAAGCAGTGGGGGCAGGAGAACACCCTGCTGTGCCCGTGCTATTTGCAGCCACATGGGATCTGGGCTGCAAACCCAAGGCAATGGTGCAGGCCTGCCACGAGGGATGAGATCATCCCACCATCTCCTGCCTTGGCAGGGTTGCTTCCTCTGGAATGTTTCTAAGAAATGACTTCAGAGATTGATGTAATTTATTGCCTAAGAGATCCTGCTCCGTGACCTCCTCCCCCAGTAATTTTAATCTTAAATCCTGATCCATAATATATCCTGGATATCCTACCCATCCAGCTGTTGATGCACAGCTGGGAGCTCGACAGCTTCAGTTTTCTTCTGCAGAATCTGAGGCCAGGAAATATTAAAATGTTGGGGAAAACACAAATAGACAGACCTGTATCTTACAAACACACTCAGTGCTTTCAAGTTCTCAGTCTTTATCTCCTTGTGTCATAAATACAGCCACACAAGAAATGAGCATTTAGCAGAGTTCTCTGTGCTTTGTGGCTCTTTTCTCTTTATAAAATTCACTTTGCATCCAGTTCTTCCTTCTGCATCCTCAGAGCCTCTACTTTTTCTTAAGGTTTTATTTTAGCTCTATTGCTATCCAGATTTTTCTTCTCCCCAGGGCATATCTATTTGTTTGGATGACTAACTTGCTTTTCCTGGATAAATCTGAATTTCTAAGTTCCTGATCCAAGTCTCTCCAATGATAAGTCATTGTCCATCTGTTTGCTCCCTCCTGAGCTTGTGCTGGGAGCTGCAAAGAGGATTAATGGATGTAGAGCAGGAATGCAAGTTAGGCCAGTCAGAACCAGCCAGGAACAGCCTCATGCCTTGTTTTCTGTGTTCCTGGCTGCTGGGGAAGGATTCCCTTTGGCTAGATTTATTCCCCACCCCTCCTTTTTATGCCCAGGTAACTTTCTGGAAAAGAATATTCTGATTTCCCACCATCATCAAGACTCAGGTTCCAGCCCCAAAGCTACCACTTAAACCTGTGTTTAATAAAGACCTTCATGCAAGTTCTTCAGGAAGAACTCAGGTCAAGCCATGAAGGTTGTTTGCACAGGGAGGTGGCTGAGCTTTCGTGCAGGATTTAAGCAAAAGGTTAAATCTGCTGCCAATAACTTGGTGTATCACTTCAGGAACCAGTTAAAATAGTGGTGTGTGTTTGGCTGCTAAAGCAAGATGTTATCAACTGCAGAGACATGATTTATTGAGGAATGGTGAACTGCTGGGGTGTTAAAGGGTGTTTTAGGAGTGATGCACCCACACAAAACATCATCCTAAAGCGTCAGGGTTAATTCCAGGTTTGCTCCTTGTTTGTGATGTTTCAGCTGACTGTCCTTGCGAGGTGTGTTGGGTTTGGGGGATAAGGATTTGCTAGTGGGGGGGTTACAGGGGTAGATTCCACGAGGAGCTGCCAGAATCTTCCCCCAGGGAGCCAGTGGCAGCTGGATCCAAGAGGACCCACTGCTGGGCTGAACCCAACAGTGTCTCTGGGATAAAGTTTTTAGGAAGGTGTGTGTGGGAAAACCACCTTCTGGAGACAAGAGTGAGAATATGTGGGAGCAACAGCCCTGCAGACCCCCAGGGTGGTGGAGAAGGAGGGGCAGGAGCTGCTCCAGCCTCTGAAGCTGAGATGCCCTGGAGTTTTGTGGTGCAGCCCATGGGGGAACAGAAATCCCCCTGCAGCTCGTGGAGACCCCACAGCAGAGCAGGGGGAGGTCTGAAGGGGGCTGTGATCCCGTGGGAAGCACACCCTGGATCAGATTCCTGCAGGAGCCCTGGAGAGAGGAGCCCTGGGCAGAGCAGGGGCTGAGGGTGGGAGTCCAAACCCTGAGGAGGGAGGAGCAGAGACATCGAGTGATGAACTGGCTGTGAGCCCTGTTCCCTGTCCCCCCTGCTGGGAGGGAAGCTGAGCCTGGGAAGAAGGGAGGGATGGGTGGGAAGATGTTTTTTAAGATGTAGTTTAATTTCTCATTACTCTCCTCTGATTTATTGGTAATAAATTTCCCCAAGCGGAGCCTGTTTTCCCTGTGACAGTGATGGCTGAGTGATCCTTCCATGCCCTTTTCCCAGCCCCCAAGCCCCCAAGACTTTCCTTGTGTTTTCTCCCCCCTGCCCAGCTAAGGAGGGCAGTGATGGAGTGGCTTTGGTGGGCACCGAGTGCCCAGGGTCACCCCCCACACAAGCTCATCTCTTGTATTCCTTAACTAATTAATTAAAACGTTAAATTCCATTTGCAAACTGACGGCTCTGGGACCTGTTCGCATTTTGAACAGCTCTGTGTGTCCCGTGCTGGCTCTGATTAGTGTTCCACTCGGTTTTAGGGGAAGCAGGGACAGCAGATGGCAATGTGGTGCTGCAAATCGACCGGGAAACCCTGGGCTGGGCCACAGAGTCCCCGTAAAAATCCAGGGAAGCTCTGCTGGGGGGGGA
Organism: Lepidothrix coronata; assembly: GCF_001604755.1. Taxonomy (NCBI): domain Eukaryota; kingdom Metazoa; phylum Chordata; class Aves; order Passeriformes; family Pipridae; genus Lepidothrix; species Lepidothrix coronata. Next base: position 1,234,809 of record NW_016690370.1, read on the forward strand.
CCTGCCTTTCGTCCTGACCTTGGGGTGGGTGCAGAGAGGGGCTCTGTGGTGGGGTTAGGGATGTGTGAACAGTTTTCCAGCATAATTAGATGTGGTTATGGGTTGCTCTAACTGAGAACCTGCCCCCAGGCTCAGGATATTTGTGCTGCTTTGTCCATCATCCTTGAACTCCGGGTCAGCTTTGCTGAGCTGGGATTTTGGTGAGGCTGGAGAGCTCTGGGCTGTTGTGGTGTTAGGGCACCAGCAGGGGGTCCTTTCTGCTTAAGGGAGGTCATTTTATGACTTTATTCCTTGGAAACTGCATAAAAGGCCAAACTTGGGTCCACAATGGGGTGGTTGGTGCTTACTGGGGGCTCCCTGTGGTTTTTTTTAGGGTTGTTACTATAGAATTAGTCTATCACAGACTGGTTTGGGTCAGAAGGGATCTTAAAGCCCATCCAGTGCTACCCCTGCCATGGGCAGGGACACCTTCCACCAGCCCAGGCTGCTCCAAGCCCCGTCCAACCTGGCCTTGGACACTTCCAGGGATCCAGGGGCAGCCCCAGCTTCTCTGGGTAACCTCTGTTAGTGCCTCATCACAGGATTTTCTGGTGTCTTTGCTGCTGCCAACCTCTTCCTGCCCATTTCTTCCTCCCAGGCTCTTCCTCGCTCTCAGCCTTGCTTTTTGGGAGCCATAAAATGAACTGTGACAGGTGTCACTGTGGCACAGTTTGGTGTCTCCACGTGTGCAGGATTAGGAGGCAGAGAAGCTGTAAATGCAACTTGGACACCTCCTTGATTTGTGAGACTCCTCAATTAATTAGGCATCCAAATAGTGTTGTCTGCACCTGCCATTGATTTTTGGATGGCAAATTAGTGGTACACAATTAGAGATGGTCCTTAAAAAATAAAAAAGAAGTTCATTAGACATTCTGGAGCCCAAAGCATCAATAAATCCAGTGGGTTTCCAGTGAGAGGTTTCTGCTTTTCCTTTCAATGCCTGGAAGATGAGAAAATGATACTCTGGGTTTCTTTGCAGGTGCTGGGACTTCCCACGTGCCTCATTTTGCACAGGAGCTCATTTTGGATGGAAAAGCAGGGAGAAGAGGGGTGATATGGGAGTTATTTTGAAGAACAGGGTTGTGGTTACTGAGCAAACAAAACCATTTCAGGGCCCTCAAATGTATTTGTGCAGCACTGAGGGGCTGCTGCTGGGGGTCTCTATCCCATAATTAACACACACTCAAAGCCCTGGAGACTGTGGAAAGTTTTTATATTACAAAAAGTGTGTTTTCCCCTTGCTTAATTCTTGGTCTAAATAATGAACCAGGGAAATATGAGAATTTAACTTCCCTCCTGCTCCCGTCACATGGACACCACTTGTCCATCCACCTGAATAATTCTTTTAAGCCCTTGAAAAGAAAGAAGTCATGGTGAAAGAGGATCAAAATTGGGTATCTATGTTTCCAATACTTTATCCAATATTTTCCCTGACTGTAAGCTGGAATTTGGGAATTATTTTGGGCAAATTTGGTTGTTGACACAGAAATTAATCACATTTCCTAAATCTCTACATCTAAACTCTTTCCATATCTGGTGCAGTCTCACAGCTGAGAAGCACATGCTGACTGCAGGAATAACAACCTGTTGCAAACACTTTAGGGGTGTAAAGTTTGGATTCTGGGCTGGACCGTGGCCCCCAAAGAACTCTGAATTGGGGGTTTAATTCCCACTGCTTAACACAAGCATAAAATGATATTTGTTTTAAAAAATACAGGCTTCTTTTCTCATTATTTTGCAGTGCAATTGTTCCTTTAACACTGTCAGTCCCTCTCACACCAGTCTGAGCTATTTTGGAACAGCAATAATTATTTCTTTCACCAGCAAAGTCCAGGTGATGTTCTCTGCAACGTTCTGAAGCAGATGGGAGCAAGAGGAGATGAGCAGCTTGGGTTTGATTCAGTGCAGCTTAATGGAAGTAGCCTTAAAAGTCAAAGGGTTTAAAGCTGATTTTTCACACAGTTTATATGTAGAAAAGAACAAATCCTGCCTTGCCAGGATGCCCAAATGAATAACACCAGCAAAATGTCTCGTTAGGAGACAGAACATAAATAGTGTCAGCTTAGAAGGGAGACAAAAGTGTTGTTAACATCACTGAGGGAAGGAATTAAGTCATGTAGAACAGGCTGGAAGCAGATGTAGGGATCACTTAAGCTGAGCAAGGCTCTGAAGTAGGTGTAGAACAACTGTGACCTTTAGCAAAAGACCAGCCTGTGCAAGGGAGATGAGTTTGCTTCATCCCTCAGGTGGTGGTTTTATAGGATTTAATCCCTGGCTCTCAAAGGTCAGAAGATTTTAGGGGGGAGATGTGGTTTGTGTCACTAAAATTCATAAACTGAATCTTCATGATGAACTGTAACTCTGCTCTCTGGTGTCCCTATAAAATTCAATTTTGTGCTTTTTGAGTGAGGGCTTCCTGCCCAGGGGAGAGCCCTCCCCCCAAAACCTCCACCCCCAGTTTATCCAGTGCTTTGACTGGGAACTGTGGGCTGGGGGAGCTGACATGAGGCTGGGCTGGAAAAACAGCCATTGGATCATTTGGGTTGGAGGGTTTTGGGCCACCACCCCACCAAATCAGGGTCAGCTTTGAACCTTCACCTACAGAAAGCTGATTGAAATGACAGAAGAGGGGGTGAAGGGTCTCTTTTCCCCGGGTGACAAGTGACAGGATGAAAGGAAACAGCCTCAAGTTGTGCCAGGGGAGGTTTAGGCTGGATTTTGGGGAAAATATCTTCATGGAAAGGGAGGTCAGACACTGGAACAGGCTGGACTCACCATCCCCAGAGGGATTTCAAAGCTCTGTGGATGTGGCACGTGGGGACAGGGGTGGCCTTGGCTGTGCTGAGGGAATGTTTGGATTTGATAGTCTTAGAGATCTTTTTCAATCTAAATGATTCTAACCTCCCCTTTTTTTTTTTCTTCTCCTTTATTTTCCTGTGCTCTGTGAGTGAATTTTAGCTGTGTGGGAGGATGTCCATCTTCACTGACTATCATCTTCCAACCCAGGCTTTGACACTTGTTAAATATCCCAGTGGAGCATCTTATCAAATTCCTTCTTGCTTCCATAACACAACTAATGGTGGCTATGGAACTGTTCAACTCCTTCCTGCATTTCCCATCAATGCCTCAAGTTTTGGGGGTGATAAATCCACCAAATAGGTGCAGTAACCACTCATCTTTAAGGTTGATAAGATTTATTCCTGTGGGTTTAGCGTGTGGGAAGCAGTCACAGGCTCTGCTGGCTCTTGTATAAAGAAACCCCAGTGCAACACAAGGTGTTTGGAAGCTCAGAGCCCTGGAATACCAGAATTTCATGAGGATAAAATGCTATTTACCATCTTGAGTGCATTAGATATTCAGCATTGAAGGCTTTTCCATGAAGTTTACCTGCTGGTGATTCCAAATGAGATGAGTCAGAAGAGATTTGTTTGGGAGACTTGGCAACTTTTGGTTTTATGAAGAATGAATTTAAAAACATTCCTCCTGTGTCTACAGGATGGAAATAGTGTTTAACTCTGTGAGGTGCATTGGAATAAAAATATTTATGGGATCACAAATAAACCTTTGAGCCTGACACTGCAGCTGTGGTGTTTATGGGTGGGTTGGTTGTTCCAGATCCTGTGGGAACAGAGCATTTTCCATGGTACCAAACTGTGCAGAGTGACACAATGTTCAGGTGTCTTAAACTTATTAAAAAAAGTTCCTCTTCTACACTGGTGGATCACTGAGAAATGCATTAACCAGGAATCCTTCCGGGGCAAATTTGTCTTCTGTGCTGGTGATAAACATCAGATTTGGAATATTTGCTTCCAAAATGCATCACTAAAGCTTTGGAAAACTGGACAAACAGTTTGCAATGAATAGAGTGTGATGGGCTTCCTTTTGGGACAATCCTTGTACCTCTTGGTAGCAGAGCACCCTGATCTTTGAGTGTTCATGTGTCTCTCTAGGCCTTTTCAGTGGAATTTTTGACACTGGGATTAAGGCAGGAGGATTAAATAGCTCTTGGGAAGGGAGCAGGCTCTTAGATTTGTGGTTAGACTAAGGATGTTGATGGTCCTGGGATTAGATGCTGATCCCGTGTTTGTTGTGCAGCTTCTCTTCTGTTCCTTCTGGGATTTATCTCCCTGACTCCGGAGGGTCCTTCCCTGCCTTGAACACTTATTTTTTCAGGCTCAAGGTACGCTCAGAGAGGAGAAATTTGGCTTTGGCTGCAGCCCAGGGGCTTCCATGATGCCCCAAGGCTTGGGTTCACCTGTGCCCAATCCCGACTCTCATCCCTGAATATGAGAATTTGTAGTTTGAAACTAAGGACAGCTTTAACTTCCAGCTGAAGAACAATAATGGAAAAGAACTCCAAGCTATTAAAGCAGTAATCAGAGTTATAAACAGCCACAGCCTCTCTGGCTATTCCCAAATATATCTTCCCATCCCTTAGTCACTGTTGTTGTCCCTGTTTACCACCAATATAAATGTTTCCACTCAATTGGTTGTAATAGACTCAGTCACTTTAAGGAAAATCACTTGGAAAAAGAGGTGCTTGAACATATATATATATTTTTTTTTCCAGAGGTTCATAAAACCTTCCTGAAACTAAAAAAAAAAAAAAATTAAATCCAAATTACAACCTGCTGTTCCCAAAGCAGACTAAATTCATCTGTGACATAATTAGAGTTACAGCATCTCTTGGCAGCCAACAAGAGTAATCAAGAAGGAAACTAAAAACATCTCAGGCACTGGAAAGTGTTTTTAAAACTGAAATAAAGCACTTGAGCAAAAAAAGTAACTTAAAATTTAAAAAAAAAAAAGAGGTTTAGTGATGAATGGTTGTGTTCACATCTCTGATTTATTCTGAATAAACAAGTTATAATTGAAAATACAGGAATATCAACAACTCCAGTGTTTAAGGTGAACCCACAGACACCAATATCTGGAATTACAGGAATTCACTTGGATTTCAACTCCATGTGCCCCCCTTCTTGTTTAAAAATGAAGATGTTCAAAAGACAACAATTTGTTCCCCAGTTTATAACCTGATCATTAATTTCCTGGGTGTTTTAGGTTTTCAGGAGTGGGAGGTGGATATGTGCCAGATGTGGATCCCAAGGCTGGGATGCAGAGTTAGCCTTTATTTGCTCCAAGAGTTGCTTAATACCCCTGGAAGGGCTGTGATGACAAGAGAAAATATTTGTGCCATTACATAATACATAAATATAAATTTTGAATGAAATAATGAAAATATAAATTGTGCCATTTAGCTGTTTAATAAAATATAGAATAGATACAGAAATACTTTAATTGGGTAAGGAAATGTCCTGTTCTCTGTTTTAATGGAAAAACAGTGATTTTTTTTTTTTTTCCTTCTTTTTAGACAAAACCCAAATATGAGTTAGGGGAGATATTTTCAAGGCAGCGTAAAATATTTTGAGTATCCAGAAGAATTTGTTATGCGAGAACTGGAGTGGAATTTTGATTATGCAGAATTTGAAAAGAATTTTGAATGTCCAAAAGAATTCGCTGCGTGCTGGGGCAGGGTGGAATCATGGAATTGTTTAGGTTGGAATTGCCCTCTAAGAGTATTGAATCCAACCAGCACTGCCAGGGCCACCACTAATCCTTGTCCCCAAGTGTCAGGGAAATAAATAAACCCCTGGTGAGCTCTACTATGAGTTGCTGGTGGCAGGATCTCCTGGTTACTACTTGCTTAATTCAAACAGAGAAGTAGCTGCTCCTTGGAGTAACTTATCCCCCCAGGAGCACTTAATGAGCTCCCAATCAATCTCAGGTGCTCTCAGAGGGGTTATCCTTCCCTGTTACACTGAAAAATTCCCCAAAACTTTCATCCTAATTCAGTGTAATGGCAGTGCTGGGATGCAGCAATGATTGATTCTCTCTGCCTTTAAAATCTTCCTTATACTCCTGAGCAGGGCAAACAAAAATCCAGCCTGAGTCATCTGCAAATCAAACTTTTGATTGCTTATCCCATTCAAAAAAGTGATTAAAAGGTCATAAAACTGTAGTTAAGTAGCAGCTCTTGCTGGGTATCATATTCCTGTTTCCCTTCAGGCTGTGGGCCAGTGAGCTCTGGGTAACTGTACCCTAAATTTGAGCTCCTTTTTCTGAGGCACTGCCAGAACATTCCAGCATCTCACATCGTTGATAATCAGCCTTGAAAGCACTTCCAAGTGATGCTTAAATCCTGCATATCATCTAAAACCTTTTCCACGTGGGGATTGTCCAATCCCCAGGTCACACAGTGCCCGGAAAAGCAGGAATAATGAGCAGAAGGTCTGTTTGACCAGATGCACCAGCAGCCAAATGGGAGTGGGATAATCTCCCTCCCAGGGCTTTACCATCATACAGCAGATTAATTGATCAGGCCAGCTTGATTAGTCCAGGGTGAATTCAGCTGTTTATGAACTTGGCCTAAAGCCAGAATATCTTCTACTTCTCTATTTTTGTGTCATTGAGGGGTATAGATATGCTAAACTTCAACATTCAAATGTAATTTTCCTTCTTTTTTTTTTCCTTATTGTTTCTGAAAATCTCCACATCCTGTTTCATCTTGGCCAAACTTCCTCCTGTAATATCTGCATTTTAACAGCTACAGAATCTCCTACAACATAATTACTGTCTTTATGATATCCATGTGACCTGTCCTCCTCTCGCTTATTGTCTCCAGGTTTTATCCTTCTAGGAATACTATAATTAGCATTTAGTGCCTCCAAGCTGCTTGTTTTGGGAAATGAGAGACAAATACTTGCAGGTGACTTCCCTGCTATTCTGGTTTTACCCCAGTCTCTGCCTCCTTTTCTTTCTCCTGGTATCTTGAACCATCTCATGAAAAACCATGTGCTGGATATTCAGTCTCAGTGCACACCAGGCTGATCCAAGGTGGAATTTTTTTTTCCCTGAGATGCTTGGATATATTCACAATATCAGCACCTGTCTGCTTTATCTTACAGCCTAAATGTTTCTGTAGCTAAAAAGCCTCTGGAGGTGAATACATAATCACTGTGGGGAAGTTATCTAGGAAATAGAACTTTCTCTCTTCTCAAATTCTCTGGGAACCCCATAAGATTTTCCTTGAGCTCGTTTGAAAGTCAATGTTAACTTTTAATCCATTCTGTGAATACATCTTTGCCCCTGGATTTCTTGTGGACAGTTTGAGTATTTGAAATCCAGGTAATGCCTCTTTTTTTTGTAGCCCCAAGTATGGATTTATCCTTGAGCTCTGCTTGGGGCATCACCCAAAGCCAGTTGTAAGTCATGAGAGTTAATCCAATACCATTAATCAGTAGAAAACTGAGGTGTGTTAAAGGTCTGACTTGATTTTTCCTTCTCAATCCTGTTGTCTTGAGCAGGATTACAAAGACCTCAGAAAGGGAGGATGTTGAATATTTTCTCCAGCAACACTAAAGAGGATGCTCCTCATTTTGGACACATCAATGGAGCTTATTAAAACCAAACTCTAGGCTTTTGTTACATAATCAATGAATCTAATCAAGTTTTATAGCAAGGGTGAATTTATTTTATGTTGTCATAAATTCTCCTCATTTTACCCATCAACATCTACCAGGTATTTGAAAAGCAGTTGGAAATAGAAACCCTCACATGGACAACGTTTTCCATGAAGGAATTTTCCCTAATATCCAACTTAACCTCCCCTGGCACAGCTGGAGGCTGTTCCCTCTCCTCCTGTCCCTTGTTCCCTGGGAGCAGAGCCCGACCCCCCCCC
>NW_016690370.1:1242767-1268214 GCF_001604755.1 Lepidothrix coronata
GCTGAGCCCCCCCAGCTCCCTCAGCTGCTCCTGCTGCTCCAGCCCCTTCCCCAGTTCCGTTCCCTTCCCTGGACACGCTCCAGCCCCTCAGTGTCTTTCTTGTGAGAGGCCCAAAATGATCTAAACTTATTTTTTCCCTTAATTTCTCCCCTAAAGACATGAGGAAGCTGTTTTTGGAGTCACAGGTCGCTCATTCCCTGCTTTTGTGTGACTTAGACCAGTATAACCCACCCTGGCCAGAGCCAGCCTTGCTGGGGGTGCAGCTGCTGGGGTGCTCCCACGACATTCCCAGCTGGCAGCTGGAATTCCATTCCCAGCTGGAGGTCTAGACTGGTAGAACTGGTGCTGGGGTTGGGTGTCTGCCCCACGTGGTGGGTACAGGTGTGTCCTTAGCAAAGCAAACAGGGGTTGGAATCTCATTATTCCAACTATTCCTGTCCCCTGCCATCTTAATGGAGAAATAATCCATGGAACAATTCCCAAAATGAAGTAAATATCACCCTTTGGATCTCCAGGTCACTGCCTGTGCCTGGGCAGAGCTCTGCCTACCCCGAACTTCTCGTTTGCTTTTTTTAAAGTCAGTTTTCGGTGAAGAACACACGTTTCCATGGACACACAGATAACATTGCACATCTATTTAGCACTGATTTAGTTCAAGGACAGGCTCAGGAATCACTGCCAAGGGATTCCAGGTGCCCTTCTGTTGTGGAATGTTGTATCCTATTTCCCCAGCACTAATAGTTTGCAGACACCTCGTATTCAGCAGCCACTGCGTGTTTTAGTGTCTGGTTGTGCTGTAATTTATTCATGGCCAAGAAGACCTGGTTGGGTTATTAATACTCTCCTAATTGCTCTGTTTTCTGGGAGGAACTTGCCTTTTGTGGCTGAGCAGGAGCTGATGGTGGCACTCAGGGCACAACCTGGAATGATGTGACTGCTTTGATCCCAACCTTAAATCCAGGGTGGGTGGTCTTTATTCATATTAACACCTCTTCCAACTAAGGTGTTTAATTTTAGAAGAAGCTGTACTTAATCATGGGTTTTGATGCTGTATTTTCACAGTCCGTGGATTTGGAAAGGTCTTGGCTCTGCAACTCTATCTGACACTTTGCAGGGCACTGTGGGTGATCCCAAAGTCCAGGAGGGCACTGGTTTGAGTGTTTTAACCTTTGGTGACAACTCATGGAACGACCTCTGGAATACCGCTTATGTTGCAATCTAAAAATAAAACAAGTCAACACTTAATAGTGAAAGACAAAACAACAAAAACCACTGGAATCTGGTAAATACAGTAAACTCTTGGCTGGGGACCTTCAGTTTTTTTTGTCCCCTCTGTAGTTGACACTTAGGGAACCCTGTGCTTGATGCCCAACATCAAAGAGAAACCACAAAAAAGTGGAGGGGGTTCATCCTTTTTTCTTTCTTTTCCCTGCCTTTTTATTTGTTTTCCTTTTCCCATCTTTTTATTTGTTTTTCTTTCCCTGCCTATTTATTTATTTTTCTTTCCCCCTCTTTTTATTTGTTTTTCCTTTCCCCATCTTTTTATTTGTTTTTCCTTTCCCTGTCTCTTATTTGTTTTTCTTTCCCTGCCTTTTATTTGTTTTCCTCTCAGTTCTTCTTGACACGCTGCACATTTCCAGACTATTCCTGGCCACTGATAATAACAATGGGGAGATTTTCAAAAGATTCTGCATTTTAAAGCAACTTTGAAGAGAGTTCACTTTAAACTCTCTTGAACTCTCTTGAACTCAGTAACGTTCATTTAAACATACTTAAAATTTTGCCTCTGTGTGATCTTATTGCTCTCCATTTTCAAATTCTCGAGTTTTCTTGGTAACCCAGATTAATAAATTCACTTTTGAGATGGAGGTGGACTATTATTATTATATTCATTTGAATATCCCTGTGTAGGTTTCTAATTGTGACCTTGAGAGGAGGCTTGAGCCTGTATTGTGGAACTTGTGAAGGCATTCAAGGCTCTGCATCTGAAGGTTCTCTGAACGCGTTTTGCACCAAATTATTCAAATTCTCAGGTATTGAAATCCCCAGTGTAATTCAGATTGCAGGTTTTGTAGCACAAATCTGTCTCTGTTGCTGCCTTTTGCTGTCACAGAAGGGTAAATCTTTCTCATTGAAATAAAGAAGCCACTAGGATGGACTTAGTTCTGCAAACCAGTTGTTTTTGTTTTTTTTTTTTTTTGACTTATTTAAACCAAAACTGGCAGCTTTTGGTTCCCAACAGTTTTTATGTCGTTTTGTAAGGTATGAAGTGTTGTAGCTCAGGTGCCTGCCCCTGAATAGGTGCAATAACATAATCCTGCCTTGCCTTTCCAGGAAATAATTGATATTTCCCTGAGGATGTCTGTGCCTTTCCCCTCTGCTTTACTTAGGTGGGCTCAAATCCAATCGATTTAATTTGGAAAAAGTGATGATGTTGCCCTTACAAAGCCAATATTTCTGAACAGCCTCAAGAAGGGGGGGAAATTTAGAGGATACCAACATCCAGAGTGATGGCTTTTTAAAACTTTATCTCTAATTTAGGTCAACTAGTGTGAAATAATCTTGTTATCCATAACTTCCTGGCTGGGCAGGATGAATTCCCTCAGTGTCCAATGTCTGTAGCTCCTCTTCATCCTCATCTGTAGCAGCAACATGTTCCTGGGTGGGTAATCACACAGTGAAAATGTCTAATATTTTTAGCTCTCCTTTAGTGAAAGCTCTGAATTGTTATTTAATGGAGCTCAAGTGTCAGGGAGAGTCACTTCAATTATGCTTCTGACAGAAATAATGTTTCAGAACATGCAGAGAGCTGTGAGAAATAATTGTATGTTCCTTATTTATATGGCAACTAATAACAGAAAGAGGTTTTTTTTTTTCCCTCTCATAACATGATTTATTGTTCTGAAACAGTGATTTTCGTTCCTTTGACTGTGGAGTTGGGTTTCTCCTGTGAGATGGGAATGAGGGATTTTTCTTCTGGCTGTCAATTCCTTACCACCCATCTGAGTTCAGTGGTGTGACCTCAATTTTAACCGAATTTCCCAATATTCTTTCCTGCATGTCGATGCAGAAAGATGCTTTTTGACAGAAAATGGATGATTTACAAGAAAAATCACTAAAAATATGAAATAAATTGTGCTTTAAAACCTGTTTTTTAGGTGCTTAGGGGCTGTCCAGCAGCAAGGATTGAATGCCTTGAGCTGAAGAGCCTGGTCCTGGCCCCAGTTGTTGCTGCCTTTTCCCCCAGCAGACAAAAGGGAAAAAGGATTCCCTTTAAAACATTTTATTTTGATCAGAAAACTTTTCTGGCTCCACGGGGAATATTTCTGCAGGAGCAGGAAGCAAATGTTTTATTGAGAATAAGCTGATATTTGGTAATACCTCGTCCATGAAAATCCTGTTGTGCTGTTTTGACACTTAGCATTTTCCCCGTAAAAATTTTGACTGACTTTAGAAAATATTGATCTTTTTTAGTGTTGGGACTGGAAATATTAACCCTGTGTGAAGCTCTGAAGTTGAGATTTGTTTGTGTTGCTTCAGCATAAAAAAAAAAAATTAGCACTTGGTTAAATAAAATTTCCTTCGTGTCTCAGCTGTGGTTTGTCAGTGGATCTTACTGGAGAAATCATCTGAGGTGGGGTAGTTGGGAATAAAAAGATGGATTTTTGTTTTAAATTGATTTAATTGGAACCAGAACCCCTGGTACCTGTAGCTCCAACAAATGCCACCTGTGAGGGTGGTGAGGCCCTGGCACAGGTTGCCCTGAGAAGCTGAGGAATTTGAAGAGCAGAGCCCACCATTTCACAGAATATTTTGGTAGTTTAGGGCTATTTTTTAATGAATTGAGACATAGAATATATTAAATAAACTATGTTAATAGTGAAGATGTTGTATAAACCATTTTGGGTTTTTTTAAATAATTAGTTTTCCCAACCAGTCAAAAAAAACCCCTCCCTTGCTTATGGTTGCACTAGTGCTTTTACAGAAATTGTTGCATTTAATCACTAACCAAAGACAAAGACATTTTTCTGCTCCAAAATCTTGCTCGTGGCTGATCTCTCCTCACCTGCCCTTTCCCAGGTTGCCCAACCAGTGCCTCGTGTCCCATTTTTCTATCCCTTATCCCACTTAAGCCAATATTCCTTCCCTGGCAGCTCCCACAACCTGGGGCTGGCATGAAAAATTAAAAAATGGTCCTTTTGGGATCCCTTGGATCCTTATTTTCCTAAAATTAGTCTTCATAATGTTACAACTTTTGCTGCAATATCACTTTCCCATCTCTCCAAGCCTAAATTAGTGGTAAAGCTTCTTGTCTTTCCATTTTTTGGCCTCATAAGTGACACATATTAAAGTGTGCTTAGATGACTCTGTTTTCAGGGATGAATAAAACCTAATTCTGCCTGGTGAAAACATGGCTGTAAATAAGAGCTGCTGCTGTTGCATTAAGAAGCAGCAATTATAATTAACGGGCAGAAAATTCTATTTCTGGAGGTATTTCTTGTACACATTTCTATTTATCTATTTGTTTTTAACTTGCAAAGCATCTGAGTGAACACAAGTTTTATTTTATTAAAAGGAAGAATGGAATGATCTGGCTGGGGTTGGCCAAGTTTAGAATAATTTAATTGCTGAAAAAGCACATCTTCCCCAGGAAAAAAAATCAGTGGGTGTAAACTCTGCCTGGCACAACCAGATGCCACTTTTTTATCAAAAATCTTATTTATTTTCATCTCAGTGGCTGTTTTGATGCTTCAGGTTTTTCTCACAGGTGTTGAAATTTTCTAAGATGAAAAGGAGCCACACAGAGTTATTCTGGAGGTTTCCCTTCACCAGCTCTGTCTGACACTTAATTGTTTTTTAATGCTGTGTTATGCTTGATTTATCCTTAGTTCTCCCAGGTCTCCTTCCTCTTTTCCTTTCTTCCTTCTGCCACTGTAACATGTTCCTTTCAATGTTTTTACAGATCAAAGCCCCCTCCTGTGCCTTTCTTCCTGTTGCTGTCTTTAAAACAGGTATTTCAATTAATGGAGATGGGAAAGAAAAGATGAGGCAAGAGCACTGTGGGGCTGCAATGGTTTAATTTGGACATCTCTGGGTTTCTCACTGAATTTCCAGTTGTTAGTGTGCTTAAATTGCAGTTAAATTTGCTTAAATTTGCTTTTTGTGGAACTCTAAGGGGATGCCTCCGGACAGCCAAAGAAAAGTGCCCCAAAGAAGCCAGAAAAAGAGTTTGGAGAGGTTTTGTTTATTGGGAATATAGTTTTTGAAGATTGATTTAATCTTTAATTGGTAACCAGCTCTCTGGGAATGCTGTTCCATGGTTGAGGGTATCCCTGGGGATGGTTTAGGGGGGGAGCAAGGAATTACTCATAGTTCAGAACCAGCTGCTTGGCTGAGATCATTTGACTTCATCAGAAGAGCTGAGTAGAGATTGGGATGTTCTCCCCCCTAACTGATGAACCTCATCAAACCAATCCCTGGGAGGAGGATGGAGGTGGAACCTCTTCCTCCTCCTTTGACAGCTTTGTCCTCTCTGGAACAATTCCACTTGACAGGAGAGGCTGCTGAGACACCAGAAGGCAAAATAGAGATGGATGTGGGTGATCTTTCCATAACAGCAAAGGAATCCAAGGATTCCAAGGATGCTCATTCCTTTAGAAACCCCCTGTCCATGAGGAAGCATCAGTTTTCCACAGGTATTTTTATTTCCCCATAAACAGCGACTTTCCAAAGGAATGAGCATCCTTAGAATTCTCTGATTCCTTTGATGCTGTGGAAGCACCAGTTCTCCTCCAGCAGCACTTTTATACTGTCTGAAGAAAAGATTTAGCAGCTGAAATTCTTGGGAATAAATGTTTTTTTTTTTTTTTCCCTGCCATGCTCTGCCCCTGCTCAGCTCTGGGCTGGCCTGTCCCTGTATCCTGGCTGGGCAGGAGGTCAGAGCACATTTTGGGTGTTTATGCCCAGAAAACATCTCTCCCATGTGGTCCCACGTGTGGTTTCCCTTCCCTCATTTTAGGGACTCACCTGGTCCTGTTGGACACCAAGTTTAAGTGAAAGGAAGGAATTAGAGTGGCTTGGAGCTTCCTGAGCCAGACTCGGCTCATGAGCCTGGTTTTGGCCACCTGTGGTTTGCTCTGACTGGAAATATGGATTTAAAAGAGTGTGTTTGCATCCAGTCCCTTGGGGAGAATGTAAATTTGTTGCAGGAATGGGGACTTTAAGGTAAAGAGCCGAGAGTAGAGGGATTTCAGGTCCTGATCTGAGCAAACAGGCATTCTGCTCCCAGCCAGAGCTGTTGGAGCTTCTGTGAGCAGGTTGGAAATGTCCAACTATGACCTGTTCGTGCTCCTCATCCAAAAAATCTTGTTTAAAGTAGCAGGAATAGGGGATTTTGGGAGGTTATTTAACCCCCCAGTTGGAATTAAGCAATTGGGAAGTCCTGAAGTGCTGCTGGCCCTGGGCTGTGCTGGTGGATCCTCCCTCTCTAGGTGTCTCTTTGTAGGTAGGTCTGAATCTACTGGGAGAAGCACTTCAAGAAACCTGAAGAAAAGAGAGGAAATGCCAAGGTGGAGAACTCCAAAATTTATCTTTGTTCACAATTCTTGTTGGGAATAGTCAGGGTTTGGTTGTACCCTCACATGAGAAAGGATTATCTCTCCTCACTTTAGCCTTCATCCAATCTCCTCTTCTGACACAACCAGGATGGTGTCCTTAGTTTAATTTTGAGGTGTCAGAATGAGCTGGTGGACAGTCTAAAGTGTACTGCAATTCTTTCAAATTCTTCTTCCATTTAATTAACTGCTGCTTTGACTTGTGTGGTGTAAACAGGAAAATTATTGCCCAAAAGCACAGATAATGTTTAAACTGATTAAAAAACACGATACACTTCTGCAGCTGATTTTGGTTTAGTTTGTCATCAAATGTATTTATTTAGTAGAAGGTTGGCTGTAGGATCATATAGTGTTCATTTTACTTGGAATTTCTGTTAATTTTCCTTGCACTTGTCTTCTGTTCATCTCTTCTTACCTTCACCTGCAGTTGTGTTGGTTCAAAGGAACCACAAACTGTCAGAGTCACAAAACCAACGTTTTCTGCCCTCAAAGAGTGAAAACTGGTGAGAAGTGAGGTCGTAAAAAGTCCAATGGAATGTTAATTGATGTGAGGGCACAAAGCAGTGAGGGTGGGTTTAGGTGCAGGCACTGCATTTATCAAATTGACAAATTGCCCACTGTGGTTCCAGGGATACTCCCAGGTCTATTTTTTTCCCCTCTTCATTTAGTTAAAATCAGAATTGTTCAGGGTGGAAAAGGCCTCTAAGATCGAGTCCAACCTTAAGCCAGCACTGCCAAGTCCCGGACTAAACCATGTCCCCAAGCACAAACTTACTGAGGACACACTTAATACCCTTGTCCAGATCATGGATAAAGATATTAAACAGAATACTAAGAATAATATATTGGGGGGAAAAAAAAAAGCTGAAGCTAAAGCCAATTTTAGGCTGCTGCAAAAGTACAGGTGAGACTTGAATGCAATGTGGGTACGTGAAGTGTTTTATTTTGGGCAAAGTGACCTAAAAAAGAGCAGCTCTGACTAGTCCTGGTACTTTGCATAAAAAGAAAGGACACTCAGACTCGGGGAAATAAATCAAAAATCCCATCTTCATCATCACACTGCATTTAATTAGGAGCATTTTCATAGATCCTAAGGAACACTGAAACCTGATTCTTCTCAGAATTGTCAGTCATAACAACTACTTGTTATTACATATATAAAAGAATTAGTTATCAAAAGGAAATCAGATGTTAGAGACCATTCTTCTCATTTCCAGCTCACTCTCCTTAATAACCTGAGGTGAATCAGACTGTTCAGAATTGTTTAATGCTTTAAATAGGTTGCAGAAGTAGGACAGATACATGAGCCCACATTTAGGATATTTGCATTGGCCTCCAAAAATGGTCTTTTTTTTCCCTGGAATTAAGTTCTCTTGAGTTCTAAATCAGAGTGTCTGCATTCTCAAACAGTGCCTGCTCAGCTGAGGAAAGCTTTGGAGCAGAAAATAAGCAAGACTCAGACCCTGACCTTCCAATTTGGATTAGTTCAAACCTGCCAAATCAGCCTGAATTTTGTGTCTTTAAAGGAAAAAAATGCCAGGCACTTTCTTTCCCCCTCACTTGACTTGTGCCAGGAGCCCTTTGGGACCACTGGGGTGAGGAACACGAGTGGCTTCTGCACTGAAGCTCTTCATAGAAAACTTTCAGAATTAAGGTGTGGGTGGGGTTTGAAAGCAGCTCCTTTAGAGTGACAATTGTGGTGCAAGTGAAGCTGTGCAGCAGCAAAATACAGGTTTAAGTGGTGACCCAGTGATTCAGGAAATGGCACCTCTGAGAATTGGGATGTCAGACCACAGTTAAAGCTTCCTGGTGGTGGGACTGCAGCTCTGCAGCAAAGCCAAATATCAAACCTCATGTTTTCCAGGGGAAATAGGACAGTTCCTGGAAGCTCTGGGAAAAAATTCAAGGCCAGTCCTGGTGGGCTGTTGGTCCTCAAAGCAAACAGGGGAACACCAGCTGTGCTGGTTTGGGGTTTATCAAGGCATTTTGTAAAGGCATTGAGGTGTATCCATGAATGTCTCCTAATTCTGGTTTTGACACTGTCCTGAGTCTTTTCAGATGTCCAGAGGTACCTGAGATATTTCAGTTCAAAGGTCAGTCCATCAGCAACATGTCAACCAGCCTAAAAATTAATATTAAAAAAAAAAAAGGCATTAAAAATGGGGACTCAACAAAGGCTTGAGGTGCCTTCCTGGTGAGTCTGCAATTTCAGCTGAATGTCTGAAGAGGTTCCTGATGTTTGCAGGGCTTTTTTCCTCTAAAAATTGGACCAATTGAATTGATCCAATTCCTCTAAAAGTTGGACCGGTATCCCATCAGCTCCAGGGCAGAGCAGGGAATTCCTCAGTCCCCTTCCCACCAGATGCTGTGGGGAACACTCACATCTGAGTTTTCTCTCACAGACAAATCTCGGCGTGGCAAAGAATAAATTCACACAGTCAACTTTCATTTAAGCTCAGTAGGAATTATGTGCTCTGCATCCAGGTCAGTTAATTTTTTTTGTGAACTGTATGCTATTTATTTATTTTTGTAAAGTGAGTATTGGCTTCTAAAAGATCTGAAAAGGCTTTTAAAAAAGATATTTAACGACCCTCTGGTGTGAGTTGACACCTCCTCGAAGTCCTTTCGTTCTTTCTTGATCGTTGTGGATTAATTCACTCAAAATATCTTGTTGCATTTCTCTTTTTTTTTTTTTAAGTTTAATGGGTTGTTTGTCTCTGCTTCCTTTATTCCTCTGGGTTAATTATGTTAAATCTTCAGTTCACACCTCCCTGGAGCTGGTTAACACTCCCCACAGATATCTTACTTTTATTTGTGTCTGTGCCTCCTGACACAAACTAATGCTCCCTGAGACCCGGGCTTTAAATTATTTAAAGTATGTTGGAGCTTTCCACTCGGTGTCAGGGCAAGTTGTAGTCAAGATATATTATTGAAATACATTTTTCATGAGACAATAAAGCAGCCCCATAATTCTGCATGTCAGGCTTGAAGTGTGTGAATAAATATGGCATCCAGTGAAAATATGATCTTGATACTTGCAGCTCTCAGATGCTGGGATATTTATTGATTTGTTTCTGGGTGTATTGAAACTTGGGAGGAGCAGAAATGAAATAAATTCTTTATTAATCATACAAGGGTTTGGAAGGGAACCTTAAAGGTCGTTTTGTCCAACCCTCCTACAAAGAAAAGGGACAAAGGGCAGGATCAGGTTGCTCAGAGCCCAAATTTGACCTTGATTCTGACTTTAACCAACAAATATCATGATTAACTCCTAAATTGTTTAATTTTCAAGTGGGCAGTGCAGGACTTGGCTGCACTGGGGGGTCACAGTCCTGAGAGGTTTGAAATTCTACTGGGGCAGCAGCAGAGTTGTTCTGAATTTCAAGATTCTTTTGAGACAGTAAGGTGGTGGTTGTGTGCATTAAAACAAGCTGAAATTAATTTTAATTAATACATTTTGATATATAAGCTTAGTGGTGCCATTCAGGGTGAAAATAGAGAGAAATCTCTGTCAGTAAAGTGCATTTAGCAAAGTGTTGCAGCCTCCTGACCCCAAAATTGTTGGCAAAGTTACCTGCTCTGGTTCTAACCAAGAGCTCCTTATGGAATGTCAAAAGAAAGAGGAATTCTTGGGGGTTTTTGGAACCACTTGGTAGAATTTACAAGGCACATTAGCAAGGCTCTGGAAAGAAAATCAGGAAGAAAAAAAGTGAGCTTGAGAAATTTGATTATCTTGATTATACTTTGCTGATGGGAGTCAGGGATAGAAGAACATGTCCCTCAAAGCTGCCTGTTGTCCTGGAACTGCAGGATTAGTCTTTGCCATAATAATAATAATGAATATTTTCCCTACTTTGTATTTAAGTGACTCTTTCCTTCCATCCATAGGGGTGCTGTTAATCTGTTATTATGTGTGCTGCTTAATTTTCCCCAAAGCCAAATTAGGCAAAGCAAAACTCTAGGCTGAAATTTATCCCAGTTTTATAGTTATATTTGCATTTTGACACTCCAGGACTCCTTTAACCTTGTGTCTGCACAAATTCACGGCCAGAGCATCTGAGTTATTTTCAGAACTATACAGGAAAAATTGAAATAAGATAGATAGAAGAGGATTTTTTTGGGGGAATGTACTGGACACAGATAATCCAACAGTGCATTTTTTCAGTGTGAAATTGTGATATAAACACAAAATGCCACAAATGGATCTCCTTGGGCTCTTGAGTTTTTAATGTCACAGGTTCTTGTGTGTTTTATTTTGGTTTTAGTGTGTCTTCCCTTGGAGAACTTGAGGTGATTCTGTGGGTTCTGAAGGGTTATTAGAATATATTAGCCACAGATAAACTTAACAGTGCATTTTTTCAGTGTGAAATTGTGATATAAACACGAAATGCCACAAATGGATCTCCTTGAGCTCTTGAGTTTTTAATATCACAGCTCCTTGTGTGTTTTTAGTGGATCTCTTCCCTTGGAGAACTTGAGGTGATTCTATGGGTACTGGAGGGTTATTAGAATATATTAGACACAGATAATCTAACAGTGCATTTTTTCAGTGTGAAATTGCAATATAAACATGAAATGCCACAAATGGATCTCCTTGGGCTCTTGAGTTTTTAATGTCACAGCTTCTTGTGTGTTTTATTTTGGTTTTGGTGGATCTCTTCCCTTAGAGAACTAGAGGTGATTCTGTGGGTACTGGAGGGTTTTGTGCTGTGATTTTCTGAAGGCCGTTCCCAATCATATCCCACGTCCCAGCAAACATTTCAGGGAAGTCAGACAGGGCTTTTCTCCCGGAGAATCGGGGTAATTGTGCGGCACAATTCCAGTCCATTATCCCCGAAGTGTCAGGAGGTGGCAGCAATCGCTGCTCTTTGATCGGGACCTTGGAGATCCTCCTCTTCCCGTGAGGACAAAACCTCTGCTCGCAGGAAATGAGCCATAATGTTAATTTTCAGCCCCAAACACGTTCCTATCCATCAGAACAGCGACACAACGCTGACTCGCCCAGCGTTTGATGGGGGGGTTTGCAAAACCCACAGCACCCGAATTTCCTGAGACTTCACAGCAACTTTGCCACATGTAATTCATGGCAATGATATTCCACGTGTGATATAATTCATAGGAAGAGTCACCTGTGATATGACCTAACTCATAGAAAAAGCCAGCTTCTATACGATATAATTCATATAATTGTATATTGTTACCTATAATATATTATACACAATACATTATATAAAATTTATAACCTATTGTTATCCTATACACAATACTTTATACAAAATTTATAAGCTATTGTTATCTTATAGACAATACATTATACACAATTTATAAGCTATTGTTATCTTATAATATATATAGACAATACATTATACACAATTTATAAGCTATTGTTATCTTATAATATATATAGACAATACATTATGCACAATTTATAAGCTATTGTTATCTTATAATATATTATACACAATACATTATGCACAATTTATAAGCTATTGTTATCTTATAATATATTATACACAATACATTATGCACAATTTATAAGCTATTGTTATCTTATAATATATTATACACAATACATTATGCACAATTTATAAGCTATTGTTATCTTATAATATATGTAGACAATACATTATGCTCAATTTATAAGCTATTGTTATCTTATAATATAGTATATGGAATTTATTATATATTATGTTATTATAGAAGACAACAGTATTATAGAAGGCAGCAATGTAGAAGGCAACATTAATATTATAGAAGACTAGAAAAATATTAATTATCAGATAATAGAATTCATATAATTTTCATATAATAGAATTCATATAATATCCTATAAGAGAAGTAATTTATCACCTCTGGCACAGCAAGGACACGTGTCCTGCTGCATTTCCAGGCTACAGGCAGAAAATAAAGTGTTCAAATGCCTCTTAAATCAGGTTCTGTGCAGCACCTGCACAGGGGATGTGCCCAAATTGATCCTCCCCTTGCTCATTAATTGGGAGAACTGTGGGAAGAGGTAAATGCTCAGGAGCAGTGGGGGGATATCAGAGAAAGAGGCTGAAAACTAGACTTTGGGGTGGATTTAGGAGAGGTGCTGGCAGACTCCAGGCCTGGTTTGAGCAGCAGGGAGTGGGTGGCAGCCAGGCTGGAGGGTGAGGGCATCCAGGGTGAGAGTGGGGCTGAGGACAGACTGCTTGGCACACTCAGAGGTGCAGGGGAGGAGGGAGAGTGTTCTGTGACTGCCACTCTATCTCCTCAAACAGATGCCTCCAAGAGGGTTTCATTGCTGGGACTTCAGGAAAGGTATAATTTGTGATGACTTGCCTGTCTATAATTAGGCTCCTGAACTGCTGCCAGGGAGAGGAGGATTTTTCCAAGGAACACGTGCCAAATGCAAGGAGTTAGTTGGGAAATGGGCTTTGTTTACATTTTGGAGGGAACTTCCTAACTGTGCTGGGTTGGAGTGCTCAGGATGTCAGCAAGCACTGAAAATAAACAAGTGATTTAGGAAAACAAGGAGAGAACTTTCCCAGGGTGAAAGTGTTCAGTGTGATCCCAAATAGCAAGAATATTACAAGGAAAGAGGTCAAGTATAGTTGGCACCTAAAGGTTAGTCATAGATTAACACATTTTTCATTTATTATGTAGAATAAATGCAGTTATTCCACCTCATCTTCAACCTTCACCTCCCCTACTTTAAAGAAAAGCTTTTCTTTTCATCTTAAAGCTGTAATATAAAATGTCAGGTGAATGTAAACATGATGAGCACTTATATATATTTTTTTTTTTTTCCTGGTGGGAGTTGAGTTTTGATCAAGTCTGAGGTTCTGTTCTCACTGTTTAGTTTTAGACACCCAACATCAAAAGTTCCTATGGGAAAGAACGTTCCTACTAATACTAGGAAGTTTGAGCTCTCATTCCAACTGAATTCAGTGACAACTTTGCCCCTCCCTGAAGCAGTTTTTAGGTACTATCTACTCTCTGCTTGCCTAGAAAATTCTCAGGGAAAGAGGACTAAAGAAGGATATTTTCCGTGCTGCTCAGTGCAACGTGTGCTGTGTGAAACGGGATTTCCCTTGGCTGGAAAGGCTGGATGGCTCCACAAAAGCCCTGCAAAAGAAAGGCCACATAATCCTCTCCCCGCACCCAGGGATATGCAGAGTTTCAACAGCATAAGCCCAGTTTCATTCATAGAGATTTGAATTACAAATAAATAAGCAAAATACTTTTATTTACCCTTTGCAAGGCAATATCCTGCATTAGTTTAAGGTACATGTGTAATTTCCTTCTAACCCCCTGTATAAATAAATAGCATTTTCTAGTGCTGACATGAGAGATGCATTTCTTTCTGTTATTTTGCCTTAAATTTTATGGGCATGAGATAAAATGGAATTAATCTTTGGTAAAAGATGACCTTTTGAGTAGGTTCCCTGCTGAGTGTTTTAATTATTTGAGCAGGTATTCACAGCTTGGGACCCGTGAAAGATTGATTTGCTTTGAGTGTATCAAAGAGAGTGGGTCAAATTAATCCCTGGTGTTGCCTCGCTGGTGTCAGTGCCACTTCTGAAAAAGGAACAGTGAAAATATCCATATAGAAAACCCTATTTCTCCCAGGGAAATCTGCTGGAAAATGTCTCATACTGGTGATATTTTAGCAGTGCAAACTTTGGGGGCTGTGGGAAGGTTGGAGGTTTATTTTGGTTGCTCTTTTTACTAAAAATGCTTTTAATGTATTTATTTAAATAGAATGGATTTAAGCTGCAAAAAGGGTAGATTTAGGTGGGGTATTGGGAAGGAATTCCTGGCTGGGAGGGTGGTGAAGCCCTGGCACAGGTTGCCCAGAGAAGCTGTGGCTGCCCCATCCCTGGGAGTGTCCAAGGCCAGGTTGGAGCAACCTGGGCTAGTGAGAGGTGTCCCTGCCCATGGCAGGGGGTGGAATGGGATAATTTTTAATGTCCCTTCCAACCCAAACCATCCTGTGATTAAGAAAGACACCAACTGAGAAGTGTGTTAGCAAAGAGCAGGGAGTTGTCAGACCACACTTGGTGCTAAACCAGCCAAGAAATTTAGGTGTAAGTGCGCCCCTCCCACCCCCCAGCCCATTTTTCCCCTCTGGATGGTGTAAATCAGGATTCTGTCCTCAAAACATGGTCCTTGTCCCCCTAAGAGATGTCAGGGCAGCTCTGGCTGCTGCCCTGTGCCCGTGTGGATGCCCCAGTGATGATTTCCCAGGGATGTGGGCAGTGAGGATCCTGCATAAACAGCCAGATTTAATTTACTCTCCAAAGACTAAATCATGGAGCAGGGTTTCCAAGAAGCCAATTATTAGTTAAACAGGGGGATAATTGGATTTAATAGGAAAACTGTAAAGGGCCTCAGAACCAGCCCAAAGATGTGAGAACAGTGGGTTGTGTTGAAAGAGAACAAGTCTGGGGCTGGAGGGGAACTGTCAGTGCAGCTCCTCAGTGACTGGGTTTGGACCAATATTGTTGAATATTTTCATTAATGACTTTGGCACAAAAGTCAAAATGTGCTAATGAAATTTGCTGATGACACAGAACAGGGAGACAGTGTCAACACCGAGCAGGATTGGATTAATTATACAGGATTAGGTGACCTCCAGGACTGGAATAATAGAATTAGGATAAAATTGAGTAGTGCAAGCTCAGGGTCGTGTCCTGAAGGCTGATGAGATGAATCCCAGCAGCAACAACAGGAAGAGTGGGACCTTTGGGGCATCTGGTTGATCACAGGATGCTTTTGACCTGTTAATGTGATGCAGAGTGTTGTGAAAGGTGCTGTCGAGTTCCCAGCCAAAATCTGTCCGGGGTTGTGGTTACCTGAGCTCAGGGAAAACCCAACTGGGGCTGGAACAGATGTCTGGAAATGCTTCTGGCTGCTGGGGGAAGAGGACTGGTCCCACTGGAGCCTGGAGCTGCTTGTTAAGCTGAGCAAAGTGAGAGCTGAGAGGAGGGGATGTGGTTGCTCTGTGTGAGGACATCGGGGGATAAATAAAAGAAGGGGAGGGGAAAAGGTGATGTTTTTGTTGGCTGGATAAGGGGATATAAACAGGGGTTGAATAAATTCAGGCTGGAAATTAATGGAAGGTTTTGAGCTGCAGGAGGACTGGGAATACTGGGCAAGGAACCTTTAATAATTTTATGAGGGACAGGGCTGCTAAATGATAAAGGTTATGACTGTCAGGAGAGGGAGGGCTGGTGGTGATGCCCAGGAGCCCTTCCAGGCTCTTCCTAATGGTGTGGAGCTCAGAGCTCCCTGGGACCCAGTTGTGCTGCTCCATGTGCTCCTCCAAGATAATTTACAGACACGACCAGACAACCAGTTGGAGGAGCTGCTGGTTTCCACAGAGCTCCAACAGCAGAGTGCAGAGGGACCACAACTCCATTTTTAAGCCTGTCACTTGTGGATTCAGAGCCTTGTCTGCCTCTTGCAGAGACAAAGTTCACGTGGAATAACCTTTGGAGGGGCTGAATTTTGAATGAATTTTGAATTCACCTCTGGTGCAGATATATTTTCCGTATTTTTCAGTAAATGATTTGCTGTAAATTGTTCATTTTATGGGGCACAGAGAAGGGAGGGAGAAAAGGAAGGTTCATCTTGAGCTCTTTTTTTTTTTTTTTCAAGTGAGAAAGACTGAATATTTCGTGGCTATACCTCAAAAAACCAAAACAAAAACAGAAACAAAAAACAGGGAACCATCAGATAATTTTCTGAAACACCATCTTTCTGGTCAGTCACACGGTGGGCCTATGACAGATTACAAAGAAAAACCAAATATTTTTGGACACATCTGGAGAGAAATTCATCCCTGTCTGCACTTGACAAGTGTGGCTGTTCAACTGAGGGAGCAGGAAAGACAGCTTGCTGTGTCTGTACGTGTTTTAGTGCCTGGAATCCTGGAACTCTGGGGCTCTCTGGCATGCTTGGACAGCCAAACATCCCAAATTAAAAGAACAAGAGAGAAATCCAATTAGAAACCTATTGCTGGCTTGACAGACCCATCCATTGTGCAGCTGAAAACTGCATTTTTCTGAGCGTTGTCCATCTCCTCTGTCTCAACAACACCAGGAACAGAGAAACACAGAATATTCAGGTTTGTGGGAGCTCTGGAGATCACCTACTCCAATTTACCTGGAGCAGGTGACTCAGGAACACATCCAGGTGACACTGGAGCACATCCAGGTGGGTTTGGGATGTCTCCAGAGTGGGAGGACTCCATGACCTCCCTGGGCAGCTTGTCTTGAAAGCTTTCAGAGATTTTTTGGCCTTTAGCTTGTCTTTTGGGACCCCATGTAAAGACAGGGACAGGCAGCAGGGATCTCTCCACGTGCCCAGTGTTCCTCCCCAGCCCTGGGTGTTGAACAAGCCACTTGTGACATTGTTTTTTTGCCTCAGAAAATGGTTTTTGGACTCCTGTGTCCTTGTCAGGAACGAGTAGAAACCTCCTGTGATGAGGCAAACACACATTTCCCTGCGTGTCTCAGGAAGCCATTTCCTGAGGAAAACCTCTCAGTCTTTGCCTTTCCCAAATATAACCGGTTATAACCCTGTTTTGCTCAAGTGCTTTACAATTATTAGTTTATTATTTGAGTGTGATTGTGTTCCAAGAGCAGCTCTTTGCAGAACGAGCTCGGGTGCTGTTCTTACAAGTAGGTATTATTTGCTTTATGTAATTGTGGAGCTTCAGTTGCCTTGGCAACGTTAACACAGTTTCAAACTTAGAAACTAATTTGTTTTCTGTCACTTTGCTCTTTGCCGTTAAGGAGACAAGCTGTTTGCTATTAAATAAAACTTAAAAAGAAGGAGAGATAAAACATGCATTAAAAATACAGTGTGTAAAATATCATGTAGCATTCACTTAGACATGAAGGGGAAACCAATGGCAAGGCCAGGAGGGAAACTCCTCTGTTCCTTAAGAATTAAGTGGAAACCTTATATATTTTATATATATATAAAAATGTATGTGCTTTATTTATCTATATACACAAAATATATAAATATATAAATGTGTGGGTCTGTAGTAATACATCCAATGGATCTTGTGCAAAGAACTGGGAGGACTGGACTCCCAAATTCCTAAGTTTATAATCCCATTTCTGCCACAGGGAAGGTCACTTGGCCTCTTTAATTTTTTGGCCACAATAATGACAATGTGCAAGTCACTGAATTAAGGAAGTTGCTGAATCCAGAAGTGAGTTTTTTGTTCTTTTTCCTGCAACTGAGATTTCCTGGTGTTTGCCTGCCTGGCACGTGTTTGTCCATCCTGTTCTTTAAAGCTCTCCTGCTGGAGATCCCTAAATAATCTGTTCCTCTAATTAGCTCTCCTCAGCTAGAGGAAAAACATCCCAATATCCCAGCAAAGTCTTCCCTGCTCCTGGTTAAACCCATTTCTCTTGGATTGTTCCCAACGGGTTCAGGCAGAACATCCTTTCTCCTTCATTGCAGGAACTTTTCTCGTGTTTAAAAGCTGCTCCCAGGCCTCTCCTTGAGCATGTGTGGGGTGAAGGAAACACCAAAATTAGGGATTATACGGAAAACAGAGGGAATTCTTTGCCAGGAGCAGCAGCCAGATATCCAAACCACTCCTAATCCCGAGTTCAGCTGAGGCCATGGGTGATATCCAGGGTTTGAGGTGCAGCTGGATGGGAGGAAATCCGTGGGAAGGGGGATCACTTATTTTGCTGATGGAAATTATGGGTATTAATGCATTTAATTCTGTTCTCACCCCAAAATGTCAGGGACACCTGCATTACCTGCATAATCTGAGGGGTTTATTCCATGGGATGTGTTTTAGGAAGCTTTGATTCACCCTCCCAGCGCTTTTCTTGTCACTGTTTCTGCCTTAAAGTCAGGAAATTCGTCCCTGTTTCAGAAAGAACTTAAATTTATATTTGACCTTGGAGGGACTCAAATGCCTTCTCGAGCCCAAACACATATTCTAATGTGTCACTGCTCTAATTTTGTGTTGTGTGGATTAGATAAAATGGAGGCAGGGGAATTTATTTTGTTGGATGACTTAGTTCAGACCACTGGCTTAAAATAAAAAAAAGGCAGGAAAATTTAAAAAAGAAAAAGCAAGCCCTCCAAACCTGCTGGTCAGTGTTACTGTGCAACATCTCAGGCTGTTTCAAGGAGGATTCAGTCTGTATTTTTTGGATATTTCTGTGTTTTATATTCCTACATTTTGTGTTAGTATGAATAGATAAAATACTTAAATTAGATGGTGCATCACCTCAGAGCAAAGAGCTCTGTGCTCAGAACTTTCCAGTGATTTTAGTAGAGGATTCCTCAGGAAAAAAACCATGGAAAACATCACCTCTCAGTGCTTACAACCCCATTAAAAGGGCAGGGAATCTGGGATACATGACAACAGGTGAATGTGACTGGCTTTTGTCCAACTTGTGTGTGTGCTCTGCTTAAATTGCCCGTGAAATCATGAAAATGCAGAATTGGAAGAAACATTTCATGTGCTCACCAGCTTTCAGGAGGTTCCTGGGCTTTTGCTTCCTAAAAAAAAAAAAAAAAAAAGAAAAAGAAAAAAGAAAAATTAAGAACTTGGCCTTATAATATATATATATATATAATAATATAATATATAATATAATAAGTGGGTCAGTCTGCAAATGGATAAGAAGGGACTGAAAAGAAGGTGGAATAAAAAGTGCTGCTGGCAGAGATAACAATTTCCCCCCATTCCTTCTGGGAATGCTTTTTGGGAAAACAGGCTCATTTTTAAGGAATTGGGAGAGCTTTCTTTATATTCCTTTATATTTAATGACTTCTCCACTTTTTTTTTTGGTTTTGGGTTTTGTGGGAGCTTGAATTTTTAGACTATTCTTGTAGCTTTGGATTAAAATGTGATGTTTCCTTGGAGGTGAAGGTGGTATTTTATATTACATAATATGATGGGTTTGGTGCTTGTTTTAAACAACATATAAATCATCCTGGAATCCTTACAGCAACCATAAAATATTGATGTTCCTACTGGAAAAGTAGGTCTTTCAGATTAATTTTTTTTTAATAAAGTCCAAAGCCAGGGATTTTTAAATGACTGGAAGAGCAGGTTGGTGACCTGAGCCAAGCAGGTGCAGTTCTGGGTCATGGGAGGTGTTTTTTTGTTCACATGTGGAAAAACTGCAAGGTAATATCCAAACTTTTCATGGAATCATGGAATGGTTTGGGTTGGAAGGGAATTTAAAGGTTATCCAGTTTCCCACCCCCTGAGAAATGCATTTATGTGAGGTTGTCCAGGAGCATGGTGAGCTCAAAACTTGGTCAGGTGTCCCCACATTTAAAGCAAAAAGATATAAAGTGAATTTAATTTCTATAAAATTGTTCTTCCCAGAACGTTAATGAAAATTACCAACAGGATTCCAAGATGATTTTATCTGTTCTGGGTGCTGAAATTTTGTTTAAAGAGCCTTTAAACTGATGAAAAACTCTGATTAAAGATTCAGTACAGCTGAAAGGTGTGTTTATATAACTTACATTGTACTCAAATTAAAAAATATATAAAAATATAAATATATATAATGTATATTATATATAAAAATATAAAAATATATAAAAAAATGGAGCCTCTCAGAGTCTTTAAACTGACTAAAAATTCTTATTAAAGATTCAGTACAGCTGAAAGGTGTGTTTATATAACTTACATTGTACTAAAATTAAAAAAAAAATAAAAATAAAGAAATATATATATTTTATATATAAAAATATAAAAAACATATAAAAAAATTAGAGCCTGCACAGGTTCCAGGAAAAAGGTGGATGCCAGCCTTGTAATCCCAGAGTCTTTAAACTGACTAAAAACTCTGATTATATATTCAGTACAGCTGAAAGGTGTGCTCATATAACTTACATTGTACTCAAATTAAAAAAAAAAAATAAAATATACCTTTTATATATAAAAATATTAAAAAAATATAAAAAAATTGGAGCCTGCACAGACTTTAGGAAAAAGGTGGGTGCCAGCCTTGTAATCCCAGAGTCTTTAAACTGACTAAAAACTCTGATTATATATTCAGTACAGCTGAAAGGTGTGCTCATATAACTTACATTGTACTCAAATTAAAAAAAAAAAATAAAATATACCTTTTATATATAAAAATATTAAAAAAATATAAAAAAATTGGAGCCTGCACAGACTTTAGGAAAAAGGTGGGAACCAGCCTTGTAATCCCAGTGTTGGGCTTTGGAAGAGGGCTCTGAAATCAGGCAGCACTTCTGCTTGGATTTAGAATGAAACTCGCTGAATTTTGCTCAGTTAGAGGAAACCAAGCCAATTATAAATAACTCCTTTATTTTTAGTTGGAGTGGAATAATAAGATGCACCACCCAGTGCAGCATTTGGGTGGCTGCAAATAATCTGGATTTTTTTTTTTTCTATTCAAGCAAATGCTGTGAGGAATTTGTGAATGAGTGACTTGTGTTTATCTCAGCTCGAGTTAAAGCTTAACAAAGTTGGAGTTACATCAGTGTAGGTGCTCAAGGAACTCATCTCCAGGGAATTTTGAGAGCTATTCCCAAATCCTTTTGTAATATGGCTGGGAGGAAAAAAGTCCAAACTTTTCTGCTTTTTGTTTTCACTTTCCTGAATCCATTCCTGGGTTAAATTATAACAAAAAAAAAATAAAAGTTAATTAAGTTGCTGCTCTTAGAGCTGTGTGAGCACAGCTTGGGTAGTAGAATAAAATAGAATAGAAATAATGAAATAGTAATAGAAACATTAAACCAAAACCAGTAACACACACAACATACATGTAATGCAAAATAGCTCCTGAGGATGAAAATTAGGGTGAATTTGGACAAAACCAACTGAAGTTTTAAAGGTTTCATCCTCATACATTGCGAGTCTGGGAATGGTGGTTACCAAAAAACTCATTTCAGAAGCTCAGGAACTGGGTGTGGGAGATTTGCCATGGGAGTGATGGATGAACCAGC
This sequence comes from Lepidothrix coronata, assembly GCF_001604755.1. Classification (NCBI taxonomy): domain Eukaryota; kingdom Metazoa; phylum Chordata; class Aves; order Passeriformes; family Pipridae; genus Lepidothrix; species Lepidothrix coronata. Next base: position 1,264,343 of record NW_016690370.1, read on the forward strand.
CTTTCCTGGGAGATTATTCCTGATTATCCCCCTCTGTACATGATCCATGCTTTGTCCAGGGAATGCCCAGCTCTCCCTGTCCTTTTAGCTCACACTGTGCTGCTCCCACCCCTTTGTGTTGGAGTTTCCATGGCTGAGTGTTTGAACTTGGATTTTGGTCAGAGCTCTACTTCAAAATTGTTTGGTTTTCCCCTTTAAGTGATGAGAAAAATACACAAAAAATTAAAATTCCCTTGGTTTCCCCATTCTAATTTGCTGTGGCATGGACTTAATAGCTTTTATTACACAAAATTAGCAATGACAATATAAGGGACACCCAGTTACAGTAGGATATACTTTGTGTAATTTATTCCTTGTATTGAAAGGTGGCCTGGTGATACCTGCCTGAAAAATTGAAGTATCCAGGAATAGAAATTATAAATTTATTTACTTACTAAAATGTTCCTTATTTCTCTTGTATTTCATCTTCAATTGTGTGTGTTGTGAACACAAGAGGCATTATGGGAATGATGCTCCAGAATCCAATTTATAAAATTACTGACTCAATTAAGAGATATTCTGCTTTTTAATGTGCTCAAGAAGTGGGCCAGTGTTCCTATTTCATGGAACAGAAATGGAAAGTCTTGTTGAATGACTGATGTACCCATGGAACGAGACAGAAAAGTGCATTTCCCAAATCTGACCTGCTGAGTGCAGGGACACTGGGACAACATCTGCTTGCCATTGGCACAAATCTTTCTTGGATAAGCATTGGAAATGCAACCCCTCAGCATTTGTCAGCATTTCCCTTGGAGGAGGCAGATGTTTCCTGGAAGGAATCAGCAAAATGCACCGACAACTTTATTGGGTGCTGACGTGAGCTTGGATTCAGCCTTGGGATGGGTTTGGAAGAAGTGATGAAACTGCACCAACCCACATCCCTCAGGTCAAAATAAAATTCCAGGAGTCTTTGCTAGATCTTGGATGAACGTTTTTAGCCAAACCTACCTAATATTTCTCTTAATTTAGACACCTCTAATGATCCATTTTGCTGCGAAGGGATTCCAGAGGCGACAACCCTGAATGGAAAATACTGGAAGTCCATTAAGAAATACAATTTGCTCAGCTAATATATGCATATAAATCACAAACTGCCAGGATTTCTGCAGTGTTAGGCTTCAATTTTGTGCCCACTCAGGTTTCTTATCAGTTCTGTGCCGGGGGCCAGGCACATAATTCTCTTTACTGGACCCAAGCCTGCTCAGTTCAGTTCAGCTGGCACTGGCACCTCTCCCTTCCTTAAAACACAGCCCTCTCCAATTTCCAGGAATGTTTACAGTGTCCCAGTAATTTGAAGCAGGTGTTCTCCTCTGCTGTGCAGCAGAAGGTTTATATATTTTTCATGATCTATGGAGACAAACCACAGTGCTTGGGATGACCAGCTGTCAGTGAATTTCTTCTCTTTGATTATAAGAAAATGGATTTTTTTTTTTAAAATATATTTTATTGTGAGCACTGGTAAAGCTGATGGGCTGTCCCACTTCCCACATGGGGTTTTATGGTTGGTCATTACCAACCTGCTTGATGTGACTTTCTTGTGGATAATTCTGGTAAAAACTTGTCAAGTCAAAGATTCTTGTTGTTTAATGTCCCTGTTTAGATCTGATGACACCCTCCTGTGATACAGGATCACTGCTGTGGGATGAGCCCCAGAATTTCTGTTGACTGTAAATAAATAATAACAAAACCCTGGAACAGGGAAAGGGGTGGAATCTCTCCCTGGAAGTGTTCAAAAAATGTGTCGATTTGGGGACATATTTTAGTGGCAGGTTTGGCAGTGCTGGGTTAATGGTTGGACTTGAACTTAGAGGGCTTTTCCAACCTCAGTTGGAAAATGTGGGATCTTGGAAGGGCTTTTTGTCCTGCTGCTGTCTGTGCTTTCCCAGGGACAGTCTCCAAAAACACTTGGAATATGGTGGGTGCTCCTCAGTGATATCTGAGCTCGTTATCCCACTGTTTGCATCTCATCCACTTCCCTGTAGAGAATAAAATCCCCAAACTCCTCTGTCCAGCTCATGGCATTCCCACCGGGAGCCTCTCTGCTACCTTTTGTCCAGCACCTCCATCACCTTCCATGGCTACTTTAAGGCTGATGCTGCAGAGCATGGACTGTCCCCTGAGGAGGATTTGAGATGTTTTGGGATTTAGCTGTGACACTGGAGTGATGGTGGGACTGTCACCATGGGCTACCTCAAAATAAAAAAAAAAAAAAAGAGCTTCTGAGGGAAATCAGGCTGCTTTGTGGAGGCTTGGGAAAGGGCAGGGAGGTTCAGAGAGGCCCATCAGCCAGCAGAGAGCTGGGATTCTGCAGGGAGGCTGAAATCCAAGTGGATCTGGAGTGGGTTTTGGAAGGGTTTGCTCTTTCTTTGCACTTGCTTAATAACAGTGTCATTAATGTGCTTGTGAGCATGTTAACACAGCTGCAGGCTTTGTGCTTTGTGGAGGGAACAGATCTTGTATCCCTGCCCAAAGAAATCTTATGGGAAATTTTCCAAGAGCTCATTAATAGCTGAGCCTAAATATACATCCCCTCTGCAAGAACAAGCACTCTGGGGTCTGGTTAATTGTTATGTCAATTAATTTGATACAAGAGCACTTCCAAACGAGCAGGTGGGTGAAGGCTGGGGGTAGGTGAGAGGTTTTATCCATCTCCATCCCCTTTTTGCTCTAATCCCATCCACAATCATCAAAGTAATCCAAATCCAGAGCTGGAGGGCAGGGCATGGATGCTGTTGGGAGTTAAAATGGGACCTTTCCCATGGCCAGGCTTTCGAGGGGACATTTGGAATGAGGTTGGTTGTGTTATATGTTAGTCACAGGTTGGACTCCATGAGCTCAGAGGTCTTTTCGACCCAAATTGATTCTGTGATTCTGTATCTCTTCCTTGTTTGCTGTATTTTAGAGACAGAGCTCTTCCTTAATCATTATATTGGTCATGGAGGTTCTCCTGCCGTTTTACAGTTTATATATGAACTCTTACCTCTGGAATTACTGGGGATGAAGGCTCCTTTTCCTCAGGAAAAAATAGTGTTGAGAAAGAAATGTTTTGGGTATCGGGGAAGATCCCCCTCCCAGCACCAGGCTTTGGCCAGATGGATTTCTATCCTTGCCACCCATGTTTTCCTCAGGAATAGAAGAAATGGCTCTTCAAATCTAATTTAAGAGATTTTTCAGAGCTGCTTTACAGTTCAAACTAAGATTTGGAAGTCATTGTGTGCTGAAATGAATGGGATCTGGGCACAGGGAACACTTGGGCAGATCTGAGCATCTCAGCTGGAGGAGGAAAGATAATTCATCTCTGCCAAGTCCTGGGGGTTATTAACTTGGGGACTCAGTTCCCCTGCTCTAGTTGGCTATGAAGGAACTGGAATGTGGCTCTTTATTCTCAGACATGTCTAATTCTGGTCCTCTGGAAATAAAATAATTATTATTAGTTCCCATCATTTCAGTATATTTGGGTAATATGAAAAGCAACAAGCAACATTTTTTACTATTTTGACTGATGGATGCTGAGAAATCAAATATAACGTGAAAGAAAAGTATAAAAATAAATAATAGGACTGTTCCTCTTCGTGGCTTTCCAGGGTAGCTCAGAATAAATAACTCAGGGAAGTTTTGCACAGCAAATCTGAAGAGCAGGCGAGGGCAGGCCTCCCTAAATCTCAAGGATGACAATTAAGAGGGAGAAGAGCCACAATTAACACAGTTCTGACAGTCCCTTCCAATTTTAAGTTGCAGGAACGTTGAGTTGGTTCATCCCTTGGAGATTTGCATCTGTCTCCACCCTCCTGGGAGGTTCAAACCCACACCTGAAAGGGACTTTACTGCTGTTT
>NW_016690370.1:1268224-1300624 GCF_001604755.1 Lepidothrix coronata
AACACATATGTTTAGTCCTTTTATATCTTATATACACAAAAAGAGTTCACAGCTCCAAGCATTACATAGCCTCTGATATTCCCTGTGTAAACACATGCAGGGAGAAAGGCTGGAAAATCAATTTTTAAGCTGAATATTGTTTGGGGTATTTTTCTGGTGAATGAGTTGCAGGGTTTTGCTCCCCAGGATGAAATAATTCTTTTTTTTTGTGCAGCGAGAGGTGCCCAGAGAGCACGTGCCTGTGCCAGGGAGCAAAAGGGTCAAGAGCTCCTTGGAGGAGTGAATAAATGTAGGATGAGGGCTGTAAATCGTGGATCTAACACTCCTAGATCTTCTCTTTGTGCTGTATTAATAATTAGGGTGTTCATCTCTGCAAAGAGATCTTTGTAATTGAGGGGCTGGAGCGTGTCCAGGGAAGAGAACGGAGCTGGGAAGGGGCTGGAGCAGCTGAGGGAGCTGGGGGGGGCTCAGCCTGGAGAAAAGGAGGCTCAGGGGGGACCTTCTGGCTCTGCAACCCCCTGACAGGAGGGAGGAGCTGGAGGGGGGGTCGGGCTCTGCTCCCAGGGAACAAGGGACAGGAGGAGAGGGAACGGCCTCCAGCTGTGCCAGGGGAGGCTCAGGTTGGACATCAGGAGGAATTTCTCCCTGGAAAGGGTGGTCAGGCCTTGGCAGGGGCTGCCCAGGGAGGTTTGGAGTCCCCACCCCTGGAGATGCTCAAGGAAGAGCTGGACATGGCACTCAGTGCTCTGGGCTGGGGGACAAGATGGGGATGGGGCACAGGGGGGATCCATGGGCTGGGAGGGCTTTTCCAACCTCAAGGATTCTGTGATGCTTTACCCAGATGAGTTCCCTGCCCTCCCTCACCCCAAGGTTCTCTCCACTGTGTCCCAGTGCTGGGCCAAGACTTTATTGTGACAGGAGATGGAAAAACAGCTTCCACAAAGAATTAACGGGAGAGAGCAGCACAGAATCCTCACCAGGAGAGGAGATGGGTGGAGGTCAGGGTAGAAGGTGGATGAAGGTCATGATGGTCTCTCTGAGGTCAATTCATGTGAGTTGTGAGTGCTTTGCTGCTGCAGGAGCAGCTGAGCTCTGTACTAAGCAGAGCTCCAGTGATTTGGAACCTCCCACTTTACCTAAGCCCTCATATCTTGTTTTCCTTTGCATTTCCTTAACCTTCAAAGAGGAATGGATTAACTTTTTAAGCAGGAATGTGCTGGCAACTGTCAGAACTTGTGTTTACCACCCAGAAAAAACCCCCACAAACTTGTCACTTGTCAGTAGAATAAGTTTAGAAGAGGAAGGAATGATTCCTTGCTTAATTATACATTAAAAAATGGTAAATTTATTCCTGGAGATTATTTCAAACAAATTATTCAGTCACCCTTAGGGAGCACTGGGAAGCCTGTAAAATAGGGAATGCTTGGGCACTTCTGCTGGAATGGAGCCTTCAGGGTTATGGGTGAGAGAGTTTGGACTGATGATTAGACCAGGATGGCTGGAAATGTTTGAGGAGCAAAGGGATCACATCAGCTCTTAATCATCACAGGCCTATTAAGAGATATCTGTTAGGGCTGCAGGGAGTTTGCTGCTCCTGTACTTACCTTATATCTGGTTTTCTCTTCACTTGAGATATTTGTGGTAGTAGAAGCCCCCAAACTGACAATACAGGTTGTGGGGGAGGGAAGAGTGGGAACAAACCCCTTTCTGAGCAGAGTTTAGAAATTATCACAATATTATTTGTGGCCTAATAGTAAAACAGCTGTATGTTGTGCACCTTGAGTTCTACTTCTGGCACTGGTGTCTTCTGTGCCTTGAAAATGTAAAAAATGGGGATGTGATGCAAGCCAAGACCAGCCTGGGAATCCTTAGGGAGGCTTCATGGCCAACCTGGGCATCCCACTGCAGGATCCTGTTCAGCTCTGCCAGCTCTGCTCCTGATGCCCCTTGCTGGGGAAAACACAGTTTTCCATATTCTGGAGTGAAATCCTCTTTGGCTTTAGGGCAGTGGGCACAGCCCCGAGGCTGCCAGAGCTCCAGGAGGGTTTGGATGATCCTCTGAGGCACAGGGTGTGACCCTTGGGGCTGGGCCTGTGCAGGGCTGAGGGTTGGACTGGATGGTCCTGGTGGGTCTTTTCCAACTCATGAGATTCCATGATTCTGTCCAATAACTGAATCTGTCATTAAATTCCTGCAATAACAAGTGGGATTATCAATTTAATGCTCTTTCTGGAGAAAACACTTTGACTAAATTCCCAGAAAGTAGTCTGGATCCTAGAGATGAGCAGGGATGTCTGGACCTTGTGGGGTGGTGGCAGAGAAGTTGGGAGGGTTGGCTGAGTGTGAAGAGGGGTCTCTCTTTACTTCTCCTTACTTGTGTTTCTTTTATGGTGCTTGAGAATCATTTCTTCATAATTTGCTTTGTTAATCCTTTCAGAAGGTTGGCTTAGATTTTTTTTTTTCCTGCTTAATCTGAGTGGAGATGTAAAAAACAAAGCTAACACTATTCCAATATGGGGAATAAAACTGGAATATTTTATTGAGTGCAAAAACATATTTTAAGGGCCTCAGGGGCTGGACATGTTAATGAGGGGGACAAGCTATGTTAATTAGGGAATTACAGAAGTTTTTACTGCAGTTTCCAAATAGTTAATTTTTCTTCAAGCAGGATTACATGGGGGAAGGAAGGATTACAGGGGTTCAGACATAGTCTTAACAATCATCTCAAAAAGTCCTCTTTTAATTCTGCTGGTGGCAGAATCTAAGGATTGTACATCAACAGGTCTTAGGACAAGGGTCCAACTTCTTTTTAGATAATGAGATGTTTGTCAGTCCTTGTTTTCCCAAAGTTTATGATTCAAATTGACCAAGCTTCTTTTTGCTGCCAGCTGGGTTTGGGCTGCTATAAATTTGCAATCTCTTTTTGTCCTTGGCCGGACGTTCTCACGAGCCACCTCACAGACATTGCAGTCAAGATGTGAGAGGACAAACCAGCCAAACAGTAGGTGCTAAACATTCATCCAGAAGACAAATTTTCCAGGGTAACCAGAAAAAGAAGCATCTTTTAGCTGATATTATTCTCAGCTTAGTTGAATCAAGGATGGGCCACTTTGTGGGTGAGACACACATGTTTTTGACAGAAAACACGGCATATGTAACATTAATTGAGAGATTTTTCTGCTGTAATAAAATATTTCTGCCATCTTTAAGCCCTGTTCCCACGGGGGAAAAAGTATGTAAATTGTTCTCCAGTAACAAATTTGCAGTTGGGTTTTATTTGTGAGGTGACAACGCTGAGTAATCACACAACACTATTTACAGAAACAAACAAACAGCAGTGCCTGCAATTCAAAGAATTAATATATACACAGTCTCAAAAAAAAAAAACAAAACCAAACAAATCAAAGGAAATTCATTTGTTTGACAGCCATACCCACTGAATAATAAAATGGGGAAAACTGGGATTTGTAGCTATTTGGGTGGGAACAATTTGAGACAGGAAGAGAGAAGATGGGGAGGAGGAAGAAGAAGGGAGAAAACCAGTATTTTAAATTAAATTGCACCTTAAATTGATATATTCCTACAGGATGAACTGCATGAAATTCCAGGTATATGAATGTTATACCATTGTATAACAGTGAAGAACTGAGTGAGTAAATTCACTTTGAGCTTTAGAAATGATGCTCTGCTTTATTTTATAATGATATAATTTAATAATTATATATCTTAGAGTTTGTGTGAATTCTTTCCACACTTAAAAACCAGGACAACAAAAAGACTGAGGTTTTAGTAAAGTATTCTCTGTGTGGCTGATTTCTTATGTCTTCTTCCTGCTCATAAATATCCATATTCTCTGTCAGAGAACAGAGCTGGAGTTTTATTCTTATTCAGACTCAGCAAGGAAGGTATTAACACTTGTCTGGATGGCTGAAACCACCCATGTACAGTAATCCCCACATGGATTTATTGCTTCCAGTTTTCCAGGAGTGGTTTTTTAGCTGCTTACATTTCATTAAATGGAAATCCACTCCAGACTGGGACACACTGTCTGTGTGGGCCAACATCAGCCAGATCCACCAGGAATTATTGCATGGGGGATTGTTCCTTCTTTTTCTGGAGAATGGGATCTTTTCAGGTAGCAGAGTGGTTATTTATAGGAATATACTGCTGATTTCTACTTGCAGTCTCTCTTGGAAACTTGGTAATTTCTTACCACGATCAGTGTCTTCATTTATTTTATTCTATATTTATATTTTTCTTTGGCTGGACTTCAGATTTCTGGCACAACTCAACTTTTTTCTCAGTCTTCTTCCTGACCATTGACACGTGAGGGTTTAAAATGTCACCAGGTCTAGAGGTGAGATGAAACTCTACATAAAAGTAACATAAAGGTAGAATTATTTCATTAACTGTTTGTGTATTTTGAGTATTAACCTCCAAACAATCCAGTAGGGCCCATGAGTAGGACTGAAAACTCTTCTTTAGGAGAACTGAAAAGCTCCTCTGTGTTACAACCTGAGATTCCCAGTAAGAGATTTTCTCTCTTTTCTGATTTTTAATAAATGCCTCAAGGCATTGACTTTGCTTAAATCAGGCAGCAGATAAAATGCAACACACTTGTGACCTCCAAAGCACGTGCAAAAAAAGTTTCTTCATAAAATATGAATGCACAACACAGTGGTGTGATGATAATGATGCTCTCTGGGTTATCCCAGAAAAGATTTGGTGTTTTCGGGTCTGTAGTCTTTGATTGGTTTTTATTTTTTTAATTATTATTATTGACAGGAGTTCCAAGCATTTTCCTTTTGTATTTGTTTCTTTTTAATGAACTTTCCACTAGCACATGAAAGTCATATTAACATCCACTGTGCTGAGCACTCACTTTATATTTGCTTTTTCCTGCTGTTACGTATTTAGCTGAGAAAAAATTGAATTCCAGGCCTGCAGGTGGCATTATTGCCCAGCAGTTTAAAACTCAGTGGGCAACACAACCCTTTAGTGCTGATGTAGAAGATATATTTTAATTTATGGTGCTGCCTCCCCCCTGCACGTGTTGCATATGCTGTGTGTGATCCATTTGGGGCCCTGGCATTTCTGCAGAGTATTTAGGGATGATAAGAAGTGCGCTGAGCTCTCCTGATAACTATTTAAGTGATTTCTTCTCCTGCCTGTGTCTGACATTGCCATAATCTGTGGTTAAATATGTTTTCCCTGCTAAAGCCTGCAGTCCTCAGCCAGGGTGTACGTGGGGCTGCTCCAGTGCCCTTTTTTTTTTTTTTCTGGAGAATGGGGTCTTTTTTCAGGCAGCAGAGTGGTTATTTTTAGGAACACATGCTGTTTGCTGTTTGCACTCCCTCTCATAGGTATCAAACTGCAAAAGAACTTGCCCAGCACGGCCCCTGAAAACCCTTCCAGAATCAGGTGCAGGGCTGTGTCCTGGAGGTGGAGCAGTTCATGGTTCTGATTAAACCACGATGGCAAGGGGAAAACCAGGTTATTTTGCCAGTCTTACAATAAACTCAGCCTTCCAGACAGAGCCTGGGAGTTCCCAGCCAGCTGACTGAGAGTATTCAGTGAGGAGCAGTGATTTTGTGTGTTTTGGTGATTTTGATCCAGAGATACCCATTGGAAAACTGCAAGTTTGATACAATTCAATAGTCCTTTTTTGAAGGGAATTCCTGTCAAGCAAAAGCTCTGTACTGATGTGTACAGCTGCATCCTGGCGCTTTGCAGGCCCAAAATCATGGAATCCTCAAGGTTGGAAAAGACCTCTAAGACCACCAAATCCAACTTTGGATGAAATGCCACCATGTCCACTGAACCATGTCCCAAAATACCTCCTTAAAAGCTGTGATGCCACACAATTTTTCCCTCTGTGGATGTGGCTCTGTTGGTGAGGGAGGGTGGAAGGAAGCAAACTGGGGAGTGAATAATTTTGACGAGCATTTAAAACTCCTTTCTGACTCACCAGAAGCCAAAAGAAGTGACATCACAGGCTGACACTTGCCAGAGTTCAACAGCTTCCAGGGAAAATCCCTGTTATGTTCATTTTCCAGTGATGATAATGTGGACCCTGATTCCCTTCCTAAACACTCAGATCAATGGATTCAGCTTCACAGCTAAAATCAAGGTCCCAGTTGTCCATAAATTAATTTTTGTATGTTAGAAAGCAGCTATTTGTGTGTGCATTTTGGGGGCTGGGCCCTTATTTCTCCGAATATCCTTTTTGCACTGCTCTGTCCTGTTCCTTGCTCGACTCCTCCCGTGCCAAAGCTGGTCCTGCAGTTTATTTGGGTTTGAGGAACAGCAGCCACGCTCTTTGTACCAAACCAGTGTCTTTCCCACTCTTTTTTGTGGAAGGGTTCTGAGCTGGTTGTGAACCAGCAGCTTCCCTTTGGGGTAACAATCCCTCCCAGCAGAGTTAAACTCACAACCAACACAACCTTTGCCTGGGCACAGTCTGTGGGACCAGGGATTGAATCACAGATGGTTTGGGTTGGAAGGGACCTTAAAGATCATCCAGTGCCACCCCCTGCCATGGGCAGGGACATCTTCCACTAACCCAGGTTGCTCCAACCTGGCCTTGGACACTTCCAGGGATGAGGCAACCACAGCTTCTCTAGGCAACCTGTGCCAGGGCCTCCCCACCCTCCCAGGGCACAATTTTTTCCTAATATCCAACCCAAACCTATTATCTGTCAGTGGGAAGCCATTCCCTCTTGTCCTGTCACTCCAACTCTTGTCAATACTCTCTGTCCATCTTTCCTGTGGGCTCCTTGCAGGTCCTGGAAGGCCACAATTAGGTCACCCCAAAGCCTTCTCTTCTCCAGGCTGATTTGATGGTCCCACAGCAGGAGGTGCAGTGCCAGGTTCTGCTTCCCACATCCTAAGCTTGCCTCTTCTTGGAGGTTCCCTTTGCAAAAAGTATAATTGTCATATAGAACGAGCCCAGAAGTCTGGCTGGGCCAGTGGTGTCAGGTAAACAGCACAGCCCATGTGTGCAAATCCTCCCCACTACTCCAGCAGTGATCCCGAGGGAGAGAGATCGGATGGAAATGTTCCTTCATGAACTGGAGTCAAAGGGAGAGAGATTGGATGGAAATGTTCCTTCATGAATTGGAGTCAAAGGCAGAGTGAAATGTTGGTAATGGACAGACACAGCAGGAGGATATCGGGTTAGAATGAGCTACACTTTGAGTAATTTTATTGGATATGATTGACTTTGTTCTAGTATTTCCTCACGGCTTCTCTTCAGGAGACCTTGTTTTAATTGTCAGAGAAGCTGCAAAGCAGTGACGAGGTGATTATGCAAAGTCACTGTTGTCTTTGCTGAAAGGCAAAGGAGGGAAAGCCATCAAAGGGGAGACAGTTTGACATGTCTGTTGTCAACCTCTGTGAGCAAAACCTCCTCAGAGAGAAGGGGTGGTGGGTCTGTAACATCACTTGTGCCAGTGCCACAGGCAGGGACACCTTCCACCAGCCCAGGGTGCTCCAAGCCCTGTCCAACCTGGCCTTGGACACTTGCAGGGATGGGGCAACCACAGCTTCTCTGGGCAACCTGTGCCAGGGCCTCCCCACCCTCAGTAAATTCGTGTCAATCCAGGGACATTCAGTTTTCCAGGATCAGGGGACTCTGGGGGTATTTTCATTTCTGTTTTCACCAGGTTTCAGAAGAACGTGCCTTCTGTGGTCTTGTGGTTGGGTGTCTTGGGAAGATGGTGGAGCTGGGGGAGAGGTGAAGTTCTGCTCTTCTGTTCCAACATGATGATTAGTGGAGCCCAAGGGAGAGGGTTTTCTCTGGGTGTCTTGGATCCTCCCCTTCCATAGAAGGAATTGAAGGGCAGGCCGAGTCCTGGATGACTGAGCAGCACTGCTTGGCACCACTCCATCCTCAGGGATAAACTGCTGGACTTCCTTAAGTCTTAAGAGGTAAGGAGAGGGCATGAAAGAAAGAATAAAATTATCCATTCCCAAACTTATCTAAAATATGTCCTTTTTTCAAACGGAATATATTCTTTTAACCAGCCCTGGAAGATTAGGCTGATATAATTTCCCCACATTTTTTCCAGTTTTTTCTATTTTGTGACCTAAGCTGCATTCTGGGAGTATCAGAGAAATGCAGGGGAGATCACAGGAGGGAATGCTTGGGATATCAGGGAAGGAATGATAATGCAGTGCCTTTTTACTTTTCATTTTCATCTTGGCTCCAAATCTGTGTCACATGAAAGAGGGACTCTTGTCCTCTGATAACTCTGGTCGTGCTGGGAGGTCGCAGGTGTGTGTGTGAACTCCAGCTGTGTTTGAAGACAAAGGGAAGGAAAACTGTTTGACTAAAGGAAAGAAGTTGCAGTTTCTTGTCCTGTCACTGGTTTATCAGGAGCAAAATATATTCCAAACACATGCTGGAATAGCAGCACACAGGGCTGTGCTGTGCTGGGTGCTCACTGCTGGGCTGTCTGCTGTCAGAGCTGGACCACTTCACACTTTAGTGATTTAATTTTTTTGGTAATTCAAATGCAAAGACCAAGAGTCAGGGACGTCCTGTGGGCTTGTGACATTCAGTGGCAGACACTGAATTAAAAAAAAAAACCAAAGAACATGTTGCTTTCATTCACACTGTGACTTCTGCAGCCATTCCTTACCCCTGGTAGATGGAATATTCTGGGCAGATACACTGTCTGAGGGTTAATAAATATTCTGATAGGTAATGATCATTTAGGGGCAAAAGTGACTTTTTTTGCATATTGAATCTTATAAAATGATTCTTTTTGTCTTAGTGGCAGCACTGAGACCTCAGTAGCTACTCTTAGACTAATCCAATCAGACTATTAATGCTTTTGAGAATGACAATTTAATTTTTTTAAGCCATGATTGAGTAAAAGCTCCTTATGCAGTGAGAAGAAATGGACTGATAATCTCTGGAAAAGTTGTGTTATATTTTTGAGATAGATGATACAAAAGGCTGAGAGATACCCATCCTATAAAGGAGATAAAATAATAAAAGGTTCCTCATTTTATCAATATCCTTATGGAACATTAAGGGTCTTGTTACAACTATTGAAACAAAAACATATGGCTGTTAAGAATCTGATACAGTTATATGATTAAACTTCCATAAAGCTCTCTAAATATTGATATCATGGATATTGATATCAGTGGATATTGTTACCATGCTGCAGTAAGTGAATAAATCAGCACCTTGGGAAAACACTCTTCTTCTGAATCTGAGTGAGAAGGTGCAAATCTTTGGGCCAGATATTTGTATATTTGGCTTGTAGCTGGGAAATGTAATTCCCATTTATGTAGTGTTTCCTATTTGCATAGCCCCTGGAAGTGTCCAAGACCAGACTGGAGCAACCTGGGCTAGTGGAAAGTGTCCCTGCCCATGGCAGGGGGTGGGATGGGATGAGCTTTAAGGTCCCTTCCAACCCAAACCATCTGCTATTCTCTGCTCCAGCAGAGATGCCTTTGCCCTGGTGTGTTCAGTGTTTTCATCCTGATGAAAAAAGCTCTGCTGACTTGCTGCTGTTGTGGCTGAATTGTTTTGGGAGAGGGACAACTTTCCAGGCAGCTTATTCCAGCCCTGTGGGGTTTGTGGGTCCGTGTACAGGGATGAGTTTGTCTCCATGACACTGCAGTGGGGGCATGTGGTCAAGAAACCCATTAAGAAGACAACTCTCCCTGGTGCTAAATGACTGCTGTGCATGTGAAATGCTGCCTCTGCTGATTTCTGTCCAGCTAAAAGGGAATCCCCCTGGAGCCATTCCTGTGTTTCAGAGAGCTGTGACCTGCTGAAATCCACTTTTCCTAATGCTGTTAACATGGGTGTAGTGATTTGTGGGAGTATTTACTGACCTGGTGTTTACTCCATGTAAACAGAGTGTCCTGCTCATTCCACACAAGGAGAATTCCTCATTACACTGGAGACATTTGATTAAGCTCAGCTTAGGTAATTAGTCAGAGCTATACAGTGGCTTTTGTGATTGCCACTAAGAAACACAAGACAATTTATTAAACAAGCTTGGCATTTCAGATGTTAATGGAAGACTTTAATGGAAGCCCTTGTTGAGGAATGAGGGCCTTTATTAAATGAAGTTTAAATAAAACATGAGCTAAAAAGAGTGTGTGAAACTTCTGGAGAAATACCTGCAAGCTGCTGGCCAGCCAACACACTTCGGAGTCTCTGTGCCACCACCAAATTCTAGTCTTATATTTCTGCTGGGAGAGGAAAAATTGCTGTAGATGTGCAAATCTCATCAAGGAAGGAAAAATATTATGAATTTTAAAAATTCTGAGTACTAAGCCTCATTATCTTCATTGTATGTGAAAAGGGAAGGAGGAAACATTGATCAAAACTTGCAGCAATCATTTAAGGATAATGGAGGCATAAAAACTTCAAAGAGCAGCAGGATCAGAAGAGGAAAAGCTGGTAAAAGGAACTTCATCATTACTATGTAAAGATTGTCCCCTAATCTTGTCAAGGGTGGTGTCAGGGGGGTATTTTGGAAGCAGGTGATGCTGGGGTGGAACACTGACTGAAATACCTGCTGGTACTGAGGGCTTAGAGAGTATTTCCACTTGTAAATATGTCAGATTTTGCTCAATAAGCCTCTAAAGATGTTGGTTTTTTTAATGTGTCTGGGTAATGAACTTTTCCTGCTGCATTTATTTGAAGGGAACAGTGTTTTCGTGGATGTGAAGGATTGTACCTCATTGCAGCCTGGTTTTGGGTTTGGAATGATGTGATTAAACTTCTCAGGCTTCAGATAATGACAGTGTATTCTCCAAAATTCCAACGTGCCTCTTTTCTGTTGAGGGAGATGTTGGCAACTGAGAATTAATATCACTCCAGAGCCTTGGTGTCTCCAGGATTCAGACTTGTGGGGATGTCCTCTGGGGTTTCCTGATCTCAGTTGGAATCCCAGAATCAGAAAAGAGCTTGGATTGGAAAGGATCTTAAAGCTCATCCAGTCCCACCCCTGCCATGGGCAGGGACACCTTCCACTACCCCAGGTTGCTCCAACCTGGCCTTGGACACTTCCAGGGATCCAGGGGCAGCCACAGCTGCTCTGGGCAACCTGGGCCAGGGCCTCCCCACCCTCTGAGCAAAGACAGAACTGTTGTAACTACAGAGAATAGGGGAATTTTACAGTATTTGCTTTGCCCTTGCAAAGAGACAAGGATGAGAATGTGCAGAAAATACCTTTCTCCATGATTGTATGGTTATTCCAAAGGGCAATTAATGCAGTTATTCCAGAGGTACATTTCTGAGCTGGCAGGTTGGTATTTTAGTACCGGTCTTAATTAAGCAAGTACAGTTTTATAACATAAATATTACTAAGGATAAAACAGAGGTCAAAAAGGCCCTGTAAAAGACCAACTCTTGAATTATCTGTTCTGGTGAACATGGATTCCTGGATCCAGGTTCTGCTGAACAAGAAAAAGTCCATGATTTCTTTGATTTTCTTTTTTCTTTTTTTTTTTTCCCTTGGATATCATCCTGCCACATTTGAAATTTGTGGGTTATTTGTTTCAAAGAGACTTTCTGGCCATTCCTTCCCCTTCTCTTTAACTCTTGGCACATTGTGCTGGTGATTAGCAACACTGGGTACTACAGAAAGTCTCTTTGCAGTTCATAATCCCACATCATTCCCAAATAAATATGAAGCCTGAATTCCCTTCCCACATAAGAGTGGGATTAATTTACAGTTCATAATGCTTGGCAGAGCTGGTAAGAAATGTACCTCTGAAGACTGTGTTGTGTTGATGCTCCTGCACTTTCTGTGGGTTGTGTTGGTTCTCTCAGACCTCGTGTCCTCTCTGTAGCATTTCACACATTCTTGGGCCTGACTGTGCATCAAGAATTTCAGGTTTTCCTCTCATTTTCATCACTGTGCAGCCCCAAAGCTGCCCCTGTAACCACACTGTTCCCTGTCAGGTCCATGAGGAGTAACTTGCAACTTGAAGGTCTTTGAGACCAACTGTAGAGCAGAGTAACAACACAATCATTGTTTTCATTTATAATTTCATTTTATATATTTACAATCTTTTTTTAGGGGGGTTACCCAAGAGAGAGGATGATTAAAACCTCTCCTGTGATGGCAGGACACCAAGCAGGACATCCAGGCTTTCCACCCCAAGGCCTAACCAGTCCACAACCCCAATTCTACCTCATCATCCAGGCAGCTCTGCCACTTATTTTATCCCCCTAAAAGGAAAAAAATGCAGATAAACCCAAATAAACCCTGCCTTAAAAAGGACTGATGCTTAAACAAGCTGCAAAGATTTATCATTCTGGTGGTGCCTGTTCAACTCTGAGCTCAGTTCTCCTTATCTTTACCAGGAGAGCTGTTTTGTATTCCCAGAATTATTCCGATGGCTGTTGACTCCGGGCGATTACGAGACCGCAGCAAAAACAAAACAAGCCCCTGAGCTCAGGAGTATTTTAAATATATTCCTCTCTCCCAGCTGCCATTTGATGGCTCCGTGTTGCCACAGTGTCTGGTGGCACCCTGTGACACATGTCAGCCCTCCCTGACTAGCGGGGGAGGAATAGATTTGGGATAGGGGAGGAAATAAATGCGGGAATCAATGGCTGCACTGAACTGTGCAGGCCTCTGGTGCCACAATTTCATGTTTTATGCAAAAGTAGAAACTCTTCTGGAATGTGTGAAGGAGTCTGTGCCCTAAACAATTTACAGGGAGAGAGTCAAAAAGGCTCTGCTCGTGTTGTGCGACTGCAGCTGCTTTGAGGAGCTGCTCACACCTTCACGAGCTGGGAAAGATTAAACCCCAATATTTTAAGGCAAGAAACATAATTTAATAGGTTTAGGTATTACAGATAATTATAGATTTGGGGATTACATTATTTCCTTTTTAGGGGCATTTAGAGAGTAGCTGCTCACACCTTCACGAACCGGTAAAGATTAACCCCCAATATTTTAGGACAAGAAACACAATTTAATAATTTATGTAGAGATTACATTATTTCCTCGTTAAGGGCATTGAAAGGCTAGCTGCTCACGCCTTCACAAGCTGTTAAAGATTAAACTCCAATATTTTAGGGTAAAACCCGCAATTTAATAATTTATGTCAAGATTACATTATTTCCTCTTTAGGGGCCTTTATAGGGTAGCTGCTCACACCTTCACAAGCTGTTAAAGATTAAACCCCATTATTTTATCATAAGAAACATAATAGATTTCCGTAGGGATTATACTATTTCCTCTTTAAGTGCATTTAAAGAGTTAGTGCTCAAACTTCGGAGCTGTTTGGTTCTTGAGGATTAAACCCCAATATTTTAGGGAAAGAAACAGAATTTATGTATAGATTAAATTATCTCCTCTTTAAGGGCATTTAAAGGGTAGCTGCTCACACCCTCATGAGCTGTTAAAGATTAAATTCCAATATTTTAGGGTAAGAAACATAATTTAATAATTTATATAGATATTACATAATTTCCTCTTTAAGGGCATTTAAAAGGTAGCTGGTCACAGCTACCTGAGATGTTTCATCCTTCAAGATTAAACCCCAATATTCCAGGTCAAGAAAAAGAATTTAATAGATTTATGTAGTGATTATAATAGATTTATGTAGAGGTTAAATTATTTCCTCTTTAAGGGCATTTCAAGAGTAGCTGCTCACAACTTCAGGAGCTGTATGCTTCTGAAGGATTAAACCCCAGTATTCCAGGACAAGAAACAGATTTCATAGATTTATTCAGGCATTGCATTATTTCCTCTTTAAGAGCATTTAAGGAGTAGCTGCTCACACCTTCACAAGCTATTAAAGATTAAACCCCAATATTTTAGGACAAGAAGCATAATTTAATAATTTATGTAGAGATTACATTATTTCCTCTTTAAGGGCGTTTAAAGGTTGAGATTTGTAGCAGTAGGAGAAAGGGAATTTTTTTTCTTTAACCTTAAAAAAAAACATTGTAAAAATTGCATTTATTAGTTGGCTTCATCCTGCAGTGTAATTTCTGTGATTGCATCTCTTGCAGGCCACTTGTCCTCCCTCCTGAGCAGCTTGGCCCCTGCTTATCTCTCTGGCTTTCAAAAGATATTTTTGTTAGGCTGCATTTCAGTCCTTCCCCTGAAGATGTTGGAACATGATACTGTTTTCAAGGTGGCTAATAATGGAAAGAGAGCCCTAATTTGATAGTGGAAATAACTGGATACAAATTTTGCTGACGTGTTTTACTGCTTGGAAATGCCTGAGGGTATCTGCAAATCTGGGGAGTTAAATGCCTGTAATATTCTGGTGCATTTATTGAGCATCAGAGGCCAAAGAGAGTTTATTTTTATTTATTTATTTATTTATTTTTGGTAAAGTAAGGCTGGAACACAGCAGGACAGTTTAACTTGATTACCTGAATCATCTGTCTTTGTCTACAAACATAAAACTCTAAAAATGATGAATAATCCCTAAAGCCATAAGATGGAATGGTGAGGTGATTAAAATTCCTGGGGAGTCCACCCTTCTTGCCCTTTAGTTTTTTTGGAGTTCTTCTCTATTAGTGTCAAAGATAAGCGTAAAACACTCTTAGGTTAAAGTTAAATTAATTTTGAAGTTTCTACAGGTTGGTAAATTAAAACCCCATGAATTTGTAAGAGTTGCTGACACTGTAAAGAAAAACAACTCCGTGATACAAAAGGAGTTATGAAAACTGCTACTGAAACTAGTATAAAAAAAAAAAAAAACCTCTTTTTATTGATTGAATATGCAGTTTGTAACAAAGAAATAATTAACTCAGCTATGAATTGGGGCTTAATGGGAAGATGCCAAAATATCTGCCCACTAAAGTAAATTATTTCATACCAGGAAAACTGGTTAGTAAAAAAGTAGAAAACTGCAAGAAAAAATAACAATTACTCTCCCTTTAATGCCTGATACATTTTATAGGTGTTGTCTTATTTATTGAATGTTTTCTGAGTCAGTACTGATGTTTTTAACCAGATTTTTCCTGGTTTTAACCCAGGTACTTTAAAATGAAATAAGAAGTGGCTGCTGTCCTCAGTGCAGGGAGGGAATCTGAGTTTGGGGTCGGGGGGACTCATTTTGCTCGTGTCAAGGTTTAAATATCTGGGGTTTGCCTTAGAAATGATTCTCCAAGTCAGGATGTATTTTTTGAGAGGAAAGAGAGAAGATGCAGCCCCAGAAGGGCCCCAAATCCCGGTGCAGGGGCAGGATGTGGGAGACCCTGTCTGGAATTCCAGCCCATTGCAAAAGGCTGCCCTGCTTTACAGAGTTGCTGTTTGTGGTCACAGGGTCACCCAGCCCCTCAAAGAGAGTGGAATCACCCCAAAAAACCCCTACTGTCCAACATGTAGAGCTTGGGATTCTCTCTTGGCTTAATTAAGGGAGGAGAGAGGTTTATTTCCCATTGGTGACCACTTGTACCCCCTGCACGACCTGTCCTTGGTCCCTCCACATCCTCCTCCCTCTGGGCAATTCTCTGGCTCTTCATGACCCTCAAATTTGTTTTTTTAGGTGGAAAAGTAACTCCTTGACCCCTGAGGAGCAGGGTGGATGCCACCACCTCCTGTGTGTCAATATATCACATTAAATATTGCCATTTTAGTCGACAGTGTCGACACAATCACATTAAACTGAGCATTTTTGCTCTTTTCCTTGAGGTACATTCATATACAGGTAACCATCCATTAGCATGGATTTAATTGTAAAACGAGGGCATGCAAAATAGCAGTGCAAAGAGTTTGGGTTTTATGCATGAAACATTTTTTTTGCTGGGAAAGTTTGGAGTTGTTTGCTGAGGAATTAGCCCTGCCTGGCATGAAAATGAGCCTCGGTCTTGCTAGAAAAGGACAAAAAAAAGCCGTCTGAGCTCGAAGGATTTTGTCATGAAAACAATCCCCTTGTAGAAAAAGGTCAAACCCTTATGTTAGAGTGGTGTTTTTTTGTTTTGCTACTTTTATTTTATAAGTTTTAAATAAAACCACTGGTACCTGACTAATAACTAACCCACCCAGGTGAATGTGAATTAAGCAGCTGAAAGATTTGACTCAAAAACTGCCAGTGGCAGAAGTGAGATTTTTTTTTTTAATTATTATTATTTTTATTTTTTTTTCTGGTGGAAACATATTTTGTTTAGATTTTGAATTTTTTCCCCTTCTAAATGAAGTAATAAAACCTTAAATGTTTTCTTCTGCCTCCCAGTTTCTCCTGTGCTGCTGCTCTGAGCGATGGAGCCAAGACTAAGCCTCACACTCTGAATAATGCATTAATTTCTCTGCAAGGTGTGGAAGGCTGGAGACTAATTTTTGTAAGTATTGTGCTTCTGGTTGCTTCCAACAGAAACTTTTTGTTCCAGCTTGAATGTCAGATGGGAAGCTCGGGTGTTCCTGTGCTCAATTTATCCAGTGGGAAGGGTGCACATTACCCAGAACTTCAACCAGAGCTTCCTAACTGGAACCTGTAGTTTGTTCTGGGGTATTTCACTGGATTGGAGTTATTTTACATCATTCAGACTGGAAAAATGCTCTGTGAGCAGTGAAAGTGCTGAAAGAAAAATTCAATGAAAATCTTGCTTAAATGGCAGCAAATGGCACAAGCAAAGGGTGAGCGCTTAAAAATATATTTTAAGAGGGTTCCTTTGGCTTGACTGATGTTTTTCTCTAGTTTTGAGAGCTCCCTAGAATGAGATATTGGCCTTGCTTTGTGGAAAGGTAAATTGGAGTCCCCAAAGGTCTTGGGACACTCACAATCCCCTGGAAAGGCTCTCACAGAAGTGGCTCAGGCACCTCTGCCAAGAATATATTCCAGCTTAAATCTTTACTAGAAAATGTAGGTTTTTGGGCAAGGGTTAAGTATTTTGTCTCCTGGCTGAAATATATATATTTGATAAATCCTCCAAAGCTGAGAGGTAGCAGGGAAATTACCAAATGACACCTCTGGCTCTAATTTTAGCAGGGCCACTGTTTTTTGACAGATCCATTTTCTTTCCCCACTCGGATTGATAAGTGTCTCTGGCTGGGACTAGAGGAAGTCTTTGGAATGGGATTGCTGAAGGTCAGATTCCTCTAAGGAGAAGTTATATTTTCCTGCCAGTTTTGCTTGGTAGGGTCAAGGAGTTTTTCCTTGCTCCTATAAAATGTAGAAAGCAATTAAAATTGAGTCATGCCATGAGCTACTTCTTTTGGGTTTGACTGACTGTACTCCTTCTAGGGGGAGGAAAAAAAAACCCCAAACCAGCATTCCTCTGGCAACCCCATCACTGTAAAAAGCTTCCAACACTCTGGGCAACTCTTTACTGCTCCAGAAGAGATGATGTTTTATGTGTCTTAATGTTTGACTTGAAAAATACATTGGAGGTGTGTAAGCAAATAATTGAAAACTGCATCAGCCAGTGAACAAGGGAGAAAGCTCCTAAAATATTACTGAAAGATGGCAAAGTGCTTATATTTCACCGGCATTTGGGTCTGTGGAAACCATCCACTATTTCACTGATATAAGATCTCAGGAGGATGTTGCCACCTCCACTGTTGGCACAACAGCTGCTTGTTTGCACATAAATGTGTGCAAAATAAATAGTTAAAAGCAAAAACTCTGAGAGAATCAACCAACACTGTGTTTCCTCTTCTCTGTCCAGTGTGGGGCATTATCTTTATGCAAATTCTTTGTTATTTGGGATGGAGGATTAGAGGCAACCATCCTGTCTGGAGCTGCCTGGTGTGAAGTGGTCCATGGGCACAGAGGTCGAAAGGGAAGATTGCTGAGAGTTGACCAGGGATTTTCTCCTGAGAGGTCAGTGAGAAGATAGAAATGTTTTTTCCCTTTGTTCCAGAGGGAAACGAGGATTTTGTTTTCAGCAAAGTCTGACTGTGAGTCGAGGAGAGCAGGGCCCATCTGACACCTGGCTTTTTATTTTTGAGTAATTGTTTTCTTCCTCTTGCTCCGGACTTACCTTCACCTTTTTTCCCTTCCTGTTGTTTATTATTGTTCTTTTCCCTCTCGTTTTCCAAAATATCATCCAGCTCCTTCCATCTAATCCTTCATATCTCCTTCCCCAATTCTTCCTACATCTTTTTCTGCCTAAAACACCCATGTGGCAGCAGATTTTTTTCCCACAGTCTGATATTTTGAGGGCTGTAACCAGAAGCTCTTTTCCCTGGATTAACTCTACCTGAGCCTAGAGAAGCTTTTAGGATGGGCAGGACCAGGAGGTGGCTGGAATTGCTCAATGATCTGGGTTTGAAAAGCTGCATTTAGTGGATGCAATCAATGGGAAAAGGCAAATAGCAAAAAGCCTTCAATTAAGAAAAGTTAAGCAGAATGACCCCTGAGCAGTGCAGTCTTTGTATTAATGGGGAAGAGAAATTGTGACTACCTGAGGGCACACAAAGATGGGTATCAGGCCACCCCAGTGCTTTGCCTAATGGTGTCTGAATAATTCAGCAAAAAGCATCATTTTATCAGTTTACTTTGGGAAATTATTCTTTTTAATCTAATTCCTCACGAAGTGGGAACTCTTTACCTGAAGGTTGTCAGTGGCTAAAAGTTGTGGGGGCTGCTTGGGGTGGATTTGAAGGTTTTAATTTGTTCCAGTTGAGCTGTGGGTTCAGTGGAGTCCCCAAAGCCCTGAATTGATGTGTCTGAGGCTTCCCACCATCCTGAGAGAAGCTGAGGAAGCCTGGGGTGCAAGGGGATGTTTTTCCTTCCCTGGGGTGATCAGGAGCATGGCAGCCCTGCCCCAGAAATCTGCTTTATCCCTGGGCTGGGTTGGGTTTGGAACAGAAAGGGCTTTGGCTCAGCTGGGAAAGGACCAGGAGATTCATTTGCTGGAGAGTTTTGGTGTCCTTTGTCCCCTGAACCAAATCAAACTCCTGTTAATACACAGAGCTGCTCATGGACTCCCAATAACCAGCTCCTCTGTGAGGTCTGTGCAACCCTCTGGAACAATTCAGTGGCTTAACTCATATGGAAAATGGAGATTTGGGATCAGCTCTCTTCCCTAATTAATGGTGTGGTATCAAGCTGAGCTGTAGGTTCTTCTGTACAGATTTTTCTACTTTGTTTCAAAAAATAAAATACTCTTTGAGATCCAATTTTTGAGAAAGACCCCATTTTGGGGTGGCTCTGGGGACATTTAGATCCCAGTCCTTGTCAATCAATATAAAATGCATAAAACGGGGAAAGTTTGGGGAGGGTAGAGATAAAAAAGCCTGGTCTAAACACTGAGGTGCAATTCTCATTCAAGGAAGATTTGAGATTAATGGAACAACTGCAGCAGAATGGTTCAAAAGCATCCCTGTGACCCAGATTTAGGTAATTTGGAGTTTTCCAAGGGTGTTAATTGATAAATTCCCTTATTTGAGTGATTTGAATCCAGCTCTGCCACTGGAACTGCTGGACCAAGTCATGACCAACTTCAGGGCTTTGTCCTTTAATAGAGAGCTGGTTTTGCTTTCTGTTTGAAACTCAGAGTGGTGTAAAAACTGGAGCATCCATGCAAAAATACAGCTCCTCAGACAGGGATAGGATGTGTCTGCAGGGATGTTTTTCAGAACCCCCCATTCCACATGTTGGCTCTTATAAACACCAAAGTTTGCTGATGGAGTTCAGGGTCCAAGCTGGGGGCTGTGAGGTGTGTTGGTGTGGTGAGACCCATGTGTTCTTTATAGACCTGTGCACAAAATAAACCTTTTATTTCCTTCAAGAAAACCTGTTGTGCCAAACCCCCATTGAAAAACCTGGTCATTAAGATTCACAACAGGACACGGGGAGCACCGGGAGCACCGGGCGCTTCTGAAAACCAGCCTGAAGTTTCTGACAAATTTTTAATTAGGAGACATGAAAGAGAGAGCACCAACTCCTCGATGGCTGGTCTGTTGGAGATTTAAATCCCTTAATTACAGGAGCTTGATTGGTTTGTTTGGGCACTCTGTGAACTCCAGCACTTCGGAGGGGCCTCATTTTCTCTTTGGGGCTGTGTGAGGGCCAGGTTCTTCCACTCTCTTTAAGTAGGACTTAAAGCTCTTCTCCTGGAAACACCAGTTCTAGGTGCCAGTGCCAAAAGACCTTTTCCAATTATTTTGCATTTTTGAGCGGGAAGAGGGAGGATGTGGGAAAAGCTTTTTTTTTTTTGCATGAATGGGACAATTCGTGCAAGGGCTTCTTCCGCCAGCAAGGAGTCAACCTCGCAAAGTTTTCCTCCCTTTTCTCCTTCAAAACAACTAACATTTTGAAGGTACAGCTCTGCAGGAGGAAGCCAGGCTGGAGGCTGTTTGTGCGATGCTGCTGAGAGCACCGGAGGACGTTTGCTTGATGTCGGTGCTCGGAGCTCCCCCGCGTTTGCAGTTGGCTCCCGGATCCCTGCCGGTCACGGGCTGACAATATTAGAGCTCTGCGAGGTGCCACGGGTGCGATTTGAAAAGGATGAAAAAGTGTTAAGAGCACAATGGGCTGCGCTCCCTGAAAAGCTGGATGGGAAAAGCCGAGACTTTGAAGTGCAAAGAGGGTGAAATCTTCCCTGTGTCGGGCGCTGGAAGGAGTCGAGTGTGTACCATGTAAATTCCTGTTAAACCATCAAAGTCGGGCTCAAGTTGAGCTCGAGTGAATGGGCCTCGTGCAAGTGTTCTGCCTGCAGGGGAACTTCACCCTGGCTGCTTATTTTTGGAAAATAAGCTTGTTTAGGGGAAGCTGGAAAACACAATGCTAAGTCAGGCTGGAGAAAGGTCTCTCTTAGCCAAGTGTGCAAATCGGAATCAAATCCATCCTTTAGTGCCTCAACAGGGATTTTATCCTCTCAGACAGGGCTGGGGCACTGGATGCACCACTCTGAGCACAGTTTTCTCTTCAAATAGTGAAAGATTGGAGGAGATAGTGTGGGAGGATGAAAGAGAGGGTGAAATGCGGTGGGAGAAGGAGGGGATGAGGAACAGCAAGGCTGGGAGAGGATGGAAGGGAGCAGTGCTGGGATCCTGCATGGATCCCACCTGAGTGGGAACCAATTCACCTGAAATTGGGCTGCTCAGGAAACTGGGGAGGATCTAGGAGGGATGTTTAGGAATTTTAGTGTGTTGTATGGTGAGGGCAGGGCTGCAGCAGGAGTGGGGATATCCTGAAATCCCAGAGGAACTCCTTCCCAGATGTTGGGCTTTGAGCAGGCAGTACAACTGGAGAAGAGAGAGGGGAGGAAAACCCACCCAAAACCCCCCCAAAAGACCCTTCATAGAATGATACACGTGTAAAACTAATGAGGATCACTGCTGGCTAATATTGTTCCTAAAAAGGCAATTCTTGGCTGCAGAATCCCAATGAAACTTTTGAAATTGAGGGTTCCCTCTCCTATATATATATATATATATATATATAAAATATATATTTCTTAATGAAAATGACCAAAACTATTAATTTGGGGGCTCTGCAGTAGGTACCCTTGTCTGGGAATGCCACATTCCTCATCATCCAGGGGCTGTGCAGTACCAGGCAGGGGCAGTTGGTGTCACCCCATTCCCACGGGATAACACCTGTTCACTGCATCTTTCTGTTGAAGCATTCCATATATTATCCTAATAGTGCTCCTAAACAGTCAAATTTTGGCTGCAGCATCTCAATGAAACCTTGGAACACGAAATTCCCTCTTCCATATATAGGTCTATATATTTATTTTTCCAATACGTATATTTCATTATTAAAATGACCAAAACTATTAATTTGGGGGCTCTGCAGTGGGTACTTGTGTCTGGGAATGCCACATTCCCCATCATCCAGGGACTGTGCAGTACAAGGCATGGGCAGTTGGTGTCACCCCATTCCCACGGGATAAATCACTGCATCATCCCATTCCAGCATTTCCTACATTATCCTGTAACTTTTGCCTTGGAAGTAACAAAGCCTGACAGCTGTGGCTGGTGCAGGATAACAATCCTGAATCCTTCAGTGCCAAATTCAGAAAGGAAGAAAGAAAAACCTTCTCCAAAGTGACACTAAACATGGGTGGGTTTATAGGACATGGTGTTAAACAGCCTGAAAGGGCAGAGTGGGGTTTGAGCTGCAGCTGAACTCGTTTGTGCTGCATTAAAAGGGCTCATCTGGGAGCTGAGACTTTGGAACCAAGCAGCAAAACATCAAATATTGAACTCCTGCAGTTCCTGGGGAGGTGTGGGGGTTCTTTGTGGTGGTTTCTGTGCAGGTGGATCTTGCAAAGCGTGGGAATAACAGCACCCTGCTCCTGTGCTGCCCTGCTGGGGTGCAGATCCTCAGGAGGAGGATGTGGATGGGAGGGAGCAGCTATCCCAAGATTTTCTAACTCATCTGTGGTGTCTGAAGAGAGGTTGGTGATTTTCACACTGTTTTGGGGCAATCTTGGTAATTTTTTGGTTACAGGTTTTCATGATGGAGCAGTTTAGAGTTCCTTGGAGAGAGACTGTTTACAGGAATGTGGAGTGACAGGACAAGGGGGAATGGCTTCAAACAGAGAGTAGATTTAGAGTAGATATTAAGGAGTTCTTGGCTGTGAGGGTGGGGAGGCCCTGGCATGGGTTGCCCAGAGAAGCTGTGGCTGCCCCATCCCTGGAAGTGTCCAAGGCCAGGTTGAAGCAACCTGGAATAGTGGGAGGTGTCCCTGCCCATGGCAGGGGTGGAATTAGATGATCTTCAAGGTCCTTCCCACCCAAGTCACTCTATGATTTGTCCCCCTAAGATTGTTGCCTGTTGCTCTGTGTTTGTTTTATTTGGGGATACTGCAGGCTTATAATTTGTAAGTGAAAATAAGGGGGGGAAGGGGCAGAAGGGTGGTGGAGCAGAGCCCAGTGATGGCCATGTGTAGGTTGGAGAAGTTGGATCCTTATTTTAATTTAAGTGAATTAATTGCTCATTAACCTGAGGCAGTCAGTGTGTGGCTGTCTACCAATCTGCTTGTGCCAGGGAATGACACAGAGCTGACCTGGATTACAGAGGCTAAAGCAGATGTTGGCTTGTGTTAGAAACCTTTAACTTCTGCCCCCAGGGAGCAAAACCCAACCCCTGACAGGGATTTTGGAATTGCTGCTGATTTTTAACTGTAGAACACTGAAAGTGGTTTTTTTTTTAGGAAGTGAATTAACTAATAACAAAGAGTAACTCATCCAAAAAGAAATCATATTAGAGAGTCTCTAGTGATTTATTGAGAATGTTGTGATCCAGCTGGGCTCGATGGAGCCTCAGAGGGACACAATTGCTTTGTGTCCTAATTGGCTTCCCAGAGAGCTGGGAAGGCCACTTCCAACTGGGCTTCCTGATCCCAGTCCTGCTGAAAACTTCACAGATAAAAAATAATTAAGCAAGTGGGAGAGGAAAAGCAGGACAGAGGGTGGGAAAGGAGGAGAAGGGAGGAGTGTGCTGAGCTTTTATCCCAACAGGTGAATTACCCTTGGGTGGAGGTACAAGACCCACTTTAGAAACTCTTGAGGTCCTGAGCCCCTTAAGGGTCTGAGCTCAAGGCCTCTCACCTCCCCTAGATTCTCACAGGTAAATGTTTTCAAATCTCTTTTGCCAGCAGTTCAACAGCCCATCTACAGCACTAAATTTTTCCTAAGATTAATTTCCCTGTCTTTCTGTTAAGATTTTGAGGGAACTATTAATCATGACGCTGAGACTCTTAACCAATTAATGGTTTTATTGGCTGTTATTAATCAAATATTGTTTTGCTGCACTCTCTATAACACACCATTTTATATTCTTCCTGACACTTCACACCCAGCTTGTTGCATCCCCAATTTTCTTTATATTTATGCAAAACAAAGGGATTCACTAGCAAAATAATTAGCGATTTTTTTTAATGCAAGTACAGTTTTTTAAAGAGAAAAATGCTTAGAGGTGGTAGATGGAGATTTGACAACAAAAGGACAGAATTTTGAAACGGAGAGGTTTTTTTCCCCTTCCTGATGGTTTCCATGACATCTCTGTTTGTCTTTCATGGCACTGCAGCACAAACATCAGAAGATATTGAGCACAACCAAAGATGTCTTAGAGCCTCACCCCATCCCAAGGCACAGCATCTCCGTGATCCCTTGTTCCATCCCTGAGAAAACAGATCCTAAGGGGCTGAGAAAGCCCCACTTGACCCTGATCCATAATCTTCATTCCTAAGGACATCCTTAAAAGCTCCTTCTGCTTTTCCTCACCCATGAAATGACTTTTGCAGAACCAGCACTAACTGCTGTGTATCCAGCTCTTCTCAGATGGCTCCAGTGCATCCTTGGAATGCCAACAACCTTCAGAGCTGCTGCGTCAACAGACAGGAAAAGAAATCCAGGCCGCATTTGCAGAGGGAATATTTTTTTTTCTGGCGACGTGGAAAACCACCTCTGCATGTTAAACAGCTTATTAGTGCTTGCTGAATTGCAGGGCAAAATGAAATTTGGTTGAAAACATGATTTCCCTTCCCCCTTTCCTCCTTGGAAGTGGAGATGTGGCCCGGGAGCAGCTCCGTGTGTGGGACACCTCAAGGAGACAGCACCGAGCGTGTCAGAAAGTTCTGGAGCTGTATTTGCTGTGATGGCTGATAAATTAATTAAGATTCTTTGAAAAGTGATGGAAAGGGCCTATTTATAGTTGAGAGCCTATTTACAAGCCTCAGAGGGAAACTGCAATTACGTTTTCAGTTTAAAAATGTCGTTGTCTGCGCTGACCTTTCACTGCTTTCGTCTGCCCTTCAAGGCAGAATGAATTCCTGGGAAGTGCCAGACTGAGCACTTGGGCAGTTCTGGTGTCACTTTGCAGAGCAGAAGCTCTGGCAGAACAACCCCTATGCTTCCAGCATTTATCTGCCATGAAAACCTCTCCTTGCTGGTGTGGGAAGAGCCCCCCTGCAAACAACCTATCCCAGCTGCACCCACAGAATCGTGGAATGGTTTGGGATGGAAGGGACCTTGAAGATCATCTTGTTCCACCTTCACTAGACACATTCCACCATCTCAGGTTGCTCCAAGCCCTGTCCAACAATTCCAGGGATGGAGCAGCCACAACTTCTCTGTGCCAGGGCCTCATCATGAAGAAGAAGGTGGGTGAGTCATAATATCTTTAATTCCTCAATGCAGGAATATCATTCTTATCCCATTGCTCCAACTGGATTTTGCTCAGTCCCCACTCCCCTGTGCATCCCCCTGGAGCTGCTATAAATAACATTTTGGCTTCTTCTCTTCCAGGACTTAGAGGGAGCAGGACTTTGCCCATTTTGGTGGCAGTTCCTTTGATTTTTAACAGGAGTCTTTAAACTTATCGGTCCCTGTTCACATTTTAGAAGACAAGGGATGCAAATTTGAAGTCTGTAGCGACAAACTCCATTCTGAAGTAGTTTAAAAATCCTCTGGAGAGAAGCATCTCCTGGTTCCAGATGGCTCCTGTGTTTATTGTCATGACAGTGTCATTTGCTACAGGAGAATGAGTTTCCTCTTGGGGAATAAAATCTTCTGACACCAGGACAGGAGGAACTGTGCATCCAGCCTGGCTGTTGGACACTTGCACACTGGACAAACAGCTCCCTGGGTTTCTCTGAAGGACAAGGAATGATTGACGTGTGTGCTGAGACCTTGTGCTTCCCAAATAACCCCTGGTGACACATGGAAATGGATGTGTGTGGTTTGGGAATTCAGGAATATCCAAAGAGAGGTAATATCTGTTAAAAACAAAGGGCCAAATCACATCCACCTTCTCCCTTTCTATTTTCTATGTTATTTTTTATTTATGTGTTTTATATCATTCTATCTTCCCTCTCCTGTTCATGTGACAACATAAAATAATAACCCACAACGTTCCCTGAGGAAAACCAAGAGTTCAATATTTAGATTTTAACCTGAGCAGCGTGTGGCCTGACAAGACACTGCCACCTCTGAGCTGGGGCAGTTCAAAATGTCAAATTCCAAACCACAGGAAGGAAAACTGGACATAATGAAAGGTGAAGAGATGCTCTGGTGACAGTGATGAGGAGATGCTCTGGTGACAGTGATGCTGCTGGGGCAGGTCTCTGCTTTCCCTCCCTCCTGTGCCTGGTGGTGCCTGAGCTGATGGAGCTGCTCCAGTCCCAGGATCCAAATGGCAAAAATCTTGGATAGAAACGGACTTTTATCAACTTGCTCAACTCAAAGCTGCTTTTACCCTTTCAGAGTCAAACTCTGAGCTTCAGGGTGAAAACACGTGGTCATTTTAATCATTGATTATATTTTTTTATTAAGAAAAAGTTAAAAAAAAGATTTAATTCTCCCATTTCCCTCGATTTTCTAATGTCACCTTTTGCATGCTGCTGCTTCCACGAGGTTGTGAATCCATTTGACTCCTCAGGGCTTTACCATGTCTTTGTTTATGGGCTCTAATTGAGTTTGGCACAGAAATGCTGATAATAATCCATTTAATAACCCTGCAAGGAGCTGGGCAAATTAGCTGCAGGCTGGTGGGATGGAGCAGTTCAGAGGGACTTCAGTGAATCCATGGAAAGACCTTCCTGAACCAGAGTTCCAGGAGTTCATCATCTCAGGGAAGGAAACGACTGGGAGGGAAATGGGATCCAGAGATTGTCTTAAACCAGAACAGCTGCTGTTGATAATTCATTTGGAGGGTGGCAAAAAAGGGAGCAGAAAATAAACAGCAAAGGAAATTCCCCCCAGAGTGAAGAAATAAGAAAACTGCTCGATTATTTTCAACTGTTGTGCCCTGTGTGTGTCCCTGTTATTCACGAACAAAATTTTAGTCTGTCCCCACCCTTTTTTTAAATACCCCCAGACCCCAGTTGCTGCTTTGGAAATTATGATCTGTTCATTTTTAATGAGAAAATGATTAACAATTGAATTTATCAACAATTGAATTTGTGACAACAGAAATATGATGTAGCTACACTTGGTGTTAGCACTGAATTTAAAGTTTCAGTGGGTCTTATTTTACTGGGTCCTTTTGGATTAAGGAGCATCATTTATTTTGAGTGTTTTTTTTTTTTTTGCATTTTGTCCACTGATGAATACTTAATACAAGTTTTTTTGGAATGATACATTTGATAGCTGGATTTAATTAAGCAGAACAACAGCAGAAGCTTTTCATTGTGGAGGCATTTTGATGATCCATGTGTCAAGTCATTATTTTAATGCAGGAGGTTTCATTTCTTCCAGAGCTTTTCCTTAGGGGAAAAGAAAAAACCCCAAACTAGTAATGGAAACTTGCAGTAATCTAAATCCTGGCCAGGCAGCATCTATCTTGCTTTACATGCTCCCAGTGCTAATTAGGAACCAGATTTTTGTCTATATAAACACAATAAGAGCTTTGTGTAAGCAGGTTCTGGGTGGCTGAAATACCTTTCCAGCTGAAACAGCTCTTAAATTTTGGATCCTTTTTTTTTTTTTTTAATTGAACTCCTTTTTTTTTTAATTGTGCTCCTTCTTTGATTTCATGAGAACTTGCAAAAAAGAAGTTTTATAAACATATGGCCGAAGTTTGCAGTGCTTTGGAAGCACAATTTTGTGGCTGGTTTCTTCCTGCCAGTGACAACAAGGACAGTT
Organism: Lepidothrix coronata; assembly: GCF_001604755.1. Classification (NCBI taxonomy): domain Eukaryota; kingdom Metazoa; phylum Chordata; class Aves; order Passeriformes; family Pipridae; genus Lepidothrix; species Lepidothrix coronata. Next base: position 1,295,716 of record NW_016690370.1, read on the forward strand.
GTTCTGGTGGCTGCATCTCCACTGAAGGTTTTTGAGGCTTGAGAGAGAGGATGCTGGCAAAGTGCATCTCTCTCCGCTCCAAATGGGAGTGATGGAGCTGATTTTGAGGGAAGGAAAACGGGGACTCAGTGAAAAAGAAATTCAGGGACTCTCTGAAAAGTCAGCAGTGGAAGAAACTGTCAATTATTCAACTTTTTAGAAGCTGAGACAGTTTGGTTTCCAGTGCAAGTGCACTGAAATCAGGGCTGACCCAGCAGAAAGGGAAAACTTACCCTTCTGTTGATGGATGTTGAATTTCTGAACCCACATTCTGTGATCAGACACCAAAACATAACATGAAAACCTCCTCTTTAGGTTGGGGCACAACCTGGGCTTAGTAGACTTTGCTTACATGTATTTTAAGGCTGATGGTTGGTTGATCCTTAATTAATTGAAGATATTTTTGTGTGTTGCAGATTGGGTTTGAAATTTTTTCATGGGATGATCTAAAAAAACCCTCACTTGTCAAAACCAAAAGTGTGGTTTAATTAACCTTTTCACTTTCTGGGATTTTCCAGGTTTGCATCTGGAATCTCCTCGTTTTCACCCCACACTCGTGTGGATTTGTCCTGGTGCCAAGAGGGAGCTCTGGTTCCTTGTTCTCTGGGAAACAGGTGAGTTTTCCAGGCAAAGCTGACTTTGTGAAATCCCCATTTTGGTGACAGACGTGGTTTTCCACGAGGGTCAAAATTCAGCTGATCTAAGGGTAAGACATTTGGAAGCTCAGGCTGTGGTTGGTACATATTTCTAATTATATTTTATCATTTTTCAGGGCTGCCCACTGACAAATAACCTATAAAAAAAGTGAACAAATTCCTGCTACTTTTGCTTCAGCTCCTGTTTAATTACAAATGCTGCAAGAAACAGGCAGAAATATCAAATGGGCTCACTTAGAGAGAAATATTCCCCTTAAAAAATGAGGCAAAAATGCAACTCAATGCACTTTACAATTCAGCTTAATTAAATCCAGCTTTGAGAGTCCTAAACCATCAGGCTGCATGAGGCTCTAATTAGCCAACAAACTTTAAAACAAACCCAGTGCAAACCAAAGCAAGCGAAAAGTGGAATAAACTTGGATAAATAGGACTTGTTCCATGCTTTGTTATTCCTGGAGCTCCACGGGGTGCCCAGGGAGGGGGCCTGGGATAGGATGGGATTCCCTGGGCTTCCTGGTGGGAGAGCAGCCTGTTGGCTGCCAAGAGCATCTGCAGGAATGTGCCAGGACTGCTGACACACAACATAAAACCCCCCAAAACCCCCTCAAAAAATGTGAATATTTTCAATCTGGTCCTGAGATCACAAAACTGTTAATGCTTTTGTATTATTTTTTATTTTATGTATGTATATATATATTATTTTGTGCAGGGTTGGGATGGCAGATGCAGATTATTCTTGTCTGAAGCTTGATTTGGTGATGCTTTTTTTTTGTAGCCCCTGGACATGGATAAGCCCCCTGGTAATAAAGGAGGGGTTCACCTGGAGGGTTTAAATTCCCAGAGGGATTCTGTTGTAAATACAGAGTTATAGGAACTGGCCAGGAGAGGAAGGAGCCCAGGCTGGAGGTTTCAAACTGGCTTTAAAAAACACTGAGAAAAGCAGAAAAAGCCACATCTGGCAACATTCCTTGTGTAGCTTCTGCCTCTGAGGTTCTGCAAAGCAGGAATGTGCCTTCGGGATGGAAAAGGGGTGGAAAGACTCCTCTTTATCCCATGAGTTATTAGATGCCTTTCAGATGTGGTCTGGAATTCCAGGTGTGATCCCAGAATCCAGGATTTGGCACCAGGATGCCCAATATCCCCCCCTCCCCCAGCAGCAAATAATCCAGCAAAACATTTGAGGAATCAGGGAATGGTTTGGGTTGGAAGAGACCTTTAGGAAGAACTCCACATTTCTGGTTCCTTTTGGAGACATTACTAACATTTATCATTAACATGATAAACAGATTTTATTGAATATATGTGAGCAAACAGGGGTTTTTCAAAAGACTTTTTGAAAGAGCCTCGACATCAAAAGCAAACGTTCTAAAACATTTTTGTATCATTTTGCTTTTCTGATTTAAATTCTTCGCAAAGAAATGTTTTTGTAGCCTCTTTTTCTGCACAGTAACTAATTATATTGAAAGGATTACTGCTGTCATTTTTGAAGAGCTGCAAAATGATGCCAAAAATCCGAAAAAGGGGGAGAGTATTTCTGGTTTGCAGTCTCGGGAGAGCAAATGGAATTAACTTGAAATAACTTTTTGCATTGCCACTGCAGTCAAAAATGGGCATTATGTGCTATTTCCACCAGAAGCTGCAGACTTTATTTGGCTTGTTCCTTGATTTGCTCTCTCTCTGATTAAATCTGAGTGTGGCTGTGCCTCTTACATGAGGAAATATTGCTTGGTAGAAGACCCAGAGATTCTCATCTCTTGATAAAGACTGAAATATTCTGCTGTGCAGGTCTCAGAAAGGTTTCTAAGCCAATAAATGGGATTCAAGGCGGGTTTTGCTGCTCAATTTGAATTACAGAGAGTGTCCTTTGCCAATTTTTACAAGTTTTGTGATTCTTTCCATGGCCAGGGGCAGGTACAGTTGGGATTGTGGATGCAGGTGAGTGGATGCTCTTCACTTGACCCCTTAAGTTGTGACCTTTCAACTTCTGAGGAGCTGCTGTGGTCAGAAAAGATTTTTGTCTTCAAAACCCCTCCACAATTCAATTTACAGCAATTCCACAGGTGCTCTGGAAACTCAAAGCTTGTTGCAGCCAACGGGATTGTGTCTGATGACTTCAGATTAATTTGGATGCAGCCTAGAAAAATTAATTTGGGCACTGCAGGTGGGTTATTTAAGCAGCACCAGTGGGTGTGGCAGTGAGAAACCAGGTTACCTGGTGGCTTTTGATTTTGTTCACACCTTCTGGGATGAAATTCAGCTCAAAGGAATGAACAGAATTCCTTCAGCTTTTGAAGAGAGACCTTGTGAGCCTGTGATGAGAATGAGGAGGGAATGAAAGAGGCAGCGTGATGGGTGTTGGAATGGGGGTGAACTGCAGGGCAGACTCCAATTAGTTTAAGGATTTTATAATTCTTATTTATGGACTTCCTGTACAAATCTGTGGCAGAATCTGAGGTTCTGGAGGACTTTTGGGAGTCTTTAACTTCTTCCCACCTTCCTTCTACTGTTTTTTAGGTCAAAAGGGAACTTTTGCTGCATTTGGGACAATGGCTTGGTTTGAGGAGTAAAAAAAGGGATATTCATAATATTAAATAAATTAATTAAATAGTATTAAATCCCTTGTTTACAACTCCCTCAGAGAGATGTTTCCCAACATTTTCTTAGGACCTCAAAGTTTGGAGTTGCCAAGTGTCCTCTGGAAGATTGTTCCATGGTCAAATCTACCCTGAAGGACAATGAATTTTTCATTGCTTTCTAAGTGTTGGGTTTTCTCCTCGAGCTAAAAACATGCCTGCCCTCCAAAACATGCATCTTGTTAGACTGATTCATGCAGAAAAATGTATGTTTAGCTGCAGCTGGGATTTGCTTCACTAAATGCATCTTTGGTTCTTGGCAAAAAAACTGCTGCAGACCTGTGCAGAACGCTCTTCCAGGCAGCAGAAACTCTGGGATTATGCACAGTTGGATTAAAAATCACTGTGCTAATAGAATGTATGTAAAACCTTTGGTTTTATTTGAGGAAACTGAGAGGGGAAAAAAAAAATCCTTTTAAAAGAATTGTGGCAGCTCCTGTTTTTATGCAATAACCCCGTAAAAAAAATATTGCAGTTAATTACACTCCATTTTGTGAGACTTGTACACTAAAATTGGTCTTGTTATGCACCATTCCCTGGACTGGGGGTGGGGGTGATGTCGCGTATTTGTCACATTTATGGAGGCAAATTGTGCATTTTGGTTTTTTTTTTCATATTGATCCTGTTGTCCCTGCTCAGATAATGCCCATGGAACAGGACCTTGTCACGGGATAATGGTCCTGCTGCCACACACACACACAGGCAAAGCTGGGCCATTTAGCAGCAACAAACCTCAAGGTGAAGCAGCCACATTTATTCCCAAAGCAGGAGGCTTTTATCCTGTCAAAACTGTCTATATAGTACTTTTTTCCTTATTTTTTTCCCACCTTTACCTGCATCTAAACCAAATGACTCGTGGCCCAGACGGGGATGTTTTCTTTGCTGATGGGTGTTAATGGTGCTGAGGGTCTTTGGGGTGTGTTGCTAAGAAGCTGTGCCCTGGTTGGATCAAAGGACAGAATCACATCAGAGGAATGGAAGATGCAGCAAAGTCATGTTTAGAGTCTCCTGAGAGTTGAATCATAGAATCACACAATGGTTTGGGTGGGAAAGGATCTTAAAACTCATCTTATTCCACCCCCTGCCATGGACAGGGACACCTTCCACTATCTCAGGTTGCTCCAAGCAAAATCCAACCTGGCCTTGGACACTTCCAGGGATGGGGCAGCCACAGTAGCGCTTGTTGTCTAAATTATTATTGATGTCAGGACTTGATAATTATCATGAACTTGATTAAGAAAGGAAGGAGAACAAAGATTTGTTGTCCCACATGTCCATTGCATTTAATGAGGCTCAACACAACAGCAGCAGTGGGGTCACACCTCACGTACTTGTAGCTTCTCTAAAGAGCTCAGGAAAGGTCGTCAGCCCTTCATTAACTCAATTTTGTGCTAATTATACAGACAAACTTCTGTGGGAGGCATCAGAAAAATTTAAAAAGTGTTAATGGTTCTGAAAATTCACCCACAGTTTGGTGAGTGGGGCAGAACAAGTGATATTTGTGCTCCTGTTGTGCCACTGCCAGGAGGAAATCCAGGGTGTAATCTAGGGAAATCCAACATTCCCGACTGGATGGATGTG